>NC_045768.1:9188024-9490316 GCF_008692025.1 Phocoena sinus | reverse complement strand
ACCCATGCTGTTTTTGTATAATTAAAACAAGGCTCCAGAATCCCACTGGACACTCTTTAAAAACCACTCATTTTCAGCATTATTTACAACGCGGGAATGCTGGGAGGGAGGTGCCTGACACCCTTACGGCCGTCCCAAAGGAGAGGCCTGGGTCTCTTCCACGGTTGCTGTCTTCCGGGTGGGGGAGTTGGGGCTCCAGACCTCAGGCCTCAGGGAGAGGCCGCACGGGACCGGCAAGAACTGGACGAGACTGCCGACCCTCTGCCACCTTGCCTTCTTTTCCATGGGCCTTGCTGGAGATAGGGTTGAGTTGGGGTGGGGAGGGAAGAGGGCGGGAGAGGGGGGAGTCCTGTGTTTCTCTTTTCTTAGGGATGCTTGAATCCCAGTGGCTGCAATGATTCAAAGCTCAGCTGGTAACTGCCGCAGATGTGGCAGTTCTCAAAGAAAAAAAAAATTAAACAATAATTAATAGCAAATCACTGCATTAAGCCTTTTCAATTTAGAGAAAGCTTGGAACTGGGCGGGAGGGTTTAGCTGGACAAAGGCAGCAGAGGCCAGGTTCTAGGCCTCCTCTATGCACACACGCAGGCGAACCAGCACGTTCATTGTCAGATGCGTGTGTCTCAAGCACACGAGAGCACACAGGTGTACAAAGGCAGTCCTGGGTGGCACACACCCAGACACACACACGTGTGCCATGCCGTGCTTGTACACACACACGCACACGTCTGTGAACTCACCTGAGCAGGCACTCTACGTACCCAAGCGTGGGCACCACGCATCTGAGGCCTGCAAATGCATACCTGTTTCTACATGCACAGGTGCACATGTACCTGCACACACGGGCAGACGCAGGTGGGAACTGTGGGCGGTGCTGGCCGAGGACGCATCTGGTCCCCCGTTATCCCCACTCCTTGTATTCTTGCAAATCCCAGCACCCTAGGGGCTGAGGTCTCTGTGGGAGCCTGCATTCGGTGGGCCTTGGGGGAGGCTGAGCCCTGAAGCTTGGCTGTGTTGGGCTGCTCTCAGCTGAAGGGGAGGTGGAGGGCTCTGAGGCCGAGGCTGGAGCTCAGCAGAGCTCTGAGTTCTCAGGCCCCTGACTCTTCCACTTCACAGCTAAGAAGTCAGGTGTGCCCCCAACAGCTTGCCCATGGTCAGTGCCCCAGCTCTGCCCTTCTGTGCCCCTTCCATGCCCCACGCCCCACGATCCGCCCTCCTAGCATGGGCTGCCAGCAGAGAAAATGAACGTCTTTGGGCCAATGAAAAAAGGAAAAGACCACTCGCCATGGTTCTTTGGGATGGAAACCAAGCCTTCCAGTTGCATCTTACCCGTGGTGGGGTCATTTGGGCGCCAGGGCTTGTGTGTCAGCTGTGGTTCCTCCGGATGGGATGTTTGGGAGGAGCCAGTCACCGATCCAGGTAATGGCCATTTGCTCTGAGAAATGGGTACCTTTCCAGTGCGTTCTGCCCAGGACTCTCTGGCCAGGCAGCCACTGGGAGGGGAGCCAGGAGAACTGAGGAAGCAGGAGGCTGTAAGGCCGACATCCCTGGAGAATCCCCACAGGATTTATTTCGTGTCTGTGCAAAATAAATCCTCAGCTAGATGCGACAAATGTGGCTCTCTCCTTGGCGTTTGCAAAGTGCTTTCTCATCGGCCCTCTCCCAGGGTCAGCTACAAGCTCAACCTTAGCAAAGAGGGAGCAGAGCGTGGTGTGAAATGCAGCCAGGGAAGGCAGAGAGACCTACTTTGGAATCCCAGCCCTGTGTGACCTTGGATAGCCCCTTGCCCTCTCTGTGCCGTAGAATTCTTCTCTGTAAAGTGGCAACAACTGAGGCAGCAAACCCAAGGGATTGTTCTGAGGATTCATTCAGATCGTGCAGGGAAAGGGCACAGTCCCTGGCACAGCACAAGCTCGGGGCATGGTGGCTTCTGTGGCCACGATAAGAATTATTACTATCTACTAGTGCATTTGACATTGACAAACACCCCAGGAGGTGGTATCGTTTATCCCATCTCACAAAGGCAGAATCTGAGGCTGAGGGAGGGAGTGTCGCCCTTTGGGTGTCTGTTAAGCTCACCCCCCCTTTGGGATCTGCCCCCTCAGCCTCAGGGGCGGCCCTGGCAGTGAAGGAGCCAGAGGACACCTGAGTGTTGGCAGCCGGAGCCCAGCAGTGTCTCTTTCCTGGGAATTGGGAATTTGCGCTTGAGTCACAGCGTTTGGCTGGCCTCTGTTGGGTGTCTGAGGTTGTGGGGGTCAAGGCCAGGCCGTGTGCCGAGAGAGGAGAATGAAGCAGAAACCCCGAGGGACGGCAGGCGGCAGTTTTGCTCTCTGGCACCAGTGCCCCTTCTGTTCAGGCCCTACTGCCTCGTGGGGTCTGGCTGCCCGTCCCACCACTTTTGGGGCCCTGCCAATACTGGTCCCCCTCCCCCCCTTACCACTTCTTCCTTATTTCAGTGTGTGAGGGTTCTGGTCTTGTAACCAAAGGATGCCTAAGCACGGCCATGTAGGTTCATGCCTGCAGGCACAGCACTGGGCTCTGGCAGGGGCAAGACAGACCCGGCCGCTGCCTTCTGAGCAGAGAGGCAGAATTTGAACCTGTGTCCAATAACCCTTCAGTCACAGTTGTGTCAAGAGCCATGCGTAGCAGGAGACTGAAACGGGCCTGACCCGGTTCCGTGGGAGCTGGTCAGGGAAGGGCTCTCAAGTCTTCTGGGTTGAGCCTTGGGCACGGACAGGGCGCTTGACACACTGCCAGTCAGTCAACCAGTAAATGGCCCAGATGACGTGGGGACCCAGGATGCCAGCTTGCCCCACCCCACGAGGCTGCCAACATCCTGGGGCCAGGGAACAAAGCGCTGCAGGATCACGAAGCCTTGGTGAGGCCAAGGCATGGGACCGTGAGATGTCCTGCACGCAACTGAATGCTTTACTGCTGACTCAGCTCCTGGTTAAGCTGGGTGCATGCAAGTGTCACAGCCCGCCGGGCACTGGGTCTGCTGGCTGAGCCGGTGGAGGGTCAGGCCATGTCAGTAGTGAAATCTGGTTTGGAGCAGGGGATTGGCATGGGTTACTCCCCCAAGCCCGTGTGATGACGTAGGGTGGGAGTGTTTGGACTAGGAGAAGGGGTGACACCATCACTGGCTTCAAATCTGAGAGGATTGTTAACACTACTACTCTTACTACCGAGAGCAGCTACCCTGTTTTGAGTACTTGTTACACAGGAGGCAATATGCTAAGAGTTTATGTACATGACCTCAATGGAGCTACCCAGCTACTCGATAAGGTAGAAACTGGTAATACTCCCATTTTACAGGTGAGTAAACAGAGGTCCAAAGTCATCGTCATAGTTTAGATACTTGTTCAGCAAATCTTTGGTGCCATTCCTACCGTGGGTGGGGTGTATTTCCCTGCCCCATTGATGTTGAGCTTGGCCATGTAAGTAACTCATTTTGGCTGGTGGAATGTTAGTGAACGTGACGTGAGCAGTGGTTTGAATGTGCTGACTGGTTTCACTTGGCTCGCGCTCTCCTGCCATTTCAGTGGGAGCATGCCCTGTGTAGACGCTGGTTCCAGAGTGAGAAAGAGACCCACAGAGCAGACTTGAATCTGACCCGCAGCCTGAAGCAGAGCTCTTAGCCACGCTCTGCTGGCCGTAGCTGACCAGTACAGTTGCGCAACCAGTAGTGGCAGAGCTGAGATTTAAACCGAAATGGTTCTGACCAGAAAATGTCAACTTAACCCCTATGCTATGAAGTCTATCAAATTAGAAAATGTGGGTGAAGTTTTTAGCCGAGTGCAAGGCCCTTCATGAACAGGTTATATGTAACTAGTATTAATATTTGTATTGTCATTATCGCCATCTCTAAAGAGCCAGGGAAACCCAAAGCATCCATGGGCTACTGGAATTGCGGTAGTCAGCAGTGTTGGAGGAAGGGCCCTTGGCGAGGAGACTGTGCCCATCTGGATTCCCATCTGGATTCTGGAACAGGGCCAGAGTTATGTGTCAGTGGCTGAGGTTCCTGAGAGGTCACCACCCGCTTCAGCATCTCTGCGGGGACCAAGAGCAGGAGAGGAGCATGGGCTCAGGAGTCAGACAGATCTTAGTCCAAATTCCACCCCACCAACCGCTGGCTGTACACCTGGGGCAGTGCCCTCTCTCTGTGCCTCAGTTTCCTCATCTGTAAAATGGGGGTGAAGATCAGTTTCCTTGTGGGGCTGTCGTGAGGATCAGGTGCAATTGTTACTGAGGAAATTTAGCAACCAACCAACCAACAACATACCTCCCCCGTGTACACAGACTCTAGGGAGCCAAGGGGATTGGTCCTCGGAGCCCGTGTGAAACGCCTCCAGGGGACATCCAAGCACTTCGGGAGGGCTAGCCAATGCCTCTGAATTTGGCCCTGGCAGGCAGGGTCCTCCCCAGCACTCTGGTCACCCTGCTCCTGAGAGCAGCCGACACAGCCTGTGCTGCCCAGCCTGCAGGGGTCAGGTCCAGCCTGACGCCCAGGGTCCCCTGCTCACCCCAGACTCCCACGCCACACCTCAGTCCGACCCTTGCAGGGGCTCTCAATCTTCCCTGACTGACTGACTTTTTTGTATTTGAGTGATAAAAGGGCACTGTGGCCCCTGGCCTTCCTTCAGCATGCTGAGCGCCCTCCCTCAGCAGTTCTCCCAGGTCTTAGCTTTAAGTCATTTCCTCCAGAAGCCCTCCCAGATCCCCCCCAGACTAGTGTACCCCACCCTCCAGAGCTCCCCGTGCCTTTCCTGCTCTTCTCTCCCCTGCCCATTCCACTCCTCCCCACAGCTGCCAGTACCACCCTTTCTCACTATAGTGGGAATGACTTACTCTTGCCTACAGTAGGGACTAGGACAGAGGGAGGAGGAGAGCATTTCTGGGGCACCTGCTGCTGCCAGGCACTGTCCGCACATTACCTCATTTAGTCCACACCAAACGCCGGCTGTTAGAGTGATTACCCCCATTGAGCAGACGAGGAGACTGAGGCTCAGAGGGGAACCCAGGTCTGCCCGACACTGAAGTCTGGTCCCCCAACCACTCTCCCTCCTGGGGCCTCAGCACCCTGTGCCCTGAGGCATGGCTCACCCCCTCTCTTAATTGTAATTCAACTACTTGTGATATTTCGGTACCAATTAATATTGATTTTACAATTGGTTTACGGAGATGTTGTTTTATTACTAATATATTTAACGTGCAAGTCAATAAGAACACTTGCTTGGCTCTCTCCCTGGAAGGTAATAAAATCAAACATCTCAGGGGTAAAATGCTGCCCGAGCCGTGAATGGCAAAGCAGGCGCTTAATGTCATAGTTAAAGACGAGGCCAAGGGCTGGGCAAAGCCCACCTGCCCCGCAGCCTGCTTTCAGGGCTGCCGGCGAGGGGCCTCCCTGGGCTCCACGGGCTCCAGACCTGCTGGGGAGGCCACGGTGAGGTTCCTGAGGGCTTTGGTGGAGGGGGCTGGGGCCAAGGGGGACAGGCAGGAGACTGCCGCCTTTGGGGAGCTGTTCTGGGCAGGCCTGCCCTCACTGCCCATCCTCTTCTCCCGCTTTCTCTCTCTCCCTCCCTTCCCTATCCTTCATTCCTTTTTGTTTATTCATTCTTCCATCGATTTCGTTGTTTATCTGATCACTTCTTTGCTCTCGTACTTCCCGTCCATTCATCCGATTTCTCATTCATTCATTCATAACTTTTTGGACTTCTGTTCATTCATATATATGTTCAGTCCTTTGCTCATTCATTCATTCATCAGGTAGTTAGTCTTTGATTTATTGATTTGTTCATTCACTTATTTGTTCAGTCATCCGACAGCTACGAACAGAGCCCTCCTTTTGTGTTGGGCTGGGTGCTGGGGGTTCGGGGGGGCACTCTGGACCAGGTGCACGGCCCCTGCCCGCCTCCCCGAGTCACAGTCAGATGTGGGCGGGGGGCTGACTCCCTTTGTTGCCTTGATGGTTTGTCCCACCCCCTTCTCCTTCTCCTGTGTCCAGTGGCAAAGGCTGGAGCAGAGGACCTTTGCCCCTTGGGGTCTTCCTGCACTCATTGCTTCCAGAGCACCCACCGTGCCCGGGTGTGTACTGTCCCCACCTCGTAACTGAGGAAACAGGCCCAGAGGAGCGGAGACACTTGCTCAAGTTCATACAGGTGTAGACATTAGAGCTGGGATTTGAATCTGGGTTCGTTTGACTCCAGAGTCTGTGCTTTCCTCGTCATTGAGGCAGAGTGGTTGGGGCACAGACCCTGGAGCCAGACCTGCGTTCTAATCTCGTTCCCCCTCCCACTAGCCTTGGTACCGTCCTCTGCGAGAGTGGGTCTCATCGCGGCAGTGAGCTCAGGCTTGGGAAGGGCCTGGCACACAGTGGTGAACTGCCGGGGTCACGTCTTCGGGACTTGGCTGTTGGCGATGAAGAAGTCCTTTCCGAGACTCTGGCTGTCAGGAGGCTGTGGCATGCCTACAGGTCAGGAGGAGTCTGTGTGCAGCTCTCCAGGACAGGACACGTCACAGCTCCCTCTCTCCTGAGGTCCTGTAAAGCCCAGCTCTGCTGGGGCACAGGGATGGGGGTGGGCATGGGGGTGGGGAGCTGGACCCCGGCTCCCCTGCTGTGATTTATGGGGGAGCCGGTAATGAAGCTGGCTGGCAGTAAATAATCAGACATGAAAATCTTACCATTTAATTAACCAAAAATAAATGACCAAGGGCCCCTGCAAGAAGGGAATCCTGGCCACTGCAGTCAGCTGCTGCATTGGGCTCAGAGTGGAACCACTCACTTGCTCATCACTCATTCATCCATTCATTCATTCACTGTGCATCACTCATTCCCACGGCACAACCCTTACTGTTCCAATGGAGTGTTGTCATCCCCATTTTGCAGACAGGGAATCTGAGGCCCAGAGAGGGGACGGGATTCACTGAGAGTCCCATGGGGGTCAGTAAGTGACCTGGGACTTGATCCTGTGGCCCCTGAACCCAGGGCTGCAACCCACCGTCCTCCTCCTTGTCCCGACTTGTCCCGTCTTCCTGTCCATCTCTCCAGATCCTCCTGTTGCCCTCTTTTCCCAGGAAGGCCTCCTGGGCTGCTGTTGCCCAAGGTGCCACTGAATGACCCCGGATGCTGGGCAGTTGGGGTGGATCTGGGTCCCAAGACTTGCTCCCCTCTCCTCGAGCTGCTTGGGTGGTGAATATTTTCGGTTATAGACAACACCAACCTGCACCTCTGAACTAATACTCCCACATCAGCTGACTCCTCTGGTGGGAACAAGAGAATCCCAGGGCAATGGGAAGACCTGCCCCAAGAGCAAACAGGATGAAGTGTTGTTTTGTGTGTGTGTGTGTGTGTGTGTGTGTGTGTGTGTGTGTGTGTGTTAAGGGGCTCTGTGAAGGGACAGCTTCTCCTTTTCTTTCCTTGTTTTTCAGGAGTGAGCCTCTGACTTGCAGTCACTACTCCCCGGCCTCCTGTATAATGGAGTCATGGCAGCCAATTAAATAGAGCAGGGAGAAGGAAGCAGGAGCAGAGCCAGGATACATGTCCCAGTGTCCTGTTCTTGCTGTGGCTTTGTTCTTTCTTTTTTGTTGTTGTTGCTTCTTTAAACTTTTTTTTTTTGGTGGCTTGTTCTTAATTTGAAAGATTGCTAACATTTTAGAGCCCTTTACATGTACCGGATAAGTGCTTCACATATCGATCTCATTTGGTTTTCACAATAGCCCTGTAGAGTGAGTATTCTTAGTATGTCCATTTTCCAGCTAAGGACTGTAAAGCTCAGACAGGGGCAGTGGCATCCCCAAGGACACACAGCTCATTAAGAGGCTGACCTGGGCTTGAGGTCCCAGGTCTGTCTGAGCCCAAACCCATGCTCTTTGTCAGCTCTCTTGGCTTCCCTGCTGGCAGGGCAGGGTCAGGGCAGCTATGGAAATCTGTCTTGGACCCTGGGAAATGGACAGTTCCTGCAGGTCCAAGAAGAAGGGCTGGTGTGCGTGGGAAGGAAGATGGACTAGATGGAGAAGGCGGGGTCCACGGGGGCTGCCCACTGTGGTCTGGCTCTGGGTGCATCAAAGCTTTGGGCTGACCGAGAGCACACTCTCTGAGTCAGACGAACCTGCGTTTGCACTGTGGCTCTGCCCCCCACTTTCTTTGTGGCCTTGGACGCGTTTCCACTCCCGGGTAAGGGATCACGGTGGGGCCCGACTTGCAGGGCTGTGGAGGGGATTACATGAGATCATGAAGGTTTGTGCTCAGAGGAACGTGCCAGGTATACAACGGTAAGTGTCAAATAAATGTGATCTAATATTGTTTCTCTTCGTGATCTAGGTTAGTATCAATATTTAATACGAAGTCTTTTTTTGCCGGATTATTGTGAGAATCAGAGCTAATATATTCAAAATGCCTAGAATAGTAGCTGGTATGTGTTGGGCACTTCGTAAATGTAGGGCTTATCTCTTGTTTTGTAAAGCATATATTTATTTATGTGCATATACACACTGAAGAAAGTCTGGCAGGAAAAATAACGAAATATCAACAGTGATTTTTTTTTCAGGATTGCAGGTGATATTTTTCTTCTTTGCGATTTTCTGTGTTTTCTGCATCTTTAGCCATGAGGAGGTGTCATTTTTGCACCTGGGAAGCCAGAAACAACAGAAGCTGCCGTGGCCAGGCCAAGCAGTCCCCCGGGTTGTCACCCCCAGTAGATGCTCATTTTCCAGGAGAGGGGGATCCAGAGAGCTGCCCTGTCCTCCGTGGCCTCAGGCCCTGGACCCCTGGGTCTCAAAACTTGGGGATTGGGAGTTCTATCTCAGGCCTCTTGTGCTGGGCATCCCTGAGGGATGTCCGGGGCTGGGCTATGACCTGAGGGAAACTCTGATGCTTCCTTAAAGCTGAGGGCACCTCCAGGGCAGTCACCATGGTTCTAGCGCCCCCAGACCTCAGGCACGCCCCGGTTTCTTCCTTCCCGCCCCAGCACGGCGCCTCCAGTCCTCGCCAGTTGGCATGTGGAATGTGGAGACAATAGAAGCTGAGTGTAACCACTGTTTACAGAAAAAAATGGTACAAGATTTATTTATTGGAAGGTGACTGAGGAATATGAATTCTACACTCCATTTAAAATGCTTTTTATTTCTCTCAGCCTTGGGGCTCAGAGTACATCTAATTTCACCCACAGCTATAATTCTCTAGCAAACCGTTCCTGCTGCTCCCCTGGGGTCCCCAGGAACCGGGTTAGTTTATGTCTGCCACTGACGAGGCACAGGCAGGGGCAGCGATGGCTATGTGCCAGCGCACACGGCGCCCTCCCGCCCATGCCACCGTCGGCCCCAAGGTTCAGGCCCGTGTGTGCACAACTGGCCGGGCTCGGCTGGGCCCATGTGGTGCCCGTGGCGCCAGGCCCCGAGCCCTGGGATGGCCTAAACGCGAGCAGGCGGGTGGCCCATATCTCACGCTGGACGTGTTGATTGCTCCAACCTCAGAGCTAACAAACAATTAGTTTGTTAGTATATTTATCCTGTGAACATTGGAGCCTGTGATTACAAATCCAATAGCGGGATTGTGGCAGCATTTGGAGATAAATCTGTGCTCCAGGCCCGGCTGTGTCAGCCATGGGGGATGGGGGGGGCAGTGGCAGGGGGAGGGGGAGACATCTCAGTGGCCTTGCCTGCCTGTCCCTGTGGCCGTTTTTTCAGCTGCTTGTTGGCCTATCTTTGTGCTGGCCTGCTAGTCTGTCTGGACGCGTCTCAGCTAGCTTGTCTGTGCGTCTGTCTGACCCCTTGCTAGTCTGCCTGCCTGGCACTCTGTACTTCCTTCCATACCAGGTCCCAGGGCTGCAGAAATACCTTAGAAGATGCCGAGCCTCGAGTCACTCATGTCCTTCTTGGAGAGACACTGTCACCCATCTGATGGTGACCAGAGGGATGGCAGAGGGATGGATGGAGAGAGCACCACGGGGTCTCTAGGAGGAAAAGGCTAACTCTGCCCAGAAGGTCAAGGAGCCCCCAGCGGACTCTGCCAGTAGCCGCCCTCGCCTTTTCTCCTTTGCCTTTTCAGTATCTTTCCTCAGGCCTCCCCTATCCTGAAAACAAAAATCCAGCCACCCACCCCATCCTCCCAGCGTCACAGTTTTCTTCACTTATGCAGGTCTTGGATCACCTCCCTCAGTCCCCTCTCCGCTGCCTAGTAGATCCGGTTGCCCCCGGAGGTGCTATAATGGACACGTGTCCTCCCCACCTCTCAGCCCCCTGGACACCGCTGGACTCCCTTCCTTTTGTGACTTCTTGAGACGCCCATGGAGCTGCGGCCCTGGACTGGGCTCCATCCCCGCTGACTGCGTCTTCCCAGCTCCTTCGGGTTCCTCTGCCTCTGTTGGCTTCTTAACTGCAGCCATGCCCCAGGCCAGCCCTCTAGTCCCTGCCCTGCTCTCTCCCCCTCCATCACAGCACGCACTCACTCGGCCCCACCACCACGGACATCCCCGCGTCTCTGCCTTCAGCCCTGAGCTCTCCCAGGAACCTGGGTTCCTCCTCCCCCTGTGGCCTTGACCTCAGGGTCCAGCCAGCCCCAACCCCCACCAGCCACCAAGCTGGACCCTGGGGGTGGTCAGTCATCCTCGATGAGAACTTCTGCTTTGCCCCCAGCCAGGGAGTCACCCAGGCCTGTCAAGTTCTCCTCCAAACGCTTCTCACATGTGCTCTCCACTCTTCCCATCACCGTCCTATGCCAAGCCACTGCGATCTCTCCCTGACTGGTCTGCAGCAGCCTCCCCACTGGCCCCTCAGCCCAGATGCCTTCCCCCGTAAGCCCCACAATTCATCCCAGTGTTCCTGAACCTCAGGGGGAACACAGGCAGAATCTGTAAAATGGGCACAGTAAGTCTTGCCTGTTAGGGATGTTGGTAGGACTTAATGAGAGCTCAGCGATATTAGTGGCCCACATATATTTAGCATTTACTGTGTGTCTAGCGCCCTGCCAGGCAATTGACCAGATGGTCTTATTTCATTTTCACAACTTTGTGAAATTGGTAATATTATTATCTCCTATTTCACAGTTGTGGAAACTAAGACTCAGAGAGTTAAAGCATATGCCCAAGGTCAGAATATTGTAAGTGGTGGAGGGAGGATTTCAATGTGAGTCTGCTTGGTTCTTGGGCCGTGCTCTTAACTGCTGTCTGTGCTTCCTAGGGATGCCCATTCCAGCGCCAGCCCTGGCCCTTAGCAGTGGTCAGGGCCAGTGACCACCTTTCCTCTGAGGTCCAGGGCTTTCTGAGGGCTCTGCAGTGTTCCCTGGGTTTGTGAGGAGGAATTTCAAGGCACTGACCAGTGCTGAGATGCCCATCCACCAAAGTCTTTTTTTCTTTTTTAAGACATAATTCTCACACTGTAAAATCCACCTTTTAAAAGTGGACATTCAGTGGTTTTTAATATATTTATAAGGTGAACAACCATTATCACTATTATCACAATTGCTGAACACTTTCATCATTCCCCAAAGAAACTCCCCGGACCCATTAAGCACTCACTCCCCTTCCCCTGTCCTTTCCACCCTGGCAACCACCAATCTACTTTCTGTCGCTATGTATTTGCCTTGTCTGGATGTTTCATGTGAATGGAATCATACGACACGTGGGTCCTTTCACTTAGTGTGTTGTTTTGGGGGTTCATCCAGGTTGTGGCGTGTACTTCATTCCTTCATTCCATTCAGTACTTCATTCCCTTTAATTGCCAACTTGAATTCCACTATACGGATATGTCCCAGTTTGGTTATTCATTCATCAGTCAACGGACATTTGAGTTGTTTCCACTTTTTGACTACGGAGAATAATGCTGCTATATGACATACGTAACATTCCTGTACAAGCGTTTGTACTTTTGTGTGCAAACCAGTGCACGAGTGTTGTTGATTCTTTTAGCACACCTACGTGTGGGATCGCTGGGTCGTATGGTAATCCTAGGTTTAAACTTTGCAGCAAGTGCTTTCCATGGGCTCCCATTGGCCACAGTGTTCTGTGGGGTGGGGCTGGGGAGCCCAGCTGAGTCATGAGCAGCCTTGTGGGGTGGGATCCTGGTTAGCCTCTCTGAGCCCATGACTCTTCTCACTACTTTCCTCCAAGAGCATGGACGTCAGACACTTCCCATTTGTGAGCCCGTTTGACCCCCAGAGGAACCCAGTAGGGAAGGTATTGTTCACCTCCTTTTTTTTTTTTTGCAGTATGCGGGCCTCTCACTGTTGTGGCCTCTCCCGCTGCGGAGCACAGGCTCCGGACGCGCAGGCTCAGCGGCCATGGCTCACAGGCCCAGCCGCTCCGCGGCACGTGGGATCTTCACGGACCGAGGCATGAACCCGTGTCCCCTGAATCGGCAGGCGGACTCTCAACCACTGCGCCACCAGGGAAGCCCTGTTCACCTCATTTTATGGTTGAGAACACTGAAGCTCAACAAGGCCAGGTAATTTGCCGGTGAGGGACAGAGTTGAGTCTTTTTTTTTTAAGTGAGGAAAACCTTTTTTTTTTCTTTTTTTTAACATCTCTATTGGGGTATAATTGCTTTACAATGGTGTGTTAGTTTCTGCTTTGTAACAAAGTGAATCAGTTATATATATACATATGTTCCCATATCTCTTCCCTCTTGCGTCTCCCTCCCTCCCACCCTCCCTATCCCACCCCTCCAGGCGGTCACAAAGCACCGAGCCGATATCCCTGTGCCATGCGGCTGCTTCCCACCAGCTATCTACCTTACGTTTGTTAGTGTATATATGTCCATGACTCTCTCTCGCCCTGTCACAGCTCACCCTTCCCCCTCCCCATATCCTCAAGTCCGTTCTCCAGTAGGTCTGTGTCTTTATTCCTTTCTTACCCCTAGGTTCTTCATGACATTTTTTTCCCCTTAAATTCCATATATATGTGTTAGCATACGGTATTTGTCTTTCTCTTTCTGACTTACTCCACTCTGTATGACAGACTCTAGGTCTATCCACCTCATTACAAATAGCTCAATTTCGTTTCTTTTTATGATTGTATATATGTGCCACATCTTCTTTATCCATTCATCCGATGATGGACACTTAGGTTGTTTCCATCTCCTGGCTATTGTAAATAGAGCTGCAGTGAACATTTTGGTACATGACTCTTTTTGAATTTTGGTTTTCTCAGGGTATATGCCCAGGAGTGGGATTGCTGGGTCATATGGTAGTTCTATTTGTAGTTTTTTAAGGAACCTCCATACTGTTCTCCATAGTGGCTGAACCAGTTCACATTCCCACCAGCAGTGCAAGAGTGTTCCCTTTTCTCCACACCCTTTCCAGCATTTATTGTTTCTAGATTTTTTGTTGATGGCCATTCTGACTGGTGTGAGATGATATCTCATTGTAGTTTTGATTTGCATTTCTATAAATGATTAATGATATTGAGCATTCTTTCATGTGTTTGTTGGCAGTCTGTATATCTTCTTTGGAGAAACGTCTATTTAGGTCTTCTGCCCATTTTTGGATTGGGTTGTTTGTTTTTTTCTTATTGAGCTGCATGAGCTGCTTATAAATTTTGGAGATTACTCCTTTGTCAGTTGCTTCATTTGTAAATATTTTCTCCCATTCTGAGGGTTGTCTTTTGGTCTTGTTTATGGTTTCCTTTGCTGTGCAAAAGCTTTGAAGTTTCATTAGGTCCCATTTGTTTATTTTTGTTTTTATTTCCATTTCTTTAGGAGGTGGGTCAAAAAGGATCTTGCTGTGATGTATGTCATAGAGTGTTCTGCCTATGTTTTCTTCTAAGAGTTTGATAGTGTCTGGACTTACATTTAGGTCTTTAATCCATTTTGAGCTTATTTTTGTGTATGGCGTTAGGGAGTGATTTAATGTCATACTTTTGCATGAACCCGTCCAGTTTTCCCAGCACCACTTATTGAAGAGGCTGTCCTTTCTCCACTGTACACTCCTGCCTCCTTTATCAAAGATAAGGTGACCATATGTGCGTGGGTTTCTCTGGGATTTCTATCCTGTTCCATTGATCTGTCTTTCTGTTTTTGTGCCAGTACCATACTGTCTTGATTACTGTAGCTTTGTAGTATAGTCTGAAGTCAGGGAGCCTGATTCCTCCAGCTCCGTTTTTTGTTCTCAAGATGGCTTTGGCTCTTCGGGGTCTTTTGTGTTTCCATACAAATTGTGAAATTTTTTGTTGTAGTTCTGTGAAAAATGCCAGTGGTAGTTTGATAGGGATTGCCTTGAATCTGTAGATTGCTTTGGGTAGTAGAGTCATTTTCACAATGTTGATTCTTCCAATCCAGGAACATGGTATACCTCTCTATTTGTATCATCTTTAATTTCTTCCATCTGTTTCTTATAATTTTCTGCATACAGGTCTTTTGTGTCCTTAGGTAGGTTTATTCCTAGATATTTTATTCTTTTTGTTGCAGTGGTAAATGGGAGTGTTTTCTTGATTTCACCTTCAGATTTTTCATCATTAGTGTATAGGAATGCCAGAGATTTCTGTGCATTAATTTTGTATCCTGCTACTTTACCAAATTCATTGATTAGCTCTAGTAGTTTTCTGGTAGCATCTTTAGGATTCTCTGTGTATAGTATCATGTCATCTGCAAACAGTGACAGCTTTACTTCTTCTTTTCCAATTTGGATTCCTTTTATTTCCTTTTCTTCTCTGATTGCTGTGGCTAAAACTTCCAAAACTATGTTGAATAAGAATGGTGAGAGTGGGCAACCTTGTCTTCTTCCTGATCTTAGTGGAAATGGTTTCAGTTTTCACCACTGAGGACGATGTTGGCTGTGGGTTTGTCATATATGGCCTTTATTATGTTGAGGAAAGTTCCCTCTATGCCTACTTTCTGCAGGGTTTTTATCATAAATGGGTGTTGAATTTTGTCAAAAGCTTTCTCTGCATCTATTGAGATGATCATATGGTTTTTCTCCTTCAATTTGTTAATATGGTTTATCACGTTGATCGATTTGCGTATATTGAAGAATCCTTGCATTCCTGGAGTAAACCCCACTTGATGATGGTGTATGATCCTTTTAATGTGCTGTTGGATTCTGTTTGCTAGTATTTTGTTGAGAATTTTTGCATCTATGTTCATCCAGCTCTATCTCATTCCAAAATCCTTGCCATTTATTTATTTAATTGAAGTATAGGTGATTGACAATGTTGTGTTAATTACTGCTGAACAGCAAAGCGATTCAGATATGTGTGTGTGTGTGTGTGTGTGTGTACACATTCTATCTTTAAATATTCTTTTCCATTATGGTTTATCATAGTATACTGAATATAGTTCTCCATGCTTTACAGTAGGACCTTGTTGTTTATCCGTTCTATATATAAAAGCTTACATCTGCTGACCCCAACCTCCCACTCCATCCCTCCCCCACCCCCTTTCCCTTGGCAACCACCAGTCTGTTCTCTATGTCTGTGAGTCTGTTTCTGTTTCACAGATAGATTCATTTGTGTCATATTTTAGATTCCACATATAAATGGTATCATATGGTATTTGTCTTTCTTTTTCTGACTTACTTCACTTAGTATGATAATCTCTAGTTGCATCCATGTTGCTGCAAATGGCATTATTTCTTTCCTTTTTAATGGCCAAATAGTATTCCATTGTATATATGTACCACATGTTCTTTATCCATTCATCTGTCGATGGACAGTTAAGTTGTTTCCATGTCTTGGCTATTGTGAATAGTGGTGCTATGAACATAGGAATGCATGTGTCTTTTTGAATTATAGTTTTGTCCTGATATATGCCCAGGACTGGGATTACTGGATTATATGGTAGCTCTATTTTTAGTTTTTGAAGGAAGCTCCATACTGTTCTCCATGACGGCTACACCAAATAACGTTCCCACCAACAGTGTAGGAGGGTTCCCTTTTCTCCACACCCTCTCCAGCATTTATTTTAACCTGGGGACTGTACTGCCATTTGGTTGGCTCAGTCAAGCTTGTGGGAGGAAACAGGATGTGTAGAGGAGGGTGCGTGGTGAGGCAGTGGGTTCCTCCAGTATTCCTTAGACCTCTTGCTCCTTTGTTTTGCCAGCTGCTGGGGCTGACTTTGGGAGGGAATGGGCATATTACTAGGCTCAGATTCCTCTTGTAGGCCCAGGCATGCTGGATCAGGATGGCTTCTGAGAGATGGAGTCCTCGCCTCCATTTTATAGGTGGGAAAAGTGAGGACCAGAGAGAGACGTGCCAGGTCCAAACCAGTGGTAGAGCTAGTATTCAAATCCTGCTCCATTTGCATCCAAAGCCAGGTGTGTGTGTGTGTGTGTGTGCATGTGTGTGTGTGCGTGCATGCGTGTGTGTGTGCGCGTGTGTGTGTTAGGTGGCAGTGGTTGGCATGGCAGAGAGGACCATGCTATGTGCCCAGTTAGTGAAGGTAGATTTAAGCCAGGCACACCAGAGTGGGTGGGGTGCAGCACTCCTGTCTTGGTGACATTGTTCCCATCCAGAGGAGGGATAGCTGTAGATGGCCAAAACTAGGACAAGTCCAGTTTAGGGGCTGGATAAGGCAGTATCCCTAGGGAATGGCTCTGTTGGGCCTCCCGGTACAGACACCTATAGATACCAAGAGGTAGCTCTGTTCTAATAACGCCTCCCTGGAGGAAGGAGTCAGTCTGAGAGAGAGAGGAAGGCCTGAAAGTGTAGGCTTGGGGTGCTGCCCCTCCATGACAGCACAGATGTGTAGGATCTAAGCCTGTCTGAGGATGGATTCGGGAGCCATGGTCCAGGGTACCCAACTTGCCCCTTTGTAACTCCCACCTGGGATCCTGTAAGTGTCAGCAGCAAAACCTGAACGTGAGCAGGGTGGGGGACAGTGGAGAGGGGGGACTTAGGGATACTGTGTTCCACTCTGCAGCCCAGCAGGGGTTGTAGGAGCACCAAGGCATGGTGGGGGAGCTAGAAGATGTAATGGGGAAGGGCTGCCTCGCATCCTTTGTGGGAAATGGTTATAATAATAGCACCCATCTCGAAAGGGTTATTGTGAGGTCTTGGAGTGGCATGATATATGCAAACTGCTTGGTAAAGTAAGCACCCAATCAGTGATAGTTAAAATAGCTCTAATCAGGCCCTGCCTTTGGCATGTGTGTGGGCTGGGGCAGAGGATAACTCAGAAGCAGGAGTGGTGTCAGGCTGAGTCCCATGTGTTTCCCCCAGGTTTGTGCCACAGCCTCTGATGGGCTTGAGTGCTGGCATGACAGCACCAGCACCTGGTACTTCTAAAGCCTTTGCTATGTGCCAAGCCCCATTCTAAGCTCTTTATTATCAATCACTCACTTAATCCTTACAACACTCCCTGAGACAGGTTAAGTTTCATTATCCCATTTTACAGCTGAGAACACTGGAGCCTAGAGAGATTAATCATGTGTACGAAGGCACGTGGCTAGTAGGTGGAAGAACTAGGATTTGAATAAAAAGCAGTCTATCTCCTGATTCTGTGCCTTTAACGACCACCAGAGTTTACTGCTTCTACCTGGCTATGCTCTGTGGGGCTAGAGCAGTTGGCGAATGGATCCACCGTGGGGTCTGGGGAAGGCCGTCCAGGGAACAAGACTCACTCAGCTAACATGGCCCCAGAAGAACACCAACGCTTCTCCTCTTCAGTCATCTTGGGCAGAGACATGTCTGGCGTTAATTGTCCACTGTGTTGTATCTCTTTTCGGTCAGCCTTTGGGATTGTTGAGGGCAAGGACCTTGTCTGGTTACCCTTGTATGTCTTGTGCCTAGCATAGTGCTGGGATCACAGTAGGAACTAAGTTAACAGCGATTCGTTCCTGTTTGCTGTTGACACAAGTCTTGACGCATATTCACTATGCTCTTTGAGGTTCACATTTGACCTGTCTCCCCGAAGACCTATGCACATGGCTCTAGAAAGGTCCAACCTGTATTGAGATGGGTTATGACCCACACATGAATCTCTGGATCCTGAGTCTATGGGATAATTTCTGAGCTCATACACTGCAAGGTAAAGACTCCTGCAGAATCTCGTTTACTCTGTGAGGCAAAAGTCCGATTATTAGGCCATGACCTGCCTCCAGCTTGAAAACTAGCTTAAATTTGTCCCCCGAAGATGCCAAGACAACCTTGATGTTCCACAGGAATGGTAATGGTCACTGCCTTTAGTGGGGCACTTACTGCTTTCCACAGTAGCTCCAGCAGAAGGGTCAGAGTTGGCAGGGCTTCTCCCGGCAGCCTAACCAGCACTAGCTGTTCCAGACTATGTGGGGCCGGATCTCAGGACCTTCAGTCTGTGATCTAGGGAGGTTTGAGACGGTCTAGTCCTGCGGAGGGGCAATAGAGACTTGTCAGGCTCCATGGGGGTTGTGGGGAGGAGAGGTCCTGCCAGTAGAAATATGTGGGAGAATCTTGGTGTCTGAAGAGACAACTCTGAAGGTGAACCAGATCTCCCAGTTGGGAGGCAGAGCAATGAAGAAGCTAGGACGCTGACTTCGGAGTTTTTCACTTACTCGTTCATTCACTCACTCATTCAACAGATATTCATTGAGAGCCTCTTCTTTGCCTGGTCTGGACAACAGGGATAAAGGCATAAATCACCAAGGTAGACGGAAACGTTGGGGTTTACAGTCTAGACGTGTGTGTGAATCCCGTTCCTCTGACTCTAACTTTCTGAACTTGGGTGAGCCAATAGCTTCTCTAATGTCAGGATTTTTATGTACAAAATGGAGGTGATAATACCACCTACCTCATTGGTTTGTTGGAAAATTAACTGGGGTAATGTATGTAAAGGGCTTAGCACAGACCCTGGCACACAATCTATGCCAGGGATAAAGACCTCATTTTTGGACCATTTCTCAGTCCACTGTGGGTCCTGGCCTGGGGCAGTCTAGGGAAAGGGAACTTGGAGATGCCCCCAGGGCAAAGGGTTAGGGCTGCCTTCGGACCTCCCAACAGTCTCCCTCTATAAAATAATTTCTTTAGGTCTAGAATTTACCAATGAATCGATAACTCTGATTCCCCCTGTAGTCTCAGTCTCCAGATAAATGTCCTCCGGCCTCTCCTGGTTAGACTGTGGAAGGGGTGAGTGTGTGGTGTGGACAAGCCCCAGTCAGCACCCTGAACAGAGGCTTGGTGCTATCCATGGTGCTGATTACTTGCAGGCCAGCTTCTTACCTTGGAGGTGCAGCTACTCAGGGACTAGAGCAGCGGTCCCCAACAAATTTGGCACCAGAGACCAGTTTCATGGAAGATAGTTTTTCCACGGCCAGTTCCTAACAGGCCGCGGACCGCTACCAGTCCGTGGCCCGGGGATTGGAGACCCCTGGACTAGAGGCAATGTCTGAAACTTCTGTGTGTGTATGAATGCATGTGTGTACGTTTGCATGTGTGTTTGTGTGTCAAGGGACCCAGATCAGATAGCAATTGACCTCAGTAAGGTGACTTAGGACTCCTCCCTCAATCCTGCAGGCACTGGGGACCCTAAGTCAGGCTGAATAAGAAGGTGACTGGAAGAAGAGTGACATCATGAGATGACTGCACCAGTCTTCAAGGAGTTCCCCTCTATGCTTAGAGAACCCAAGAAGAGCCAATTCCCACTCTTTCCAGTGGCTGGGGCTGGACAGTGCCTTGCTACAGCAGGCCGTGGGGAGCACTTCTCTATTCTTCCTCTAGGGGGAGCCAAACAAGAGATGGAGCCCCGTCACCTCTTCTCGGCGTCCTCTAGGCCTTGTCTTGGAGCAAGCAGGGTGTGACATGGGGGCTTTCTTCACCTGCCCAGGAGGTTTGTGATCTGTCTTCTGCCTCTGTGTTTGGGGTCTAGTGGATAGACAACTGCAGGGCTGAAGACTGAAGCTTCTCTTCCTTCCCCCCTCTTCTGGAGGAACCCAGAACTCACTTGGTTCCTGGGCTGGGCCCCATGTTTTGATTCAAGTCCCTGCTGGTGTGGAAGCAGGCCCCAAGACTAGCCTGGCTTCCTGTGGCTGGGACCCCCTCATTGGGGGCTGCCAGAATCCCCCCTGGACCTGGGAATCTGGGCTGGGTCATTCTGATCTGATGTATGTATGGGAGGGCACCTGATGGCCCAAACCAGCAACGCTGAGACCCTGCCCATCTGGCCCCAGATCACTTTAGACATGGGCTGTAGTAAGATTTGGTTTCACTCTTAGCTACTCCTGTGCCAGCCTGTCCCCGATTCCTGCCAGGAGCTCCTCAAATGCTGGGAAGCTGAGGCTACACGAAATAGACTCTTATCTCTCCCCATCCCCACGGCCACCTCTGGAGACTTGCTTTTGGGGACAGGATTCCTCTACCCCACACTTCCTCTAATAGTTAAAATTTTTTTTTTTAGAAAACCCCAAAAGGCTTCATGACCCATGAACAGGCTGTAGCACAGACCCAATAGCTAGGCTGTGTGTGTGTGTGTCTGTTTTGGTGACTGTGAGAGATATTTTATATATGGTTATTTTTATGTATGTGAGATGTGACTCTGAATGGGGCTACATCTACGTGTTCTCTCTGTGTGATTGTGTGTGTGTGTAAGAGAGCTGTCTCCTTGGGTGAGACTGTGTCATACCAAAGAACGAGTCTCAATCTCTTTCTCCTTCTCTCTCTCTCTTTCTGCTTCGCAAATGCACATTTATGTGTGTAATCCCCACTTATTGTGTGTTTTCCTGAGGACCTGGAGTGTGACTCACTGGGTGTGGTTGTGTGTCCTTTCCCAACGTAAGCTACATCTGTGTACAAGGGCCTCGGCTTGTGAGCGTGCCACGCCCATCATGTAAGGGCCTGTGTCCCTGACTCGCGGTACCATGAGGCGTGGATACGCCAGTGTCTGTGGGGATGTGATCCTGATATCGTGCCAGAAACCAGCTCCCTTCCCCCGACCAAGTTTCCGACTTTCCCACCTGAATGGCAAAGTTGTTTCTTTGAAACACTTCCAGCACCTGGCTTAATAGACCTTCCTGTGAGCTTATTCCCAGTTCTGCACTGCTCCCCAGTGACTGGGGACCTTTTGTCAAGCACATATGAAATTAAGTGAAATAAAAATCATATTAAAAATTATTACCATCTAACAGCCATTAGTCTGCACACTGCTGTCAGCCTGTGATGGATTCCTCACTTACTTCAATGAATGTTCTAACGACAGTGATAAAATCACTCAGAAAAAATAGAATAAACTATTAACCCTCTCCCCATCGACACTTGTTTTTCTTTGAGAAAAATACAATAAGAGATCTTGGTGGAAGAGGTTGAGCCACATGTGACTCTTCAGATGGAAAAATGAGCTGGGTGTGGGGCGCTGGGCTTTGACCTCTGCACTTTGGGAGAGAATTTTGCTCTAGAGTCTAGACATCAGCCTTAATTTCTGAGCTCTGGGTTGAGATTTGGGTTCTGATTGACTCTGAATTGTTCTTTCTGGTCAGGTCGGGTCTAGTTCTTGTATTTTAAACTTTAAACTAGGTTAATTTATTTAGAAAGATTTATTAAGCCTCTACATCTGATAGGAAGGCCCAGGTGGATAGTAATGTGTATCTGAGCTGAGGCAGTGACCAAGGGGATGGGGAGACCAGGCAGATTAGAAAGATGCTTTAAAGGTACAAGAGACAGGATTAGCTAATGGGTTTTATCTGCAGTTGAGAGAGCGAGGTATCACGATGTTCATTGTGGAAGTGACTAGAAGTTGGAGGACATTATTCACTGAGCTAGGGGACAGGCGGGCCTTCTTAGTAGGAGGGAAGAGCTCAGTGATGAGTTCGTTGAGTTTGGGGAGCCTCTGGGTACCCTAGGTGGCTGTGGAGAAGGCTGCTGGGTTCCTGGGTCTGTAGCCCCAGAGAAGGTTTGGGCTGGAGAGACAGATGCGGGCATCCTTGGCACTCAGGTTGGGGGAGAAGCTAGGGAGTGGATGAGACCATCCAGGGAGTGTGTGGAGAGAGGAGAGTCCCAAGGACGGTACGTTGAAGACAACTGGCCATTGAGAAAGTTCCAGCAGGAGACAGAGAAGGAGTGGCTGGGGAGGAGGGGGGAGTAGAGGAAGGTGTGATGTCACAGAGCTCAGGGAGAGAGAGTGTTTCAAGAAGAGGTAAGTGGTTGGTAAAGTGAAATGTTGCAGAAAATCAGATAGGAGCTGAAAAAAGTTGATGGCCCTATGGAGGTACTGGTGACAATTCAGAGGTGTGGGAGGAGGGAGAGGCAAGTCAGACGCAGATATACACTCACACGCAGAGCCCTCTTCCCAAAGACAAGGTCCCTGACATAGCCATTCGCTCTGGCTCAGTTTACCCAAACACAGAGCAGTGGACTGGCGGACCTCTCAGAGCCCCGCCATCACGATCTGAGATGCAGGCTCCTGTTGTCCCTGTCTTCTGCGCTCTGCCTTTTCCTGTAGAGACACGGTGTGGAGTCCTCCTGGTGTCACTTGGTGACCCTCAGAGGTAAAGGCATGTGAGGGAGAGCTCCTACCCCAGTCCTTGAGACCCTGATGGTTCACAGGTTCTGCTGGTTCCTCTGGGGGCGGGGGATGGGTGGGATCAGGGCTCCTTGGGTGAGGGTATGGGGCCTTGAGGAAGCTAGCGGTGCATGAAAGATGATTCCATGAAGTGTGAGGAGGGATCTCTGTCCTGGTGGATGACCTGTCCCCTCCTCTCCCATCCATGAGGCTCGGTCTCCCCTGCGGGCTGAGAGAACGGAGTCCCTCCCCCTCCCCCAAGGTCCCCTTTGTGGGAGAGGCAGGCAGGGCATACGCTCTTCACAATGAATATGAGACACTTGAGGTTGCAGGAGGAAAGGTGAGCCGGCTGAGGTCACACGGGCAGCCAGTGCAGAGCGGGGACCAGAGGCGCTATTTGGAGATGACAGCTAGGACACTCCGAGCTAGGCTGGAAGTGTCCATCTCCCTCCCCTTCAGCGGGGGGATGTGCCCTGTGCCATTTTGGGGGCAGTGTGGACTTACATTTGCTAGAAAAATCAACCAGGGAGGATGGATGATACGTCAGGGCCTCGCCTCTCCTGAAAACGTGACATGCAAACGTGCACGTGGCCATACCAGCGGGACTCAAATTCTTTCCCAGCGTTGTCCACTTTCCCCCTTTTTGTTTTTTAGGGCTGGGATGATGTCTGCCCTTTCGGATTCAAATACCCAAACCAATTCTATCTGGCTTAAGTTCAAGGGGGATTTTTTTTCTCAAGGACCAGAGTGTCTTGCAGAGGTCAAGGACAGGAAAAGCAGCCTGGGAACAGGGTCAGAGAGCCTTGGGGGGTCTCAGGCAGCCTCACCCTCCATCTTGTTCTGTGTCTGGAGCCAAATGACCTGTTCGTTTTCTGTGTGCATCTGTTTTATTCTTCTCTCTGCACTTGGCTCTCCCTGCTTCTCCATACCTGTGGACAACCAGGGCTGCGTCCTGAACTCTGTACTTTCATGTCACCCGGGTGAGCCTTATGTCCTGAGCCCAAATCTCACATTTCTGGGACTGAGGACCCAATTGACCCGATTGGCCCAGGCTGGGTCAGGTGTTCATCTCTGGTCCAATCAGCTATGCCTGGAGCCACGTGGTGATAGCAATACTGATGATAAGGATGGTGGTAATGACCAGGATGACAGTGATAACAGCCAACATCTACTGAGTGCTTACTTACTGCACAGTTTTAAGTGCTTTATGTGTATAATTCCTCTGCTTCATGCTACAACCTGCGTTGTAAGTGCTGTAATTGTCAGCCTCACTTTACAGATGAGGCACAGAGAATTGAAGAGGTATGCTCAAGGTCACAGAACTAGCGTGTGGCCGAGCTGGACTTGGACCCCAGGGGACTGATCCTAACATCTGAGCGTCTGGCCGCTATGCAGTATTATGCTGTCTCTTGAACATGGCGGCCAGGCCCATCCCTGGAAGGGCAACTTTTAGAATAAGGGCGAGCAGGACAGACAGCTCTGGAGTTGTCTGCTACGTTCAAGCTCATAGTCAGACTGTTGCAAAGATCAAAGAGGCACGCGTGGATGTCAGAAGTGGGGTGGCCTCCGGCATTGACCAGAGGGGCTGGGATTATGGAAAACTGGGCAGGCGCCAGCCTGAGACGCCCATAAGGAGACAGGCTTGGCAAATTGCAGGTGTCAGTGAGGCTCAGACCTGGAGGCTGCACGTACCCTGAAGCTCGTGGGTACACCCTGGAGTGGCGTGGTGCGTGAGATTCATGGAGCAGCCTTGGCTTCCCAGCACCACCCCAGGCATGAGGGCCCCTGGGTCTGCCACTGGGTCAGGCACTCACCGGCTTAGGCCTGTGCAGGGTGGAGCCCCCAGGGCAGCTGTGGGAGGCTGGCGTCAGCGGGTGCTGTCACTGACAGGCAGCCCCACTGCTGGTCCACGTCACGCTCTCCTGAACACAGCACCGAGGTCGACCGCTTGTTCCAACTTACTGGCCTATCTCAGCCCTATCTTCACGATGCATGTGTTTTGGGGTGTCCAAGGTCAGAGTGTCCTTGTGGTGTCCTTCTCATCCCTGAGGAGTCAGGACAACATGACAGGCTTGGAGTCAGAAAGGCCTAGACTTGAATTCTGGTTCTGTCATCACCAGCTAGGGGAGCTTGAACCCATTTCCTCTGGGCCTGTTTGCCCAGGGATAAAGTGGGGATGATGAGACACGTCCACGGGAGGAGGGACTCGGGTAATGCACACCAAGTGCCTGCTACGGAGCCAGTGCTCAGCACATGCCGCTAATGTTATTGGAATCAATCCTTTTGTCCAAAGCTTAAGTTGCACCCCTTCCATTCCCAGAAACACACCTCTTGTCAGCTTCTCTGCTCTATGTGGCTGGTAGCTTGGCTCAAGGGCTGAAGTATTCCGTGAGATGCTGAGCAAAGAGGCTTTGGCGGGGAGAAGCTTGTGTCCCTTCTAGATGGTGTGGTCTCTGGAGAGACGAGCTGGCCACAGCCCATTCCTGATGCCCTGTGAGGACCAGCTTCCTGAGCAGCCCTGCACCCAGATGGCCTCTGGGCAGCTACGTTATCCTCCCATTTCAGACACGATAGCATCCCCACCATTCTCTGATGGGAGGGGCTCGCACACCTGGCTCCCGGCAAAGCACAGGTCCTCTCTCCACATTGGCTTCTGGCCCCTGACCCACAGTTTCTTGAGTTAATTTCCTGGAACTGCCGTATCAAGTTCCGCAAACTTGGTGGCTTAAAACAACAAAATTTATTCTCTCAGTTCTGGAGGCTAGAAGTCTGAAATCAAGGTGTCAGTAGGGTCCCCACCGCTGGAGGTTCTCGGGAAGAATCCTTCCTTGCCTCTTTCCGCTTCTGTGGGTCTCTGGCAGTCCTTGATACCCTTTGCCATAGCTGCATCACTCCAGTCTGCCTCTGTCATTACATGGCATTTGTCTCTCCTCTTTTTATGAGGGCACCAGTGAAATTGGATTAACGGTCCACCCGAATCCAGTATGGCCCCATCTTAACTTGATTATATCTGCAAAGTCTCTAGTTTCAAATAAGGTCACGCTCACAAGTACTACTTGTGTTCAGTGGTGTTAACACTTCATCATACCTTTTTGAGGGTCACGACTTGACCCATAGCACTGTCTAAGAGGGTCCCTGAGACCCTGACAATGTCCTACTGAGGACCAGGTGCTGTGGTCAGAGGGAGGAAGGGACTTGGGAGGCAAGTACAAAAGGGTAACCTTGCACCTTGGGAAGCAGGGGCTGGGTTACGAATGAGAGGGAGTGACCATTACCCCAAGAACCATTTCAGCCCTGGGACGTGAGTCCCATCACAGGAGGAATAGTCGGAACTGTCAGCCCCAGGGCTGGGACGAAGCTGCCCCTTCTGGCTTGGAAAAGTCATTATACAGAGGTGATGACCTCATCTAAGACCTTGGCCTGAGTATTTCTGGTGGTGTTTCCTGGAATGACTTTAGGGTACGATAATTAGACTGTTCCGGGGACTGAGGTCTCCTGGGCAGCTCCCCACTCATTCATTCATCAGATATTCCCTATAGGCCTACTCTGTGCCAGGGATTGCAACTGGCGCAGGGGATAACCTCGTGGAATAAGACATCAATCAGACCTCCACTCCAGTAACCACTGCTAAACAATGATAACTGATGTGCGCACGCGTGCACGCATGTGTGTATCTGATAGAATACCTAATAGGGAGGCCAGATTTTGATTGCAGGATCAGGGAATTTAAGCAGAGACCTAAGGGATTAAGAAAGAACAAGGAAAGTGGGGAAGGGAAGATTGGGCCAAGCATTCTAGGGTGAGGAGAGAACAGAGGTTATTTGAGATGGGGCTGTGTCCATCAATGGGAATCTTCAGGCAGGTGACAAGGGTCTAAGGGAGCTGTCAGGTGACAGTCGGGTGAGCCTGAGGGTGTGACCAGGGACCCACCAACAGGGCTGTCCCAGGTGGTGGGGACTCTGTCTAGCTTTGGGCCCGGGTCACTGTCCCAGGAGGGAGGAAGCACTAAGCCAGGGACTGGTGCTCAATCCTCCTTAACCCTCTTCCATTCCTCTCACGTCAACGAATGTTTATTAAGCATCTGCAGGGGATCTAATAAGAAGCCAGAGCTCTGGCTGCGCGGGAATCAGAAGGGGGGCCATGCTCAGCAGAAAGCTGGAGTGCTGGGTGGGGCAAGGCAGATGGGGACCTGCCATAGCAACAGGGCTGACTCAGCAGGGAAGGGAAGGCTTCAGGGTGCCCCCTCCCATGGAGACCTCACAGATGGTGATAAAGTACCTCTGATCCTTTGAGTCCCCGGATCTGCTTCCTAACCTGACCAGGGTTGGTTCAGAGACTGCATGGGGCCGAACTTGTAAAGTCCCTGAAGTTGAAAGGGACAGCAGAGCAGGGGTTGCACAGTGGGACTGAGAGGTGGGACTGCGACCCTTCCTGGGGGGCTGTGCAGTCATTGGGTCCCATGCGGCCTGGTTATCCCGACTCAGTAAAGGGGCGGAGGACTTGGGCCAGAGACTAGAATTGAGCTGGTGGGAAATCGCAGTGGCTGACAGAGCCTGCTGGGAGGGGAAGGGAGAGCTTCAGGGGTGTGTGCGGAGCAAGAAGATTTGATTTGCAGGGGAGTTTAACCGTCGCACAGGGCCCGGGGAGGCCCTGGATTCTGCTGCCTCGACGGGCTTGAGGATTGATTCCCACACACCTGAGAGAAGAGCATGGCTTTGTACCACCAATCCTGGAACCCAGGCTTCAGGGTGGCTCCCATTCTCCTTGACCATAAACAGTACGATGGAGTCAGGTCTGGATTGCGTCTGAGCTTCACCCCGCTTTGACACTGTGTGACCTGGGGCAAGTTCTTGGCCCTTTCTGATGAATTTTCTCCTCTGTAAAATGGGGATAGTGCCATTTTGTCCCCAGGAGCTGTGTCTAGAACAGAGCCTGTTGGCAAATGGTAGGTGAGTGTGTGTTGGGGGTTGGGTGCTCCTGGGTGTGTCTGAAGCACCAGGGCCTATATCAGTGGCCTTGAGGGAAAGGAGGAGGTTGGTGTAAACAGGTTGAGGGTGAGAGACAAGAATATATCTGTCATCTCCAGGCCCCATGAACTCACATCTGAGCCATGGAGAGATGGTGTCCAGGCAAGAGCTGAAGGACCATTTTCACCAGGGATGCTGGTGACTTGGGTCATTGGTAATATTACAGATGGTGATAAAGTACCTCTGATTCTTTGAGTCCCTGGATCTGCTTCCTAACCTGACCAGGGTTGGCTCAGAGACTATGTGGGGCTGAACTTATAAAGTCCCTGAAGTTGAAAGGTACAGCAGAGCAGGGGTTGCTTTCCCCTTGAATCTGCATGAACCCCGCATAGCGTCTGCTCATTGAGGGCTGCAGGGGACATAGGGGTCCTTTGGTGCCAGGAGGGCTTGCAGCCTTATTGGCATCAGGGCAGCCCCTTGGCAGGGACAAAAACCTGAACAGGGTAGAGCAGAGGAGCGCTGTGGGTGACTTCACACCCGAAGCCCCACCCTGGAGAACCCCAGAGCTGCCAGTGTGCTTACGCAGGGATGGAGGGGCGTGCAGGGAAGTGTGGGCAGCTGTAAGAAGTCCCTGAGATAACGCTCTCCCCCCAACACCTCTTCGGATTCAACTCAGGATAGTGGGACACTCCAGGGCCCCGCCTTTGGAAGGAATGGTCCGTCCCAAGCCAGGCCTTGTTCTCATTGGCTCTAAGCCCAGGGGGTGGAGCTTATGGGGGATGACATCCTGTGGACACCCAGGCTGTGCAGAGTTCATAAACACCTTTACGATTTTTGGTACATTCATGTACTCCCCATATGATTATTTTCTTAGTACATATCACAAATTGACCTTTTTCTTTTACAATAATTTATTTTAAGAGGAAAATTTACCTCACTGTGGGAGACACTCTGGTTATAAAGGATTCCAAGTCTAGCCCTGGACACTTACGAGCTGTGTGACTTGGGGACAGTCCAAACCACTCTGTGCCTCAGCTTCCTCATCTCTTCATCAGGGATGGTCATGATTGTACCCCACAGGGTTTTCTGAGGATTAGACAAGTTAAAATATGCAAAGCTCAGAACAATACCAGACCCGTTGCAAGTGCTATCTATGTCTTTGCTATATTATTATCACTGCTGTTATTAAGTGGGAAACCAGCATTACTTGCTATAAGTGGAGGCAACTATAAAAATAAATATAACGAAAATGCAACAGGGTTATTAACTTCCAGCCAGTTCATGCAGCCTGCAGAGGGCTCCCAGGCTGGGCCCTGCAATCTCTGTTTAAAAGAGCGATTTGTGGTGATGGAGAGGCGTTCCACAAGCCAGCGCCAGACAGACTTACTTGTGGACCCGAGCAGAAGGTCTGAAGACGGTTAAAAGGAAGACAACTTCCCCACTAAAAACGCAGTGGGCTTTACTGCCCACCGATAGCCCACATGGTGCCCTGGGAGTCACCATGGCAGTGGTCAGGGCTGGGCAAGGAGGACAGACAGATGCTACAACCTGGGCTCAGCTCCAGGGTTTTGCCATTTGCCAGCTGTGTGGCCTGGGCAGATTTCTCCACCTCTCTGAGCCTTAAGTTCCTCACCTGAAAGGAAGGCAAAGCAGGCACCCCTCCTAGGGCTGCTGGAGGGGCGGTGAGGTGAAGGGGTCAGGGCTTCTCACAGTTGCGGCCCAATTCCCAGGCTCTGTGTCATCTTCGGTGGGTTGGGGAGGACGTAGGCCCACATCTGGGCTGGAGAAAAGCCAGGAGGGCAGCACTGAAGGGTCTAATTTTCAGACACCAGTGGGTCAGGCTGTTTTTGCACAAGCAGCTCTGGGTTCACGTATGATTTTGCTGTTTTCCAAGTCTGAGAAAGCCAGCGGAGGGGGCCAGGGCACCGTGGTGGCCTACGTGCTCTTCTGTCACAGAGGGGTCACACAGGTGCCAGTGGAAGCTGCCTAACGAGTAGCTGAGGTGGCAGAGGCAGAGCAGTGAGATGTGACCGGGAGGAACCAGGGGACTGCCCGGACCGCCCAGTGTGGCCTCCTTGCCAATTTGCTAGTGACCCTGTACCAGGCGCTTAACCTCAGTGCCTCAGAATCTCCATCAGTACAGTGAGGGGAGCACTGGGCCTGTGGACCTCAGGAGGTCCAAAGAGGCAGCTCGGGGCTTGAGGAGGGAACCGGGGTTCAAGGGCTGGCTCTGCTGGGATTTGCTGCGTGACCTTGGGTGAGTTCTGTGCCATCCTGGGCCCCAGTTTACATGTTGGTTCCCAGGGGTTGGTCTGGCTGGTCCCCATCATCCCAGCCGGGGGGGGGCTGGGATTCTGTGGCCCGCAGATGGAGAGCAATGTGACAGAGCAAGGTTGTACGGAGGAGACTTCCTGCCTGGGAGGTGCCTCTAAGCAGCCTCCTTGCACGGTCTGGGGGGCCCTGGGCCGGGCAGAGAAGAGGAGACAAGTGTCCAGACAGCTGGGCTTCGGTGTCGATCACACCTGGTATGAATCCTGGCTCCACCCCTGGCCCTGTGTGACCCTGGACATGTGTCTCCTCCATTCTGAGCTTCAGTCTTCTCAACTGTAGCACAGGGCAGATGGCAGTACGTGTGACCATGGCACCTTGGGGGGAGAGAGTTGGGCACAGTGTCTGGCTTCCAGAGGGCTTAGTAAGTGATGCGTTTTGTTGGTGGTCTTAGTAGGGTTGGGCAGATTCAGAACCAGGGGAGTGGTGGGATAACACAAAGGTGGGGAGGCCAGGGCAGGCCCAGGTTCTGGGAGTGGAAGGGTTAAGTCTCCATGGAAACAGGCATGCATTATTTATACAGCCTAATAAATAAAACATTTATGTGGTAGGCTAATAAATTCCCTCACGCAAAGCAAAGTAAGCTGTGATTTAAATATCGGTCTCTGCTGGCTGGCTGAGTTATGGAGCCTGCTCAGGGGGACCTTCTTGGTTTTACACCTCCATCTACTGGAGGGAGGGGGAGGGGAAGTGGAGGAGAGGGAGGGGGAGGGGAAGACCCTCCCTAGGAAGTGGCTTTCTGGGCCCTCCAGACCCCAGGCCTGAACCTCTTGCTGCCCCTTGCTGTGGCTCTGACTCTCCCCACCCTCAGCTGCGGTGCCGCAGGGAAACTTTCCCCAGAGCCATGGAGGGAGGGTTGGGTGGCAGGTGGGGCTGGTCTCTGCCCTGGCACTCGCCTTGTGGACAGAGGCAGCCAGAGGTAGTGGCAGCTTGCCACAGTGTCCTGGGAGCAGTGGCTTTTCTGGGTTTGAGGGGCTTGGAGATTGTTGGGTAACAGGAGTGCACACTCGGAGGCTTGGGGCCCTGCCTGGTCCTTCCAGGGAGGGGGGTGGCATCTGGGCAGTGCAGCGGGTGCTGGGACAGCTGGGGAGCTGAGATGGGGGGTTGCGGTGGGTGGACATAAACAACCAAGAGCGGGGCAGGGGGCTAAATCCAGTGTCTGGGGAGATGGAGGGTCCCCGCCCCTTGGCCTCTGCTGTTCTTGTCTCTCATCTCTCTGCAGTTTTATCTCACTGCTTTCATCACCTCTCTCATTTGTTTTGCTGTTTCTGCCTGTCTATCTCTGTCTCTGTCTCCTTCTCTTGCTGTCTCTCTGTTTCCCTTCTTCCTCTGCACTTCTGTCTCTGTCTTTCACTGACTCTCTAGTGTTTTTCTATTTCTGTCCCTCTCTCTCTATCTCTGTCTCTCTCTTTGTGTCTCTCTGTATCTCTGTGTCTGTCTCTGCCTCTACATTTGTCTGGGTCATATTCTCTCTCCATCTCTGGTTCTTTACATCGCTGTCTCTTTCTGGGGGAATCTCACACGGCAGGGAGAGGGGTCCTGTGTGCTTGGAGCAGAATGTGTGAGGCCCCCGCTGGGGCTCCAAGGAAGCCTGGTTGTGTAGGAGGGGCCTCCTCAGGGTCTGAGGGGTTGAGCATTTGTCTGCGGAACCCTAGGGAAGTGGGCTCAGGGTCCACCCACACCACTGTGATGGGGGTTCCATTGGGCCCCCTTAGCTGGCAGGCCTTCTCAATTCTGTCCTCAGGAGAGTAGAAGCCACCAAGTGGAGGCCTCCCCTGGAGAAGCCTGAGAAGGGGAGCTGACACTTTGGACAAGCTCTTCACATTGGAGCTTGACCCCTCCTCTTGGCCACTCCCTGGGGAAACAGTCCTTGGCGGGGGTGCTGGAGTGAAACCCAGTGGCGATGGAACCACACACTTGGGGTGACCCTCCCTCTCCAACCGCTTCAGCTTCCTGCCAACACCAGGGCCTGGGTCTCCAACCTCTTAGGGGCTGCTTCCCAGGGCTCCCAGCCCTCCAGCTGCATGGCTGGTCAGGCTGCTTTCCCCCGTTCTAGTCACCTGGTGCTACGTAACCAATGACCTCAAAACATAGGGGTGTAAAGCAACCATTTTATCATGATTCTCTGGGTTGGGAACTCAGACACCAGCGGGTCAGGCAGGGCACCGAGGAAGTGGCCCTCCTCCTCTGGTCCCTATGTCTGGGGCTGGTGACGCTGGAACGGCTCGGCTGGGACCGTATGTCTGAGGCCTCACACTGTCTCTGCGTGGCATCTGTGAGGGCTGAAATGCCCTGGCGGTTGCTTTACTCACATGTCTGGCCCCTGAGCTGGGTTGGATGGACAGGGATCTGGGCCGGCATGGCTTGCTCTCTCCTTGGGCTTCCTCAGCACGTGGCCGTCTCGGGGTATATAGTGGAACTTCCCGAAGGGCACTGCCTTCCCAGAGTGAGCACTGCATCATAAACTGCCCTTTCTGTTAAGTCTAGGCCTGGACCTGCCCAGGCATCACTTTTGCCAGACCCCATTGGTCAAAGCTGTCACAGACCAACCCAGATTCAAAGGGGGTGGGGGATGGACTCACCGCTTGATGGTAGAATGGCATGTACGTTCAGCGAGGGAAGGACTTGGTGACAGCATTTTGGGGATAAGGGACCACATCACCCAGTGCTGTGGTGGAAGGGAAAGCCTCCTCTCTTCACCCCAGGCTGGGTCAGGGCCTGAGCTTGCAGGCCAGTTGCTTTAGGGTTCCAATCCCAGTTCTGGCCCTCACTAGCCTCTTTTGGGGATTTCAAAAACAACAAGAATGTGACTTCCACTGATGGAGCACCCACCACATGGGAGGCAGCATCCCATCCTCCCTGTCGCTACCAGGGACCCCCGGGCAGTGCCTGCCTCCTGAGGGTTTTGGCAGCTGCCACAGCAAAAGGTGCTGAGTCCTAGAGCGGGGACCTCGCGCCAGAGGTCTTGGACAGGTGGGCCGTGGAGGAGACCTGCGGTGGACCTTCTCCCTTGTTCAGGGGAGATGAGGAGGTAGAAGCCCCAAGAGGACTGGCTCTCGTACTTGTGGGAGACCCCGGGCAGAGGGGCGGGGGGCGGCTCACTGTGAGGCAGGCAAGCCTAGTGGTCAGGACCACGGGCTTTGGAACCAGCCTGCCCAGTTCTGTTCCTGGCTCCACCATTTCCTAGCTTTGTGGCCTTAGACAAATTATTTCTTAATTCTGCCCTTTGTTTCCTCTTCTGCAAAATGGGGGTGTTAAGAGTACCTGCCTCATGGGGCTGCTGTGGGAATTAAATTAGTTAACATTTTTAAAGTGCTCCTTGAGTGGCTGGCACACAGGAAGCACCGCACGTGTGTTCTCTGTTACACACTGCAGTGAGCACTTGTGTGTGTGTGTGTACGTGTGTGTGTTGGGGGATCCTGCAATGGCTGGTGAGCGCTTAGTGCCAATCGGTCCTCATACTGGTGGCACCTGGGATGTTTGGGACATCTCTTGACTCTCTCACCAATTCTGCCAGGGAGTTTCTTTTATCCCCATTTCATAGATGAAGAAAGTGAGGCTCTAGGAGCTGAAATGACTTGCCAAAGTGAACCTACATACATGTCCAGTTGGTAGCAGAATCACAGAAAGAGAAGCTATCTCAAGTGACTTTAAAATGCAGGATTTTGGCTATATATATTTTTGTATTAAAATTAATTTCACTAATCACATTGTTGGTGAAGAGTTAGTCGTGTCATTCTGAGGCTGTTGTGTGCATATAGCAAAGTAAAGCAGACGAAGAATTATGTTGGTGTCTTTTTTTTTTGAATTTTATTACACAGCAGGTTCTTATTAGTTATCCATTTTATACATATTAGTGTATACATGTCAATCCCAATTTCCCGATTCATCGCACCACCACCACCACCCCCGCCACTTTCCCCCGTTGGTGTCCATACGTTTGTTCTCTACATCTGTGTCTCAATTTCTGCCCTGCAAACCACTTCATCTGTACCATTTTCCTAGGTTCCACATATATGTGTTAATATACGATATTCGTTTTGCTCTTTCTGACATACTTCACTCTGTATGACAGTCTCTAGATCCATCCACATCTCTATAAATGACCCAATTTCCTTCCTTTTTATGACTGAGTAATATTCCATTGTATATATGTACCACATATTCTTTATCCGTTTGTCTGTTGATGGACACTTAGGTTGCTTCCATGACCTGGCTATTGTAAATAGTGCTGCAATGAACATTGGGGTGCATGTGTCTTTTTGAATTATGGTTTTCTCTGGCTATATGCCCAGTAGTGGGATTGCTGGGTCATATGTTAATTCTATTTTTAGTTTTTTAAGGAACCTCCATACTGTTCTCCATAGTGGCTGTATCAATTTACATTCCCACCAACAGTGCAAGAGGGTTCCCTTTTCTCCACCCCCTCTCCAGCATTTGTTGTTTGAAGATTTTCTGATGATGCCCATTCTAACTGGTGTGAGGTGATACCTCATTGTAGTTTTGATTTGCATTTCTCTAATAATTAGTGATGTTGAGAAGCTTTTCATGTGCTTCATTGCCATCTGTATGTCTTCTTTGGAGAAATGTCTAATTAGATCTTCTGCCCATTTTAGGATTGGGTTGTTTGTTTTTTTAATATTGAGCTGCATGAGCTATTTATATATTTTGGAGATTAATCATTTGTCTGTTGAGTCGTTTGCAAATATTTTCTCCCATTTTGAGGGTTATCTTTTCATCTTGTTTGTAGTTTCCTTTGCTTTGCAAAAGCTTTTAAGTTTCATTTTGTCCCATTTGTTTATTTTTGTTTTTATTTCCATTATTCCAGGAGGTGGATCAAAAAAGACCTTGCTGTGATTTATGTCAAAGAGTGTTCTTCCTTTGTTTTCCTCTAAGGGTTTTATAGTGTCTGGCCTTACATTTAGGTCTCTAATCCATTTTGAGTTTATTTTTGTGTATGGTGTTAGGGACTGTTCTAATTTCATTCTTTTACATGTAGTTGTCCAGTTTTCCCAGCACCACTTATTGAAGAGGCTGTCTTTTCTCCATTGTATATCCTTGCCTCCTTTGTCATAGATTAGTTGACCATAGGTGTGGGGGTTTATCTCTGGTCTTCCTATCCTGTTCCATTTATCTATATTTCTGTTTTTGTGCCAGTACCATATTGTCTTGATTACTGTAGCTTTGTAGTATAGTCTGAGGTCAGGGAGTCTGATTCCTCCAGTTCCATTTTTTCCCTCAAGACTGCTTTGGCTATTCAGGGTCTTTTGTGTCTCCATACAAATTTTAAGATTTTTTTGTTCTAGCTCTTTAAAAAATGTGATTGGTAATTTGATAGGGGTTGCATTGAATCTGTAGGTTACTTTGGGTAGTATAGTCATTTTCACAATGTTGATTCTTCCAATCCAAGAACATGGTATATCTCTCCATCTGTTGGTATCATCTTTAATTTCTTTCATCAGTGTCCTATAGTTTTCTGAGTACAGGTCTTTTGTCTCCTTAGGTAGGTTTATTCCTAGGTATTTTATTCTTTCTGTTACAGTGGTAAATAAGAATGTTTCCTTAATTTCTCTTTCAGATTTTTCATCCTTAGTGTATAAGAATGCAAGAGATTTCTGTGCATTAATTTTGTATCCTGCTACTTTACCAAATTCATTGATTAGCTCTAGTAGTTTTTTGGTGGCATCTTTAGGATTCTCTACGTACAGTATCATGTCATCTGCAAACAGTGACAGTTTTACTTCTTCTTTTCCAATTTGGATTCCTTTTATTTCTTTTTCTTCTCTGATTGCCATGGCTAGGACTTCCAAAACTCTGTTGAATAATAGTGGCGAGAGTGGACATCCTTGTCTTCTTCCTGATCTTAGAGGAAATGCTTTCAGTTTTTCACCATTGAGAATGATGTTTGCTGTGGGTTTGTCATATATGGCCTTTATTATGGTGAAGTAGTTTCCCTCTATGCCCACTTTCTGGAGAGTTTTTATCATAAATGGGTGTTGAATCTTGTCAAAAGCTTTTTTTGCATCTATTGAGATGATTATATGGTTTTTATTCTTTAATTTGTTAATATGGTGTATCACATTGATTGATTTGTGTATATTGAAGAATCTTAGCATCCCTGGGATAAATCCCACTTGATCATGATGTATGATCCTTTTAATGTGTTGTTGGATTCTGTTTGCTAGTATTTTGTTGAGGATTTTTGCATCTTTATTTGTCAGTGATATTGGTCTGTAATTTTCTATTTTTGTAGTATCTTTGTCTGGTTTTGGTATCAGGGTGATGGTGGTCTCATAGAGTGAGTTTGGGAGTGTTCCTTCCTCTGCAATGTTTTGGAAGAGTTTGAGAAGGATGGATGTTAACTCTTCTCTAAATGTTTGATATAATTCACCTGTGAAGCCATCTGGTCCTGGACTTTTGTTTGTTGGAAAATTTTTAATCACAGTTTCAATTTCGTTACTTGTGATTGATCTGTCATATTTTCTATTTCTTCATGGTTCAGTCTTGGAAGGTTATACCATTCTAAGAATTTGTCCATTTCTTCCAGGTTATCCATTTTATTGGCATAGAGTTGCTTGTAGTAGTCTCTTGGGATGCTTTGTATTTCTGTGGTGTCTGTTGTAACTTCTCCTTTTTCATTTCTAATTTTATTGAGTCTTCTCCTTCTTTTTCTTGATGAGTCTGACTAATGGTTTATCAATTTTGTTTATCTTCTCAAAGAGCCAGCTTTTAGTTTTATTGATTTTGCTATTGTTTTCTTTTTTCTTTTTTTTAAATATAATAGTGTTTACTTATTTTTACTTGTTGACAGTTTGCTTTATTTATTTATGGCTGTGTTGAGTCTTCGTTTCTGTGCGAGGGCTTTCTCTAATTGTGGCAAGCAGGGGCCACTCTTCATCGTGGTGCGCGGGCCTCTCACTATCACAGCCTCTCTTGTTGCAGAGCACAGGCTCCAGACACGCAGGCTCAGTAATTGTGGCTCACGGGCCCAGTTGCTCCACGGCATGTGGGACCTTCCAAGACCAGGTCTCAAACCCGTGTCCCCTGAATTGGCAGGCAGATTCTCAACCACTGCACCACCAGGGAAACCCTATTGTTTTCTTTGTTTCTATTTCATTTATTTCTGCTCTGATCTTTATGATTTCTTTCCTTCTGCTAGCTTTGGGTTTTGTTTGTTCTTCTTTCTCTAGTCCTTTAGGTGTAAGGTTAGATTGTTTATTTCAGATTTTTCTTGTTTCTTGAGGTAGGCCTTGTATTGCTATAAACTTCCCTCTTAGAACTGCTTTTGCTGCATCCCATAGGTTTTGGATCATTGTGTTTTCATTGTCATTTGTCTCTAGGTATTTTTTGATGTCCTCTTTGTTTTCTTCAGTGATCTCTTGGTTGTTTAGTAATGTATTGTTTAGCCCCCACGTGTTTGCATGTTTTACATTCTTTTCCCCTGTAATTCATTTCTAATATCATAGCATTGTGGTCAGAAAAGATGCTTGATATGATTTCAATTTTCTTAAATTTTCTGAGGCTTGATTTGTGACCCAAGATGTGATCTATCCTGGAGAATGTTCCGTGTGCACTTGAGAAGAAAGTGTAATCTGCTGTTTTTGGATGGAATGTCCTATAAATATCAATTAAATCTATCTGCTCTATTATGTCACTTAAAGCTTGTGTTTCCTTATTAATTTTCTGTTTGGATGATCTGTCCATTGGTGTAAGTGAGGTGTTAAAGTCGCCCACTATTATTGTGTTACTGTCGATTTCCTCTTTTATAGCTGTTAGCAGTTGCCTTATGTACTGAGGTGCTCCTATGTTGGGTGCATATATATTTATAATTGTTTTATCTTCTTCTTGGATTGATCCCTTGATCATTATGTAGTGCCCTTCCTTGTCTCTTGTAACATTCTTTATCTTAAAGTCTATTTTATCTCATGTGAGTATTGCTACTCCAGCTTTCTTTCGATTTCCATTTGCATGGAATATCTTTTTCCATCCCCTCACTTTCAGTCTGTATGTGTCCCTAGGTCCGAAGTGGGTCTCTTGTAGACAGCATATATATGGGTCTTATTTTTGTATCTATCCATACAGTGAGCCTGTGCCTTTTGGTTGGAGCATTTAATCCATTCACGTTTAAGGGAATTATCAGTATGTACGTTCCTATGATAATTTTCTTAATTGTTTTGCGTTTGTTTTTGTAGGTCCTTTTCTTTTCTTGTGTTTCCCACTTAGAGAAGTTCCTTTAGCATTTGTTGTACAGCTGGTTTGGTGGTGCTGAATTCTCTTAGCTTTTGCTTGTCTGTAAAGCTTTTGGTTTCTCCACTGAATCTGAATGAGTTCCTTGCTGGGTAGAATAATCTTGGTTGTAGTTTATTCCCTTTCATCACTTTAAATATGTCATGCCACTCCCTTCTGGCTTGTATAGTTTCTGCTGAGAAATCAGCTGTTAGCCTTATGGGAGTTCCCTTGTATGTTTTTTGTCATCTTTCCCTTGCTGCTTTCAATAATTTTTCTTTGTCTTTAATTTTTGCCAATTTGATTACTATGTGTCTTGGCATATTTCTCCTTAGGTTTATCCTGTATGGGACTCTCTGAGCTTCCTGGACTTGGGTGTCTATTTCGTTTCCCATGTTAGGGAAGTTTTTGACTATAATCTCTTCAAATATTTTCTCGGGTCCTTTCTCTCTCTCTTCTCCTTCTGGGACCCCTATAATGTGAATGTTGTTGTGTTTAATGTTGTCCCAGAGGTCTCTTAGGTTGTCTTTATTTCTTTTCATTCTTTTTTCTTTATTCTGATCTGCAGCAGTGAATTCCACCATTCTGTCTTCCAGGTCACTTATCCGTTCTTCTGCCTCAGTTATTCTGCTATTGATTCCTTCTAGTGTAGTTTTCATTTGTTATTCTGTTGTTCATCTCTGTTTGTTTGTTCTTTAATTCTTCTAGGTCTTTGTTAAATATTTCTTGCATCTTCTCGATCTTTGCCTCCTTTCTTTTTCTGAGGTCCTGGATCATCTTCACTATCATTCTTCTGAATTCTTTTTCTGGAAGGTTGCCTATCTCCACTTCATTTAGTTGCTTTTCTGGGGTTTTATCTTGTTCCTTCATCTGGTACATAGCCCTTTGCCCTTTCATCTTGTCTATCTTTCTGTGAATGTGGTTTTTGTTCCACAGGCTGCAGGCTTGTAGCTCTTCTTGCTTTTTCTGTCTGCCCTCTGGTGGATGAAGCTATCTAAGAGGCTTGTGTAAGTTTCCTGATGGGAGGGACTGGTGGTGGGTAGAGCTGGGTGTTGCTCTGGTGGGCAGAGCTCAGTAAAACTTTAATCCACTTGTCTGCTGATGGGTGGGGCTAGGTACCCTCCCTGTTGGTTTTTTGGCCTGAGGCGACCCAACACTGGAGCCTACCTGGGCTCTTTGGTGGGGCTAATGGTGGACTCTGGGAGGGCTCATGCCAAGGAGTACTTCCCAGAACTTCTGCTGCCAGTGTCCTTGTCCTCATGGTGAGACACAGCCACCCCCCCCCCCACCTCTGCAGTAGACCCTCCAACACTAGCAGGTAGGTCTGGTTCAGTCTCCTATGGCGTCACTGCTCCTTCTCCTGTGTCCCAATGCACACACTGCTTTGTGTGTGCCCTCCAAGGATGGAGTCTCTGTTTCCTCCAGTCCTGTTGAAGTCCTGGAATCAAATCCCACTAGCCTTCAAAGTCTGATCCTCTAGGAATTCCTCCTCCCATTGCTGGACCCCGAGGTTGGGAAGCCTGGCTTGGGGCGCCTGGCTTGGGGCTCAGAACCTTCATTCCAGTGGGTGGACTTCTGTGGTATATGTGTTCTCCACTTTGTGAGTCACTCACCGAGCAGTTATGGGATTTGATTTTATTGTGATTGCGCCCCTTGTACCGTCTTACTGTGGCTTTTCCTTTGTCTTTGGATGAGGGGTATCTTTTTTGGTGATTTCCAGTGTCTTCCTGTCGATGATTGTCCAGCAGTTAGTTGTGATTCCAGTGCTCTCACAAGAGGGAGTGACTATGTTGGTGTCTTTTGAGGACTAGGAGTTTTTGTGTGGGAGAAAGGAAAACAGATGGAAGTTCTATGAAGTTAAAAACCTGCAGTCCTGAATTTGAATTAGATGTGATAAAATTCAGGATGCATTTTATCTAGAAATTTAAAAAACATATTGCCTATCTCTGCCCACTGAAAAGCACTAAAAATGTTGAACAACTCAGTAGCTATGAACATCCCTAGGACTCAGAGTATGGTCTCTAAATGCCAACTTCCCCCAAAAGAAACCAGGATTTATTATATAAATGGTGACCTTACCCTAGACCTACCCTACCCAGGTCTAGGGTAAGAAATGTATGAGATGAGCCTGGAGTATTTTGTCTTTCCAGAAAGCAAAAGAATATCAAATACTCCTAAGGTTATTCAAAAGGACTCAGAAGCAAACCAGGAAAAGGCTCCCATGACCATTAATGGGTCAGTTTGAACACAAACAAAGATAATAGCTGCAGTGGGCTGAAACACATCAAATATGTTTAAATCCATCAGTTCATAACGACATTAAAAAAAACCCCAACTCTGATAGGTCATCTTTGGAGGATGTTAGCATTATTTTGAAAACTGGTAAATAAAGGGGAGGAATCAAGTATTCATCTTGCCATTAACATATGAGCATTTCCTCAGGTAACCAGTTAATTGAGGAAGGGAAATTTCTCTTTATAGAAACTATCCAGGTAATAAGTGAAGAAGGAGTGAGTGATGAATTAGAATGCCACTATTTTGTAACTTCTAATAAAATAATGGATCTAGGCACTGAACTGCAATAGCTGCAAACACCTCCAAAAGAAAGAAAAGATGACCAGGCATAGATGTATCTCTCGATGGGAGTAGCAGCACCACTTATGAAGCAGTGCTGCCAAAAAATAAAATAAAATCTGATTAAGCCTCTACCAAATACCAACTTATAGGAAATATAGGGGATGGTGGAACATGCTGCATGATACTGTGGGGGTGCAGTTAGCAAAATCAGACTAGTGGGATATTCTACAGCAGGGGTCCCCAACCCCAGGGCCATGGACCCATACCGGTCCATGGCCTGTTAGGAACTGGGCCACACAGCAGGAGGTGAGTGGCGGACGAGTGAGCAAACTTCATCTGTCTTTACAGCTACTCCTCATCACTCGCATTACTGCCTGAGCTCCACCTCCTGTCAGATCAGCGGCGGCATTAGATTCTCATAGGAGCACAAACCCTACTGTGAACTGTGCACGTGAGGGATCTATGTTGCGTACTCCTTATGAGAATCTACCGTCTGATGATCTAAGGTGGAGCTGAGGCGGTGATGCTAGCGCTGGGGAGTGGCTGCAAATACAGATTATCATTAGCAGATAGGTTTGACTGCATAGAGACCATAATAAATTAGTTGCTTGTGAACTCATATCAAAACCCTACCAGTGAGTGGCCAAGTGGAAACAAGCTCAGGGCTCCCACTGTTTCTGCGTTATGATGAGTTGTATAATTATTTCATCATATATTACAATGCAATAATAATAGAAATAAATTGCACAATAAATGTAATGCACTTGAATCATCCCAAAACCATTCCCCTCCCACCCTGGTCCGTGGAGAAATTGTCTTCCATGAAACCAGTCCCTGGTACCAAAAAGGTTGGGGGCCACTGTTCTACAGGACAAATGATCTGGTTTCTTCATTGAAACATTAAAAGGAAACGAAAGAGGGCTTCCCTGGTGGCGCAGTGGTTGAGAATCTGCCTGCCAATGCAGGGGACACGGGTTCGAGCCCTGGTCTGGGAAGATTCCACATGCTGTGGAGCAACTGGGCCTGTGATCCACAATTACTGAGCCTGCGCGTCTGGAGCCTGTGCTCCGCAGAGAACAAGAGAGGCAGCGATAGTGAGAGGCCCGCACACCGCGATGAAGAGTGGCCCCCGCTTGCCGCAACTAGAGAAAGCCCTCACATAGAAAAACGAAGACCCAACACAGCCATAAATAAATTAATTAATTAAAAAAAAAAAAAAAGGAAACGAAAGAATGGAGCAGAAGCTATAGATTAAAAGCAACCAGAGAGACATGTCCATCAGTTCAAAAATACAGACTTTATTAGTTTTTAATTCAGACAAACTGTATGAAAAATGTAATAAGGCAATTTGGTGAATATAAACCCTGATTAGATTTTACATAGTAAAAAATTATTATTAATTGTTTAGGTGTGATAATGGTATTTGGTCATTAAAAAAATCTTGTAGAAATACAACTGAAAGCACAAATGAGTTGATAATATGTCTGGTATTTGATTCAAACTTAGCTAGGAGTCAGGAGTGGGAGTTTTAGATGAAATAAGACTGTCCGTGAGTTGAGAATTGTTGAAGCTGGGCATGATTATATGGTTTACTTTAGTATAGTTTTGTACAGTAACATTTTCTATGATCAAAATAGAGATGTGGAATTTTCTGTAGTGAACTTGAGTTAAAATTTTTTTTTAAAGTTTTAAACAAAACAAATCAGTAACTCCTGGTCCTCTCTCTCTCAACCTAGCAGGCCACATTCAGGATGCCTAGGCCACCCCAACCTGACTTCCACATTTCTTGTGAAAAGACTTCATACATTTCCAAGGATCTTTATTTATTCTTTCCTTTACTGACCACCCACCCAGGTGGACACTGCCCTGCTGAGATACTTGCTAATAAATTTCCTAAACTTCCAAGCAGTTCTTATTGAATCAAGAATGAGGGGCTTCTGTGACAATGGCTAAATTTACTGAGTACTTACTCTTTGCCAGGCACCTTGCTGAGCACTGGCTGTGCACTTTATCCTTAATACTATCTATCCTTACTAAAAGGATAAGCTGGGATTTGAACCCAGGTCTATTTATATCAACAGCCATACTCATAACCACTAGACCATTTTGCCCCAGGCATGGAGCAAGCAGCTTGGATTCCCATTGGTGTGTGTTGTGGAGGGGGAGACTTCTCAGCCAAAAGGTGAATGTGGTCAGCCATGGGAGGCACAGGACCACTGCCTAGGCCCTGGGAGGTGGGGAAGTTAGGAGTCAGGAAATGCAGCTAGGCTGGAATCCAGATGGGGGCAACTGGTAAGAACCAGGAGTCTTCAGGGGGTCTGTGGGCCCAGAAACCCCACAGCCTAAATGGCTATGGTCAGCAGTGGATGAAAATGGTTGAAAGGTGACTCCTACAGGAGCCAGGCACCTCAGTAAAAGGAAGCAGCCAGGAGCGTGAATGTGGAGCTAGAGGAGAGAAGGTGGTCCTCCATTAGGTCCAGGACTCTGCCCAATGGCTGGAAGCTACAGGCCTAGGCTGAGGTCTCCCTCATCACCCAGCCTCCCAGGTCTTAAGGTTCAGAACATGATTTGGACACAGGGTGCTTCTGTTTTTGGAAGGTGCCTCTGTGCATCTGTTTTCTCAACCCCAGTCTTATCATTCTAGAAGTGGGCAGTGCTGGGCTCAGAAAGCAATCATTTTCAGAGATGGAATGATTTTAAAGGAAATTATTATGTTTAACCACATCTTAAATGGAGAAAACAAAGGAAAGTTTAAGTATTAATTAAGAACGTTTTGCCCTTGACGTCCAAAGGAGGGCCTCTGGAGTGTGGAGTTCCAGAGTTTGGAGAAATTATAATGGCAGAAACACCACCTAGAAACATGACTAAATGGAGGGAATAAAACTCATTTGGTTAATATTCTCAATGGATTCACATGTTTATAGCTATAAAAAAGCCATGTGGCTGACAGGGTCTTGGTGCTCCAGCAGGGTGTCAGGCCTGAGCCTATGAGGTGGGAGAGCCGAGTTCAGGACACTGGACCACCAGAGACCTCCCGGACCCACGTAATATCAATCGGCGAGAGCTGTCCCAGAGATCGCTGTCTCAACGCTAAGACCCAGCTCCACTCAACGGCCAGCAAGCTCCAGTGCTGGATGTCCCATGTCAAACAACTAGCAAGGCAGGAACACAACCCCACCCATTAGCAGAGAGGCTGCCTAAAATCATAATAAGGTCACAGACACCCCAAAACACACCACAGGACTTGGTCTTGCCCACCAGAAAGACAAGATCCAGCCACATCCACCAGAACACAGGCACCAGTCCCCTCCACCAGGAAGCCTACACAAACCATTGAACCAACCTTAGCCACTGGGGACAGACACCAAAAACAACGGGAACTACGAACCTGCAGCCTGTGAGAAGGAGACCCCAAACACAATAAGTTAAGCAAAATGAGAAGACAGAGAAGCACACAGCAGATGAAGGAGCAAGGTAAAAACCCACCAGACCAAACAAATGAAGAGGAAATAGGCAGTCTACCTGAAAAAGAATTAAGAGTAATGATAGTAAAGATGGTCCAAAATTTTGGAATAGAATGGAGAAAATACAAGAAACATTTAGCAAGGACCTAGAAGAACTAAAGAGCAAACAAACAATTATGAACAAACCAATAAATGAAATAAAAAATTTTCTAGAAGGAATCAACAGCAGAATAACGGAGGCAGAAGAACAGATAAGTGACCTGGAAAATAAAATAGTGGAAATAATCACCACAGAGCAGAATAAAGAAAAAAGAATGAAAAGAACTGAGGACAGTCTTAGAAACCTCTGGGACAACATTAAGTGCATAAACATTCAAATTATAGGGGTCCCAGAAGAAGAAGAGAAAAAGAAAGGGTCTGAGAAAATATTTGAAGAGATTATAGTTGAAAACTTCCCTAATATGGGAAAGGAATAGTCAATCAAGTCCAGGAAATGCAGAGTCCCATACAGGATAAACCCAAGGAGAAACACGCCGAGACACATATTAATCAGATTATCAAAAATTAAATACAAAGAAAAAATATTAAAAGCAGCAAGGGAAAAGCGACAAATAACATACAAGGGAATCCCTATAAGGTTAACGGCTGATCCTTCAGAGGAAACTCTGCAAGCCCGAAGGGAGTGGCAGGACATACTTAAAGTGATGAAAGGAAAAAACCTACAACCAAGATTACTCTACCCAGCAATGATCTCATTCAGACTCGAAGGAGAAATTAAAACCTTTACAGACAAGCAAAAGCTAAGAGAATTCAGCACCACCAAACCAGCTTTACAACAAACGCTAAAGGAACTTCTCTAGGCAGGAAACACAAGAGAAAAGATCTACGATAACAAACCCAAAACAATTAAGAAAATGGTAATAGGAACATACATATCGATAATTACCTTAAATGTAAATGGATTAAATGCTCCAACCAAAAGACATAGACTGGCTGAATGGATACAAAAACAAGACCCATATATATGTTGTCTACAAGAGAACCACTTCAGACCTAGGGACATATACAGACTGAAAGTGAGGGGATGGAAAAAGATATGCCATGCAAATGGAAATCAAAAGAAAGCTGGAGTAGTAATTCTCATATCAGAAAAAATAGACTTTAAAATAAAGTCTATTACAAGAGACAAAGAAGGACACTACATACTGATCAAGGGATCAATCCAAGAAGAAGATGTAACAATTGTAAATACTTACGCACCCAGCATAGAAGCACCTCAATAAATAAGGCAAATGCTAACAGCCATAAGAGGGGAAATCGACAGTAACACAATAATAGTGGGGGACGTTAACACCCCACTTTCACCAATGGACAGATCATCCAAAATGAAAATAAATAAAGAAGCACAAGCTTTAAATGACACGTTAAACAAGATGGACTTAACTGATATTTATAGGACATTCCATCCAAAAACAACAGAATACACTTTCTTCTCAAGTGCTCATGGAACATTCTCCAGGATAGATCATAACTTGGGTCACAAATCAAGCCCTGGTAAATTTAAAAAATTTGGAATCATTTCAAGTATCTTTTCTGACCACAATGCTATGAGACTAGATATCAATTACAGGAAAAATAAACTGTAAAAAAATACAAACACATGGAAGCTAAACAGTATGTTACTAAATAACCAAGAGATCACTGAAGAAATCAAAGAAGAAATCAAAAAATACCTGGAAACAAATGACAATGGAAACACGAAGACCCAAAACCTATGGGATGCAGCAAAAGCAATTCTAAGAGGGAAGGTTATAGCAATACAATCCTACCTCAAGAAGCAAGAAAAATCTCAAATAAGCAACCTAAACTTACACCTAAAGCAATTAGAGAAAGAAGAACAAAAAAACTGTAAGTCAGCAGAAGGTAAGAAATCATAAAGATCAGATCAGAAATAAATGAAAAAGAAATGAAGGAAACATTAGCAAAGATCAATAAAACTAAAAACTGGTTCTTTGAGAAGATAAAAAAAAATTGATAAACCATTTGCCAGACTCATCAAGAAAAAAAGGGAGAAGACTCAAATCAACAGAATTAGAAATGAAAAAGGAGAACTAACAACTGACACTGCAGAAATACAAAGGATCATGAGAGATTACTGCAAGCAACTATATGCCAATAAAATGGATAACCAGGAAGAAATGGACAAATTCTTAGAAGAGCACAACCTTCCGAGACTGAGGCAGGAAGAAGTAGAAAATATAAACAGACCAATCACAAGCACTGAAATTGAAACTGTGATTAAAAAGCTTCCAACAAACAAAAGCCCAGGACCAGATGGCTTCACAGGCAAATTCTATCAAACATTTAGAGAAGAGCTAACACCTCTCCTTCTCAAACTCTTCCAGTATATAGCAGAGGGAGGAACAATCCCAAAGTCGTTCTACGAGGCCACCACCACCCTGTTACCAAAACCAGACAAAGATGTCCCCAAAAAAGAAAACTACAGGCCAATATCACTGATGAACATAGATGAAAAAATCCTCAACAACATACTAGCACACAGAATCCAACAGCACATTAAAAGGATCATACACCATGATCAAGTGGGGTTTATCCCAGGAATGCAAGGATTCTTCAATATACGCAAATCAATCAATGTGATAAACCATATTAACAAACTGAAGGAGAAGAACCATGTGATCATCTCAACAGATGCAGAAAAAGCTTTTGATAAAATTCAACACCCATTTATGATAAAAACTCTCCAGAAAGTGAGCATAGTGGGAACCTACCTCAAAACAATAAAGGCCATATACGACAAACCCACAGCAAACAGCGTTCTCAATGGTGAAAAACTGAAAACATTTCCTCTGAGATCAGGAACACGACAAGGATGTCCACTCTCACCACTATTATTCAACAGAGTTTTGGAAGTCCTAGCCATGGCAATCAGAGAAGAAAAAGAAATAAAAGGAATCCAAATTGGAAAAGAAGAAGTAAAACTGTCACTGTTTGCAGATGACATGATACTATACATAGAGAATCCTAAAAATGCCACCAGAAAACTACTAGAGCTAATCAATGAATTTGGTAAAGTTGCAGGATACAAAATTAATGCACCAAAATCTCTTGCATTCCTATACACTAAGGATGAAAAATCTGAAAGAGAAATTATGGAGACACTCCCATTTACCACTGTAACAAAAAGAATAAAAAACCTAGGAACAAACCTACCTAGGGAGACAAAAGACCTGTATGCAGAAAACTATAAGACACTGATGAAAGAAATCAAAGATGATACAAACAGATGGAGAGATATACCATGTTCTTGGATTGGAAGAATCAACATTGTGAAAATGACTATACTCCCCAAAGCAATCTACAGATTTAATGCAATCCCTATCAAACTACCAATGGCATTTTTCACAGAACTAAATTGTGAAACAAAAAATTTCACAATGTGTATGGAAGCACAAAAGACCCTGAATAGCCAAAGCAATCTTGAGAAAGAAAAACAGAGCTGGAGGAATCAGGCTACCTGACTTCAGACTATACTACAAAGCTACAGTAATCAAGACAGTATGGTACTGGCACAAAAACAGACAGATAGATCAATGGAAGAGGATAGAAAGCCCAGAGATAAACTCAAGCACATATAGTCACCTTATCTTTGATAAAGGAGGCAAGAATTTACAATGGAGAAGAGACAGCCTCTTCAATAAGTGGTGCTGGGAAAACTGGACAGCTACATGTAAAAGAATGAAATTAGAGCACTCCCTAACACCATACAAAAATAAACTCAGGGCTTCCCTGGTGGCGCAGTGGTTGAGAATCTGCCTGCGAACGCAGGGGACGCGGGTTCGAGCCCTTGTCTGGGAAGATCCCACATGCCGCGGAGCAATTTGGCCCGTGAGCCACAACTGCTGAGCCTGCGTGTCTGGAGCCTGTGCTCCGCAACGGGAGAGGCCGCGATAGTGAGAGGCCCGCGCACCGCGATGAAGAGTGGCCCCCGCCCGCAGCAACTAGAGAAAGCCCTCACACAGAAACGAAGACCCAACACAGCCAAAATAAAAATAAATAAAAATTAAAAAAAAAAAAACTCAAAAATGGATTAAAGGCCTAAATGTAAGTCCAGACACTATAAAACACTTAGAGGAAAGCATAGGCAGAACACTCTGTGACATAAATCACAGCAAGATCCTTATTGACCCATCTCCTAGAGAAATGGAAATAAAAACAAAAATAAGCAAACGAGACCTAATGAAACTTAAAAACTTTTGCACAGCAAAGGAAACCATAAACAAGACAAAAGAACAACCCTCAGAATGGGAGAAAATATTTGCAAATGAAGCAACTGACAAAGGATTAATCTCCAAAATATACAAGCAGCACATGCAGCTCAATAACAAAAAAACAAACAACCCAATCCAAAAATGGGCAGAAGACCTAAACAGACATTTCTCCAAAGAAGATATACAGATTGCCAACAAACACATGAAAGGATGCTCAACATCACTAATCATTAGAGAAATGTAAATCAAAACTGCAATGAGGTATCATTTCGCACCGGTCAGAATGGCCATCATCAAAAAATCTAAAAACAATAAATGCTGGAGAAGGTGTGGAGAAAAGGGAACCCTCTTGCACTGATGGTGGGAATGTGAATTGGTACAGCCACTATGGAGAACAGTATGGAGGTTCCTTAAAAAACTAAAAATACGAGACAGGGGACACGGGTTCGTGCCCTGGTCTGGGAAGATCCCATGTGCCGCGGAGCGGCTGGGCCCATGAGCCATGGCCGCTGAGCCTGTGCTCCGCAGCGGGAGAGGCCGCAACAGTGAGAGGCCCGCATACTGAAAGAAAAAAAAAAAAAAAAAAAAAACACAGAACGAAAAAAAAAAAAAAACTAAAAATAGAACTACCATATGACCCAGCAATCCCACTACTGGGCATAGACCCTGAGAAAATCGTAATTCAAAAAGAATCATGTACCACAATGTTCATTGCAGTACTATTTACAATAGCCAGGAGATGGAAGCAACCTAAGTGTCCATCGACAGATGAATGGATAAAGAAGATGTGACATATATATACTCAGCCATAAAAAGAAACGAAATTGAGTTATTTGTAGTGAGGTGGATGGACCTAGAATCTGTCATACAGAGTGACGTAAGTCAGAAAGAGAAAAAAAAATACCGTATGCTAATGCATATATATAGAATCTAAAAAAAAATGGTTCTGATGAAACTAGGGGTAGGACAGGAATAAAGACGCAGACGTCTTTATTGAGAATGGACTTGAGGACACGGGGAGGGGGAAGGGTAAGCAGGGATGAAGTGAGAGATGGATGCTCTCACTTATCATTTGCATTGACATATATACACTACAAATGTAAAATAGGTAGCTAGTGGGAAACAGCCGCATAGCACAGGGAGATCAGCTTGGTGCTTTGTGACCACCTGGAAGGGTGGCATAGGGAGGGTGGGAGGGAGACACAAGAGGGAGGGGATATGGGGATATATGTGTACGTATAGCTGATTCACTTCGTTATACAGCAGAAACTAACCCACCATTGTAAAGCAATTATACTCCAAAAAGATGTTAAAAAAAAAAAAAAAAAAAAGAACGTTTTGCCCTTAAGGCCAAGGTACATAATGGACATTCTAATGGTTGTGTCCTGGGGTCCACTTCCCAGGCCAAGATCCAGTTTCTAGGCACCCTCAACTTTCTTCTCATGGACCCCAATCCTTGCTTTGCTTTCTACTTTCAAACCTATACTCTCTCTTCCAGAACTGGGTTGTCTTACCTCCATCTGTCCCTTTCTTAACTGCTCCCAAAAGAAACTTCTAGACTGTTTTGATGCTAAAGATTTTATTGTTTATCTTTGTGGAGACATTAAGTTTCCAGAATCCTCTAGAACCTTCTGTGTGCGGTTCCTCTTTCCTTCTCTGAGGTGGTCCCCAGACTCCTGCTCACCTCTGGCGTCCCCGGGGGAGGAGCTTAGCAAACCACCGCATCCTCCACATCCCCACCCCAACCTTTTCTTCGGGTGTTTATGGCTCTTTTCCTCCAAGAATGCTTTTCCACTCAACATGTCAGGAAATTGTTCCACACAGGGCATGGCACTCAGAGGGTTAACAGGGGCGAGGCTGGGCCAAGGTGCCCCAAATTCAGCTCCTGTGCCCACGGCCCAGAAGCACACTGTGAGAGTTTGCCTGCAGAGATGGCCATCGGCAATTCCTCCCATCCCTGCATGCACGTGCCCTCATGCTGGCAAGAGATGGAATCTGGTTCTCCACCCCTTGAAGCTGGGCTGCCTGATTTGATTTGACCAGTAGAATATGTCAGAAGGGAAGAGGCCTTACAGCATCCACAGACTCTCAGAGAAGAATCAGCTGCCATGGAAATAAGTGCAGGCCATCCTGCTGGGGGGTGAACCACCACATGGAATTCAAACTGAGACCCCAGCCCACAGTGTGAGGAGAGTGGCCCAGCTGTCCTAGCCAGCCCCCAGCCAGCCCCCAGACATTTGGGACGCCCAGCCAAGGCACCGGCTGTGTGAGTGAGACCATCTTGGACCTTCCTGCCCCAGTCACACCACCCTGACCAACACCGTGTGGGGCAGGGATGGGCTGAACTCCTGCCCTAATTCCTGACCCACAGAATCATGAGAAATGAAGTGGTGGTTGGTTTAAGCCACTAAGTTTTGGGATGGCTTGATACGTAGCAATAAATGATCAAGATACATACATTTTCTGCTCTGTCTCCAGGCGTCTTGAGTGTTAGGATGTCCTAAGCAGTTGAGGTCAGAGGTCAGCTGGCCAGCACTCGGAACCCTGAGGGAGGCAGACAGAGGTCAGCGTTTCTGGAGATGGTGTAGCTAAGCAGAGCCTGGGCTTTGGTGACAGACTCAACTTCCTGGCTCTGCCACTTACCAGCTGTGTGACCTTGGGCATGGCTGAGTTTCTTTCCTCAGCTGAAAATGGGGATAATAATTGTGTATCTCTTCTAGAGCAGCACTCTCCGATAGAACTTTCTGGTAACGATGGAAACTCTATCTCTGTGCTGTCAGATTCAGTAGTCACTGCGCGTGTGAGGCTGTTGGCACTTGAAATGTGGTGAGCCCGCATCAAGAGGTGCTATAAGCATAAAACGCACACATTTGTATGAAAAAAAGAATGTGAACTATCTCATCGGTTCTTTAACTATTGATTACGTACTCAAGCAATATTTTGTATTATTTGGGTTAAATATCATTCAAGTTAATTTTCCCTACTTTTACTTAAAAAATTATGTGTGTGGCTCACATCATATTTTATCGGACAGAGCTTATGTAGAGTCTTCAGAAAATTAAATGTGTGTAAACTGCCTAGCGCAGCACCTGGCACGTGAAAAACCCTCAGTAAATGGTATCTATTACTTTTGTAAATATTGTCTTGAGTAGGTGGAGGCCGGTGTCTGGGTTCCTGGAGGTTGGGCCCCACTTTATGGGGCAGGGGAAGGGAACTCACATTCATTTAGGCAACTATGTGCTGGCGAATGGGAGGGGGTTTTACTCAGGCCGGGCCATTCATTTAATGGCTTGAGGAGGAGCTATTGTTCTCCCCATCGGGCAGATGGGGAAACTGAAGCTCAGAAAGGTGACGTGACTTGCCCAGCTGGTTTTGTGACAGAGCGGGAGTTCTTGACTCGGGCGATTGGGGTCCTGCCCCAGTATCTCTGTTTGCCCTGGAGGTGATGTGCAGCCCCCAGCACAAGCCTCCTTTCTCCTCTTCCTCTTGACCTCCCCCAGCCCTGCCACCTGCTCCATCTCCTCTCTGAAGTCCAGGGCCCTTAGCCTGTCTCCTGTCTCCCTCCCTCCCTCCGTATTCAGACTTCCAAAGGAACTAATTTCTTTCTCCAAGTATAAATGGACTCTTTCCCACAAAGACACCACATATGTCGTTTCATTCCTTATTTGTTAACTTCATCAAACAAAGTACAGTTCTCTGGCACTAATGTCAATCTCCACAGCTCATTGGGTTTTTTCAAATAGTAGAAACACAGCCGTCATCTCCCAGCCACAATGAGAGAGGCAGCCTGTACTCCAGCCAGCGAGAAGAGCACTTTACTTCTCACCCCAGAAAGAGCCATAAAACACGCTCAGTGCCAGAGCACGCACCCATTTGACAAAGACAATTTGATTTGTCCGCGGCTTCTAAAATATTCATCCCACTTTGATGGACTATCGTTTTATAAATATAGATTATCATTAACCGACACCGGCGGTGCGCTGCTGGTCGACCCAGCGCCACGCCACTGGTTTGGGATGAAGACGTCCAATAAAAAAAAAATCATTATCTCTGTCTGCAAACCCTGATCTGTATCGTTTGCCTCATTTGCAGTGCAGGGGTCAGTAACTCACGCTAACTGCCTCTGTTTGTGCATTTCACGGCCTGGCCACCCCTGCTGGGGAGATTGGCAGGATGCTTCTCAAGTTTGGACCTGGGGAAGGAAACGAGGCGATTGGGGGAAGGGAAGAAAAGATCACATCGAGAGGGCTGTGTTTCTGGAGAGGCAGTGAGGTGGAGTGGGCATGACTATGAGTTTTGGATCAGACCCAGTTCCACTACTTACTGGCTAGAAGACCTTGGGCAAGTGAGCTAAACTCCCTGAGTCTCAATTTTCTCATAGGTGAAATGGGAATGACTACCATAACTCTCTCTAAGACACTTCAGCACACAGTCAGGGTTAGTGTGGTGGTCATGTTCTTCGCGATAGCCTCGAGCCCTTAAGCAAATTGCTCGACCTCTCTGAACCCCAGTTTCTCCACTTGTAGAACAGTCTCAATAATACCTTCATCCAATGGTTGTAAAGATCCAATGAGCTAATGCATCCCAAGAGCTCAGCACATTAGATGTACACCCTGAGCACCCACGAGGGCCATTTTGTTTAAGCTCAGTAAAAGCCAGACAGAGAGAACAGAGAAGGATTTATCCCAGATAGCCGTGTCTCCGAAACGTCCTTGCTCTGCGAGGGCTCGGGATGCGTAGAGGGTGAGTCTGGAGCAAAAGGTGGCTCAGGGTGTCGTGCTGAGATGAATTCAGATCTGTTCTATAAGGATCTCTTTTCTGATCCTCTCCTCCTGAGCATTCTGGGTCTTGTGGGACCTGAAAAAGAGATCGGGGTGGAGTAGCTGACTTTGCTAGACATATTCCTTGGTGCTATGTTGCCAGGAAATGAAATTCAAGGTGGAATTAAAGATTTGCCTGGCCTTGGAAACAAAACTTTGTCTGCAGCATTTCCTCTTACATTTAGCCATTTGAAAGAAATATACAACCAGGTATGGGGGAAAAAAGCAATTGCAGAGAAATCTCCAATAGAGTGTAGCCTGAGGGAGAAGAGAAATAGAAGGGCGCGTGTGGAGTTGAGAGCAGAGAGCAAACCTCTCTTCATGCTGAAAAGGAGTAGGATGAAAAACGGTGAAATTCGCTCTTGGATTTAAGCTCTAACCGGGGCCATAGATGAGGCAGGTGCCCTAGAACATTCCGGAGGGTCCCAGTGTTGAATCCCCTGCTGTTTCCAGAAGCAGGCAGGCAAGATGTGTGCTGAGGCCTCAGCCGGTGGGAAGACAGCCTGGGGCACTCAGCCCCAAAGTTTATTTAAGTGAAAAAACCCACCCGGAGACGAGAAGAAGTGTTACACCACTGTCAAGTTTTAGACGTCGCCATCAAGCAAAAAAAATTACATCCCGTCCTGACGAGCAACTAATCAAGGCATGGCAAACGGTCCTGCAATAAATTACTCCAGCACGAAATAAACCACACAAACAGACCGATGATAATAAATGTAAATTATTTCTCTGAAGAAATTTTCTTGGTATATGAGTAATACGAACCATCAGGAAGGCGTCTTCCTTAACATTAATTACAGAAAATGACAAGTGAGCTGATGACTGGGAAGGCTCATTATCTGAGAACATATTCACAACTTTGCAATTTGCGCGAGATGTACTCCGGCTAAATTAATCTCCCTTCTTTGCATGAGCCTCTTCTAATTTTCATGTTATTAACAGGTTTGCAGTATCAGTCAGTGCTTGTCACTCTAATCAGGTTTCAGCATGTTCGCAAAAGCGAAGCGTCATTTATAAGGATAAGCCCTCATAATGGTGCTTGCTTTCATGTGGAGAATTCTACAAGGCTGCTTTTAATAAGGTACTTTAATCATCTCCTTTGCTCAACTTTTGGCCCCACTGTTCCTTTATGAAGAGTCATTAAAAGACTTTGAAGTTCATCAGGGAGGAAAAATTCATGACATTGTTCTGGTGAGGTTGGGGATTGTTCTGAGAGGAAGCCTGGAAGGAGTCAGGGGTGAGAGGGTCCTGTTGGCCTAGAGCCTGGTCGTGGGTGACCAGGGGCATCCTGTGCTCATTGTTCTACACCATTCAACACCCTGTGGTGTTACTGCTGAGCCAAGACTCCTCTGGTCGAGTCCACAGGGCAAATTTCTGGGCAGGTGGTGAGAGAGGCTCGGGGGACGTGCCAGCCTGGTCAGCACTGTGGACAGCTCCCAGCACGTGGCCTCACGGAGAAAGCCTGGGAGGGTTCTGAGGGTTTTAGGTCTATTTTCATGGTCTACGTTGCTTTGGAAATTACTGACTCTTGGGAGCCAGACTGGTTTCTCTGAATACACAGAGTCATGGTCACTTTTTCATGGGTTTTTATTTCAGAGGAGAACGCTAAGTTTTCTATTCCAACTGGAGTATCCATAGGGTGCTTTGAACTTTAGTGGGCTTATAGACCAGATTAACTGGTGTGTGTGTGTGTGTGTGTGTGTGTGTGTGAGAGAGAGAGAGAGAGAGAAAGAGAGAGAGGTGTGTGTGTGTGTGTGTGTGTGTGCGTGTGCGTGGGAGAGAGGCTGTGCGTGTGTGTGTGTGTGTGTGCGTGGGAGAGAGGCTGTGCGTGTGTGTGTGTGTGTGTGTGTGCGTGGGAGAGAGGCTGTGCATGTGTGTGTGTGCGTGAGAGAGAGAGAGAGAGAGGCTGTGTGTGTGTGTGTGTGTGTGTGTGTACAATAGGTCTTTTTACTGCATGGCTCACAGGGGCAAGACGGGGCTCATCCTGGAATCGAGGCTCAGGTACACACCTTTTCCCTGCTCAATTCCTTCAACAGCCATGAAAATGTCCTTACATGTTTCCATCTCCAGAGATGCACGACTATTAGTTTGCTCCAGTGATCCTTGGCGGTCTCTGACAGGCTCACTGCTTTCACAGAGAATCCTTCTTGATGGGGCAGCTCATCTCATAGTGGACAGAGTACTAGAAGGAGAGGCAAAGACAAGTCCTAGTCCTACCTTAGTCACTTTCTCATTCTGTGACCTTGGGCAAGTCACAATTTTCTGGCACTATCCGTATAACTTTTTAAGGTTTTCTCGAGCTTGGACTTTTGTGATGATATCTATTGAAGCACCCTCCTTCCATCCTCTAGATAATGGTAGAGATGGTTGCCCTGTGTCTCAAGGTGGCAACATGATCAGAGCTCACAAAAGAATAGTCTTCTTATTCCCTTAAGCGTATTTCTCTCGCTGTAGGTGTGGGATGTTCATGGGGGTGGCAACAGTGTGGTGTCCTGGGCTCTGTGCTGGCTGGGGTAATGTCAGCAGAATCTTTTGCTCAGATCACAGTGGTCGCTTTTCTTGGACACCTGCTCCCTGAGGCACAAGGTTGGGTCCCCAGAGCAATATTGATGCTACTTGGGCCCACCCTCTGGCCAAAACCGATTGGACCACAGCTCAGCAGGTCAGAGTCTGCCCTCTGTGAATCTGGAATTGGACTAAGGGAAGGTCAGATAGTGGTGGAGGATAACTGGATCTACTGTGTGGACACTCAAGAACAGTGGGGCAGCCATCTTCTCCCATGTGGCCTGGAGAAGGGGCAAGGCTGCTATACAGGGAGGGAGAATGAAGAACGGAGATAGGAGGCAGAGAAAGCCCAGTTCCAGATCCTCCTGGACACCCTTGGGTTCTGTGAGATATCCCATCCTAAAACTCTATCTCCTTTTCCTACTTAAGCTCACATTTCAGTGTGTTTCTGTTAATTTTAACCAAAAAGACCCAACCGGTACAGCTTCCTTGAATGTGGGAGTCACTTGCCTGAGCAAAACCTCAGAGCCAGCACGAGCAGGTGGAGCCGGTGACGTGACAAGGGAGGGCTGATGGCTGTCCAGGACCTCGGATCAGAACAGAGGACAAAGACCTCACTGGGCCTGAGAAGTTGAATGCTCAGCGTGTAGGGACTTGTTCTGGAGGGTATGGTGTGCAGCAGATGGAGCTGGCCCTGGGGGACAGGCAGTGAGAGGAAGGGCCTTGAGCAGCTGATGAGTTTGGTTTAGGACCAGAAAGATAATCTTCAGAAACATTGTGCTTTTCAGGCTCTTTGCCACCTGTACTTATTTCTTAGTCATTATGCCTCCAAGTCTCTTTAGAGATGCCTGGCTCAGCTCTGCTACGGGAACTAGAGGGAAGGGTGGGACTTCAGAAGGCCAGAGCATTAAAGGAAAGACAACCCCAATGATGATGGTAATGGACTTAGAGGACCTTGAGAACATAACTGGGGTATTTAGTTTGGCGCCCGTCCCAACCAGATGAGATCATCTCCGTCCCAACCAGGTGAGATCATCTCCATCTATGCCTGGGAGGGTCCTGTGCTTTAATGAATCCCCTTCTCCCAACTCAACCAACAGACTCAAGGCCAATAGGGTTCATTCAAATAAGCAGAAGGAGGGGGTTTCTGGGTCCGACTTAGTAAGTAATAACAGGTCACCTCCAAGGTCAGGTGGTAAAATTGCAATATAATAAACTAAGTCCACGTGCATTGTCTTCAGAGGTGGCAGCGACGCCTTTAGATCAGGGGACCACTGTGGAGGGAGGAGCCCTGGGAGCGCAGCGTGAAACCATTCTGCAGCTAGAGTCCCCCTGGCTGAGCTGGGGCAGTGTGGGATTTGAGGATGGAGAGGGCAGCAGGCTGGGGCCTCACAGTGGGGTGAGGCATTGCCCCCCTTCACCCTGCGCTCCAGACCTGATTAGGACGTATAGAGGCCCTGAGGACCAAAAAGGGTGGAGGGAGGGTGCATATAAGATTTAAAATAAAAACAATACTAAAGTATAAGACTAGTGTAACAGGTCCAGCCAAGCTCTGATTTTTCCCATGGTGGCTTATTTATTTACTTTTATTAAAAATTCTTTTATTTTTTCCCCTCTTAGTTTAAAGTATGTCTCCTTTGGTGGACCACTAAGCTTGAATTGACCTCTCACCCACCCACAGGCCTTCCTGGAGCATGGGGTCCCCCTGTGGGTCTGGGGGTGGATAGGCAGGAGTGTGTCCTGCATGTGTGTGTCTGTGTCCACTTGTGCTCACGGACTTGTATGTCTGTGTGTGCAGGAAACCAGCTGGGGTGGCCAGAGCCTGTGGAGGGACAATGGGCTCTCCCTAAAGTGGAGCTCTCTGTTTGTCTGTCTGTGTCTTCTGGCGTTAGGGGAGGACTTGCAGGGTGAGGGTTGGAGCCAGCGAGGCAGCTGCAGTTGGGCAGCCAAGACCAGTACTCAGCAATGTGATCTGACCCAGCAGACAAGCAGGCGGGGTCGTGATGGCAAGGCTTTCTCTACACCCCCTTCTGGGGACCCCTGTGCTACTCAGGCCAGGGTTAAGAGGGGCAGATCCTCTCAAAGGACTTGGCAAGCCTAACTGGGAGGGGCCGGGCAGACAAGCAGGAATGACTTTCTAGTCTCCTCCCCAAGCCCCAGGACCCTTCGTTCACCTCTCCAGCCCCTGCTCAGCAGGTCACGTGTGGGAAAGAGATGTGAAACGTGTAGTCCTAGGGGCTCCAAAACAAAGTGGTAGAGGGCGACCAGCAGGCCAGACTGGGTAGTTCTGATCCCTGCAAAGTGGTTCCCTGTGGGAGAGTTTCTTCTAATGATGTTGCCAACACCCAGAGCACATTTAAGGCCTTGGGAAGCACCATGCCAGAGCTCAGACACATGGGAACACAGCATCATCTAGTGCACCCCCATTGTCCAACTTGGGGCCACTGAGGCCTGGCAGGAGCTGTGACTTGCCCTGGGCTGCGCACTGAGTTGGACACGTTCTCATCTGGATTTCTGGCCTCCCTGTTCTGTGAGTTTCTCCCTCCTTTGGCCTTATTTTCTGAATGGTGCAAATGCCTTCCTCTCCAGGCTATATTTATCCGAATTTTGCAAATAGTCGAGTATCACTTGCAGCAGATTTGGGGATCAAGCTGGATATGGTACCCAGCCTCCAGGGTGGCCCCCAGTGACCTCTCTCTCTCTCCTGTTATTCACTGTGCTGGGTAGTGCCCACCCACATGATACCAGTCTTTGTGACCAATAGGTGATGGTGGAAATGATGGTTTGTCACTTCCAAGAGTAAGTTCTGAAAGACTGTGGCTTCCGTCTAGGTGTCTCTCTCTCTCATCTCTCACGCTGGGAGAAGCCAGCTGCCATGTCACATGGACATTTAGGCAGCATACGGAGAGGCCCAGGGGCAAGGAGCTACACGAGCGAAGCAACTACACGAGCGCCTGCAGCTGACCGCAGCCCCAGACGGCAGCCCGACCCTGAGCCACAAACACCCAGCTGAGCCGTGCCCGGATTCCTGACCCTCAGAAACGGAGGGATAACAAATGTTTATTGTTTTAAGTCACTAAGTTTTAGAGTCTCTTGATACACAAGAATACATAACTAATATAGCGTTTTGTTGTCTAATAAAATGAGGCTGGAACGTTCCATTGGCCTCAGATTCCCCAGACTTTGGGGAAAGAAGGCAAAAGCTGAAATGATTCAGAAATGCCACAGATTGAAGGACAAGGTTTACCCAGTCCTGGTCAAGAGGACTTGTGGGGTCAGACCTTAAGATTTGTGCTGGGCTGGATCAGGACAGACAGAGATGACAAGTTCTTGCCATCTATTGGCAAAATAGGAAAACAAATGCATTGTCTTCAGCAAGGAAAAGCTGCCGCCCTGGGTGGCCGAGGAAGGAAACTGGTGCCTGCCCATCGCCTTATTTACTCCCCAGCCCGATGGAGTGGCATGTACTATCCTCACCCGCTCAGGAGTTTGAACTCTGTCCTACAGGCATGAGGGGCCCCTGGAAGTGTATTGAGCTGGGTTTTGGAAAGATGACTCCAGCCATCTGGGTAGAGGATGGGCCAGAGGGAAATGGCAGGAGGTGGGGACTCTTTTGACCCAGGAGAATAGCCCTGAGCCCCGAGCTGAGGCAGGGCCATGGGGATGGTGAGGGGTGAAGCTAGGAAGGCAACAGGGATGGAGCACTGGCCAGTCCGGGCATGGGGGTCGGGGAGAGGGAAGACTCCAGGATGTCTCACAGTTCCCTGATGTGGGGATGGGGGACACAATGGCAGTGTTTTTCACCAAGCTGGGATGCCCCCCAAAGGAGTTATATTGAAATCGAATTTCAGGTGCCTATGGGATGTCCAGGTGGCAATGTCCTGGTGATCAGAGGAGAAATCTGGGCTAGGCCTTCAACTTGTGAATGTTAAAAAAAAAAAAAACAGAGAGGTCGCGGGAGTGGATACCATTGCCCAGAATGTATGTGATGTCAGGAGAGAAGCGAGCCAGGCCTGGAAGAACTCTTACATTAAAGAGATGGGCAGAAATGGAGACTGAGAAGACTCAGCCAGGGGCAGTTACTTGTGGCACCGTGGAGGCCAGGCGTGGAGGAAGCTTCAAACGGACGAGATGCTGGGGAGAAATCCAGTGTGGGTGGGAGGGATGGAGCCCTGCTGGATGGGCATGTCCAGCAGGCTGACTCAGCAACAGCTCCAGGCCCACGAGTTACCTCCCAAACCCATCACAGGACAGCAAGTCAGCTCATCTAGGGGACAAAAGCACTGTCCACACATGGACCACTCGGAGTTGGGAGGAAGTTACAGCCAAGGTCCTAATAACCAAAGCTGAGTAACAGTGGAATGGGCTCTCTGCTGAGTAATGAGTGTCCCATTGCTGGGGGCATGCAAGAAGAAGTTGCATAGCTAAATGTCAGAATTCCAGGCAGTGGGTAGGAAATGGATTTGACATCCACCAATGTCCCTTCTAGCTCCGAGCTCTAGAGCATGAAAGGAAGGAAGCCACAAGCCAGCACAAAGAACAGGAAATCCTCAGACCTCTCCTACGAGCACACAGAGTGTCCCAGACGGGACTTAAGGAGCGAAGGAGCAGGGTCATGCCCACCTTGGTGAGGCATAAGGTGCCTCACACACTCTCCCCTGTTCCCTTGCCCTTTCCTTCAGTGTTCAGTGGAATCACAGTCCCCAGCACATGTCTTGGGAAACCTGGGAAAAAGGAAAAGCAAATCAGAGCTCTGGTCAATTCTTGTTCATGTCTGAGCATGGTGATCCAGTCCATGCCTGGGCACTGGAGTTTCAGGCTCCCCGATGAGGCGGTGGAGTGTATATGTGCCCTATGGGTGTGGGTCTATGGGGGTTCCACCTAGCTGCCTTCCTCAGACCGCTTCTATCCCCGTGATGGGAGGAAGCACCACCGTTCCTAATATCCAGGTGTGCTTGCAATAGTGGGGGCTCCACTGCCCCAGACCCAGAGCCTCCCTCTCCCCCGGGGCCAGCACAGGCCCCCTTGGGTTTCCTGAAGGGTGCGGAGACCCTCTCCTGCAGGGCAGGGCGGGACACCCTGCCATGGGAGCCCTCACAAGTGCCTTCCCCCTCTTCACGGTGAAGTTCGCCTGCAATAATGTCAGCGTGCTTTTCAGGCTGACAGAAATCCCACCGATAATTGGGAAGAATGGAAAATGAAAACATTAAAATTTGCCGTGTCATAGGTGCACTTTTCCGATTGCCTGATACCCACCGTCCACTGACAGATGCTGTGTTATTAACACTTGATTAAAAATCACTTCAGGTTTGAACCAGCCCATCGAGAAGGGAACGTCTTGACAAGACTTGTGGTTTGTGATTGACAATTAGTAATATTCGGTGTGTCACAACATAGATAGTGTGACTTATTGGTGCTGGTGTAATGCAACACATTTCATCTGAGCCTCTCAAATTGGTACATAGGAATAAGAAAGAAAGGATGGAGTCCCATTCAGCTGACTCTGATTACCAACAAAGGAGAGATTGTACATACCTGTTTCGGTGTGCCCTACCTGGATTTCTATCAATCAGCCAGACAGCTGAGATCCCCTCTTGTCTTTGGGAAGGGGAACCTCAGCAGCGTTGGATCTCATTATGCAACCCTCCACTTCTCTATTAGCAGCCAAACCCTTTCTGTCTGGAAATGTGAAAGCTTTTCACTCTGACGCTGCCCCCGCACCTCCAAATTCCCAGCCTGCTCCTCTTAAAACAAAAGGCTTCTCATTTTTTAAAAATAAAATGTTCATAACTTGATTGACATGCTACATCCTTTTCCTTCAGCTGTTTTTCTAACTCGGTGTCAGCGGGAGTTGGATTCAGGGGCCAATTTTTTTTTTTTGTCTCAGTTCTAATTCAATCCCTTTTAAGTGCTTTTAAGAACAGTGCAATTCAAGGTCTTTCCTTTTTTGGGTCTGACCTGGATATCGTTTTTAGTTTCCTTCTCTGCTAAGATTATCCAGGCAGAGAATGGTTGTTTGCATTACTGAAAGGTGAGGAATTTGCTGCGATTAACCTCTGCAAACTTTGGGAGAAATAGCCTCAGGTGTGATTTAAATGTCTTGCGGAACTGTGTACCTTGTAATGGAGAAGTGAACAATAGTGCAGGGATCACCGGATCTCACCACCCTGAGTGAACTGGCTTCTCAGAACTTACCGCCATCTAAAAAACTCTCTTCTTTCATTTGTTCACTTATCTTTTGACTGCCCCCACCCTGTTGCCCAGATCCCCCCCAAAACCTATGAGAATGGAGACCACGTCTCTTTTGTTCACTGCTGTATCCCCAGTGCTAGAACTCTTCGGCATGAAGTAAGCTCTTTACAAACATTTGTGGAATGAATGAATGAATGAATGAATAATGGGGTCATGGGGCAGTCTGGAGCTCAGAACCTAGGACTGGCTTGCATATAAGGAATGTTCTCTTGGGGAGGCAAGTAGTCAGCTCTTGGGGTGCAAAGGGGCTCACATTTTCCTCACCCTGTCACCCCGACCTGAGTGGCTTGTCTCCTCCAGTTCTGGTTTCCGGTCCCCCCAGGGAAAGTCTCCAGGGGTCAGGCTTTCTGAGGGCAAGAGAAGCAGCTTTTCTGCAGGGGTGAGTGGGGCCAGGCCCTGCCAGATGGGACACAAAAAAGGTGTCATGACTGGCTGGGAGGGAGGCTGTCGTTCTGCTCCCACAGGACACCCCTGGCTAACCCAGCCTTTGCTTGGTGCAGGCCGAACCTGTTTATCTGTTCATTTACTCACTCATTCAGCCCATCAGTGAATGTGTCCTGAATCTCTAACAGCTGTATGAAATGGCTTGCAGGCACTGGGCTAGGAGCTTGTCGCCCCCATTCTCTCCCTGGTCCCTCTGCCCTCAGGCCTGGACACAGCCTTGCCTTTTCTGACTGGACAATTGGGGCCTTCTCTTGGGCCTGCTTTCAGGGACTCGTCCCCAGCTCCACCCACTGTCAGTCACCAAAGTCAGGACACCCCAACTGAGTCCTCGGGTCCACCCCACCCAGCTTTGGCTCACTCTGGGTACCCCATTCCCCAAAAAGGAATCAGATCAGGGCATCTCCTGGAGCCTATAAGGAAAAAGGCTTACCATCCTGGGTTAGAATTACAGGGGGATCTGTCTGCCCAATGCTTTGGGCCCTCCTGGGGTGCAGGGGCCATGCCAGGGCCATATCTGTGTTCTCAGCCCCCAGAACAAGGATGCAGAGGAAGTGGGTGGTACAAGGGTTAGGCACTGGCTCCTGGGAATGCCAAGCTCAAATTGATGCTTCATTCACTAGTCGGGCGCCCTTGGACAAGTGACTTAACCTCTCCAAGTTTTGGTTTTCTCATCTGCAAAACGGAGAGAATGATGGAAGCCACTGCAGAGGTCCTAAGGCAGGGGCTCTTAACCCTTTATATGCCATGGACACCTTTAGCAGTCTGGGGAAGCCTGTGGGTCTCGTCCCAGGACAATTGTTTTTAAATGCATGAAACCATATATACAGAATTACAAAAGAAACCAATTTATTAAAATATAATTATGAAAATATAAAAATGTGTGGTACAGCAATATGCGTGCTTCTTTATTAACACATTAAATAGCAGGTTCTAGTGGCAGGTCTAATTACTGTCGCGATTTCAAGGCGGCGATACGTGTAAAGGATATTCTGAGAAATTGGCAGCAACTGTGATGTGATATGAAAACATCTGTGATTTCCGTCAGTGACAAAGTCATGAGTATCGGTAACGCTACATTCCTAATGGAAGAAGAGGCTAGATTTCAGCTACAGCGGAGTCAATTTCCCACCCAGGTTGAGGAGTCCTGTTTTGAAGGAAGCACCAGGAGTGGCAACCAGAGCGGCAGCAACAAGGACAGAAGTGAGGGGGCTGGGGGGGTGGGGGTTTGGAGGTCGGTATCAAACCCAGGTAGGGCTCATTCCAAAGTCCATGCGTTTTAGTTCTTTGGTGATATTTAAAATGTTATTTTATAATTTAGCAGACTTTAAAGGGCCTCTCACTATTTAATCTTTCAAAAAATCATATATGAAGTGGAGTATTTTCCCGTGCTCTGATGTACTAATGGTTTTGCCTTCTGGGTGAGTGACCTATTCAGATTCTTGGACTTGGTACATGTTCTTCATGAAATCTATTAGCATCTTATAGTTTGTCCTGACTCTTTATACCATACATATATTTACTGCTTTCCAAGCAGTGACTATGATTTTGGCAACTTCGTTTGGAAATTCCTCTCCATTTGCCAAACAAATACTTCAGCGATTATGGCTGAATCATTTGCTGCTCTTTTTTTTTTTTTTTTTTTTTTTTTGCGGTACGCGGGCCTCTCACTGTTGTGGCCTCTCCCGTTGCGGAGCACAGGCTCTGGATGCGCAGGCTCAGCGGCCATGGCTCACGGGCCCAACCGCTCCGCAGCATGTGGGATCTTCCCGGACCGGGGCACGAACCCACGTCCCCCTGCATCGTCAGGCGGACTCTCAACCACTGCGCCACCAGGGAAGCCCCATTTGCTTCTCTTGTAATAATATTTATTACTATTAAGATTCATTACAAAATAAACCAATGTCCATATCATTAGATGGCAAAGGAGGGCTTCTTGGGACAGTCATTCTCAAACCTGGCTGGCCAACAGATCCAGTGAGGGTCTTGCAAAAAACACAGGCTCTGGGTTGCCTGATTCCTCAGTGTGGTGGGGCCTGGGCCTCTGCATTGTATAAAGCCCCTCTGCTCGTGCTGAAGACACACCAGTTTGTGGAGCAGCTTTGGGGGATCACTGCTTATAACACCATTTGTCTGAACAATATGGGAAGTTCCAGGTGCAGAAATAAAGCATTGGAACAAAATTAGACTTCTGAGCAAGCTCTCAAGTTTCAAATTCTGGCTCTGCCCTTTATAAGTAGAGTGTTCTTGGACAAATAACTTTCTCTCTCTGAGCATCAGTTTTCTCATCTGTAAAATGGATACCAAAGTTTCTAACTCACAGCGTCGTGCTGAAGATAAATGAGATCATGTACATAATATACTAAACAGTGTCCGGTCCATGGTGAGAGCCAAGTAAATGTTAGCTGCTACTGTCGCCACTATGACTACTACCAAAATTGCCCTTTGATATGATAAATATTCAGGTAGCATCTGCTCAAAGGATCCTGGGACTTGCGTGCCTGTAACGACCACATTCTTTAATGGGGAAAGTTGCCACGAGGTCATCAAACTCTTATAACCCAAGAGACTTGGGCCTGATTCTGGAGCAGGTGGGACCAGGTTGAAGTCATAGAGCGGGTTGGGCTCCTGGCATTCACATTGCAATGCCCAGCGTGGTCTGGTGAATTCTGGGGAGTCCAGGCTGGCAAGGCATTAATCCTCAAGGGCCTGTCTACTGGGTAAGTGTGTGGCGCACTGCAGAGGGGAGCAATACGGCAGAGTAGAAGGAGCACAGGTTTGAACCCCAGATCTGCCACTTAATAGCTGTGTGATCTCAGAAAGCCCTTTAACCTCTCTGGTTAATCATATATACCCTTCAGGAATTAAGAAAATGAAGACATTATGGAAGGCTTGACCAAGGGGCTGGACACATCCGGTAGGTATGGCTTTGATTAATATGGTGGCCGCAACTTGGGCCCGTGGGGAGTCCATTAGAGTTGAGAGGAGACCCTTGGGAGAACTGGGATAGAGCGCCACCAGATGGAGGAGAAGGATGAATGGGAGGGTGTCAGGGCCTTCCACAAGGGCTTGGGGTTCAGGGCTGGTTCTAGTCCCAGCCGGGGTGAGGCTGTGGCTCAGTGGCCAGGCTGTGACCGGCTCCCCCAGGCCTATTCAGATGCCAGGCTGAAGCCCCATCTACATGACAAACAGTATTCACTGTCAATGTGACTTGGGGCTAGAAATCCAAAGGAAGCAGCTCAGATGTATATAAGCAAATAACCATTTGCTAAAGTGGCCAGAGACAAGATCTATTTACCCGAATCAGTGCTCTCCTGTGTTCCAGCCACAGTCTGCCAAGAAACGGTAATGAAGAAAGGAGATGCCATTCCCAGAAGCAATGGAAAAATACTTAGGAATAAACTTAATGAGAAATGCGTGTGACCTATATAAAGAAAACTACAAAATTTTATTGGTGAAATAAAAGAAGACCAGAATAAATGAAGACACATACTGTGTTTCTGCATGGGAAGACCAAACACCGTAAAAATGTCAAACCACCTCCAAGTTAATTTGCAGATTTAACGCAATACCAAACAATCCTGCAAAAGGAACTTGATAAAATGATTCTAAAATTCATCTGGAAAAAACATGGGTCAGAATATCAAAGAATATTCTGAAAAAGGAGAACACTGATGTAGAGCCTTACTGAATATTAAAACATATAAAGTAGCAATAATTAGAACAGTGAGAATATTGATGGAAAAAAAGAAATAGATTTTAATGGATTAGAATAGAACACCTGGAGACAGATGAGATCACATGTAAAAAATAACTATGATAAAGAAATCACTCCAAAACAATGAGTGGGTGACGAATTATTTAGTAAATGCTGCTGAAAAAACGAATTAGCAACTTGAAAAAATAGCTTGTAATTTAGATATACCTTATACGACTCTATCTGCATAAAAAATTAAATTCAGAAAAAGACCAAATACTGAAAAAATCTAGCAGAGAATGGATTTGGGTACTTATTAGATCTTGGGAAGACTAATTTTAAAGAGACCACATAATAAATGATATAAAATGTAAGATACACACATACAATAAAAATTGTGTACAGAGATGATGACTAAGTGAAATATTTGCATGGGAGCAGGAACCATGAGGGTAATAACACGCTCAGGGAGATGCTTTTCCTTTTTGTTTTAATCATATTTTTTTCAGCAAATAAAAATCGAGTAAAACATCCATAAATTGTTTTTAGATGATTAAATATTATAAAATCTTAAATATGTATGAACACATAATCCCTTTATCTACTATTGCTCCTCTGATTTTAATATAAAGAGTTTAGAAAACCATTCAAGACAATGTGATCTCCTAGGTGTGATCTCTCATGAGGAGCTGCTCGTACATGTTCTCACTAATTCTTTAAGTTCTATGAGTTCCCGCTTTATTTCAGTTTGGTATCCCTCAGGCTGGAGTCAAGGGCTATGTCAACTCACCCTAAATTTAAAAACAGTTTTTTTTTTTTTTTTTTTTTTTTTTGTGGTACGAGGGCCTCTTACTGTTGTGGCCTCTCCCGTTGCGGAGCACAGGCTCTGGACGCGCAGGCTCAGTGGCCCTGGCTCACAGGCCCAGCCGCTCCGCGGCACGTGGGATCTTCCCGGACCGGGGCGCCAACCTGCGTCCCCTGCATCGGCAGGCAGACTCCCAACCACTACGCCACCAGGGAAGCCCTGTTTTGTTTTTTTAAGTGAATTCTTTCTATTGGTTTTGCTGGCACGATTTTTTTTTTTAAATTAATTAATTAATTAATTTTGGCTGCACTGGGTCTTCTTATTTATTTTGTTTATTTATTTTGCTGCGTGGGTTTTCTCTAGTTGCATCGAGCGGGGGCTACTCTTCGTTGTGGTGCGTGGGCTTCTCATTGTGGTGGCTTCTCTTTTTGCGGAGCACGGTCTCTAGGCATGTGGGCTTCAGTAGTTGTGGCACGCAGGCTCAGTAGTTGTGGCACATGGGCTTAGTTGCTCCGTGGCATGTGGGATCTTCCCAGACCAGGGTTTGAACCCATGTCCCCTGCATTGGCAGGTGGATTCTTAACCACTGCACTACCAGGGAAGCCCCCAAAATAATTTTTTTTAATTGAGTAAAACTTCTAGAAAAGTGCACAGTTAAGTGTGCAATGAGCACTCAGGTCACCACCCATAAAGATGAAGAGCATCTCTGGCACCCAGAAGTTTCCCTCTGGCTTGTACCCCACCTTTCCTGGTTTCCACATAAATTAGGTTCATCTTGCCTGTTCTTGAACTTTGCATAAATGGAATCATACACACCCTGTACTCTTTTGCGTCTGGCTTCTATGGCATTACATTGTCTGTGAGCTTGATCCATAGGGCAGTGTGTACTGGTAGTTCATTTTTCATGGCTGTGTACTTTTCCACTGTGTGATGATACATTTTGTTCATGTTATTGGTCCAAGGGTATGGCGTAATGGAGAGAGTCTTTTATCACCATCTTAGACAACCCCCCAAAACCACAGTGACTTTCCACTCCTCCCTGATAAAGGAAGAAGGAGAGAGGGCCCGTCAGCAGGAGAACTTGTGACTTCTTACCTCTGCCCTTGGTCTTGGAGACCCCTCCCAAGACATTAACTATCGTGAGGCATTTAATGATCTTCAGCATCCAGGCTTTAGCAGACATGTGGCACCCACCAGGCCAAAGCTCAGAACTCCAGAGGGCCCCAGTGCTTCCCCCCTTAGCCCTAGAGCCTGGTTTGGGAGGGGGGACTGTAACTGGTCCAGGGTCTGGGGGCACATTGGGCTAACAGATGAAGGAAGGGAAGCCACAGTGCAGGTGTGTGGCCAGGCAAACCTTTCCCCACCACCCCCCAAAGCTCCCTCACAGTGAAGGTGGAGGGAAGGATGGCAGACAGGAGCCTTCCCAGCCCTCCCAGGGCTTACGAATATCATCACTCCGCACAGCGCAGCTGGGTACTTTGTGACACCACGAGTGTCACAAAGAAGGGCTGTATCAAACTGGTGTCTGCGGTGAGGTGGACCCCCTGGGGAAGGCACTTGGAGCCGAGACCCGAGGCAGGCTGGGAGCTGGCCAGAAGGAGCAGCGGGGCGAGGTGGGATGGAGGGAAGAATAAGGTTCCAGGCAAGGTCCTGGAGTTCGTGTAGCTCAGGCTCTGGGCACTGGGAGAAGGGGGAGCCGTGGGAGGTGGGGCAGGGGCAGGACGAAGTCAGACCCGTGCTTCAGAAGGACCGTTCTCGTTGGTGAATAATGGGTTGGACAAAGTTAAATGCAGGGAGGTCATTTACTCATCTGTAAAATGGGGTAATAACGCCGACCTCACGGAGGTGGAACAAAGGTGTTTGCGCTTTGTTCCTGTTCAGGTGGTGGTATTCCTGATTGAAGGGTGGGGGGAAGCGGGGAGGCGGGGCCAGCAGATCCCAGGCCGCCCTGTAGGCACCGCACACGTGCTCTTGATTAAATGAGTGACGAGCGGTCATTTCCACCTCCACGTTCAGTCTTTTCAGGGGATTGGCAAGGCCAGGTAAATCACACAAGGCCTAATAATACTTCCCTCATGGCGTTGTTGATCATTTGGAGACAGACCAGTTCATAAAGTAAGTATCCCCGTGTAAATCCTTAGTAAACAGTAGCTGCTGTGGTTTCGGATGATAAAACGGCTGTGAAGGACGTGTAGGGGGGATGGTGAGGCCGTGACTCCTCCTTCCGGGCACCAAGCATCCTCATATGCCATCCCCTCGCGAGACTGTAGGCCCCACCCCACCCCCACCCCGCCCTCTCTCCGTCTCCACGTCCCCACCCTGCTCTGAGCTCCCTGTTTCTCACCTGGATCCTGCTTGATGAATCACAGCTGCCAGGGTCGTGCTGCTTCCACGCTTGGCCCCGCCTAGTTCTCCACTCTACAGTCAGAAGGAGCTCTGACAAGTAAACCAGAGCCCATCACTCTTCCCTCAGGGCTCCCTGATGGCTTTCCGTTGAGATTAGAATAAAACCCCAACTCCTTCACTCCTGGGCGGGCAGTGGGGCATCACCGGCCTGTCAATGTCACCTCACCTTGCTCCCAGCCACTCTGCTCCATGCATGTTGGTTCTCCTGCCCCAGGTCCCTTCCTGTCTCAGGGCCTTTGCATTTTCTGTTCATGCTCCTGGAAAGTTCTGTCCCCATATCTTTATAGGGTTGGTTTAGCTCTTTTAGTTAAAATGCCTTTTTTTTTCCCAACAAAGACCTACCCTGACCAACCAATCTAAAGTAACAACTCCTTATTGATTCCCTAGATTTATTTCTTGTAGCACTTATCACCCTCTGAAAATTTTTTATTCATTTATTTATTTTCTTGCCTAATGGGTGTCGAAATCCAGTTCAAGCTCCATGAGCAGAGGGGCTTATCTCCCCAGCAACAGAATAATGTCCAGCACATAGCACGTATTCAATATGTAAAATATAAGGAATGAATGAATGGACAGAGATGGACAGAGTGGTGGTGGTGATGGCAGCAGAGAGACGTGATGGAGGTGACGATGATGCTGAGAAGAAGTGGGGAGGGGGGATTAGTGAGGATGATCCTGGTCACTCAGATGTCCTTGTCTGTGGCTAGCTGGTGCCCTTTGCATCTCAAGGGCACGTTCTGAGAAGAGATTTGGGGTTCACTGCTCTCGGGACTATCTCTGAACATCCCCCAGTCTACAGAACACCCCAGAGCCCCAGCCATGAAGCCCAGCTTTCCTCCCTGTTTAATATTCTGCTTAAACTTTACATACCCTGTTTAAACATTTCAGTACCTTTGCATCGATTCTGTTCCTCACGGAAAATAAAAATATTTTGGTACTGCAAATAAAAAGCAAATATTTGACACCACTTCGCATTTTTCAGTGCATTAATTAGTAATTTGCTGGATAAATATTGCTGTGTAAATCAACGATCACTTCCCAATAATTAAAAGCCAAGTCAGATGTTACTGGAAAACCCACCGGTATATGCTCCAACTCTGGGAAGTGTTACCCCTTGCAGCTGTGGCTGGAGCAGAATAGCCCAAAGAGTGTGTAGGTGGTCCTGGTCTGGCCACCCCCTGAATTCCAGATATGGTTGCAGGGAGAAAGGGAAGGGGCTAGAGGTGCTGGCAGTGCTGGAGGTCTGGGGTGGCTTGCTGAGCCTCTCAGTGCCCCACAGGAGATTGGGGCAAATGTGAGAGACAGATTTGGCTAAAGTTTTGTGATTAGAATGAGTTGGTCTGGAGCAGTGGTTCCGTGCATGGACTTGAGAATCCAACAAATGCAGGGGAAAGCCCCAGATCAGCCACTTGCTGTCTGTGTGACCCCAGACGAGGTACTTCTCCTCTCTGAGTCTCAGGTCTTTCATCTGTAAAATGGGTATAATAAAAGTCCTATTTCACAGGACTGAGAATAAGTGGTTGGAATGTATGTGCTTAGCCCATGGTGTGCACTCAACAAATCCTGGTAATTGATTGTTATTTGCTGTTTTTCTTCTGGGTGATTTGCTGTGGGTCTAATCTCTCTATGCCCCCGTGCCGCTTACCTTTATGCTTTTTCTCAGTGCTGCCCACACAAAGAAGGTAGTGAGTTAAGTCTTTGCCCATCACCTCTTTGCTTAGCCTCTCTCCAAAATATCTTCCTGGTCTGTGAAGCAAAATCCTAATGACTGACTGGGAATCCTCTCTAGTCCTTGGCTTGGCTGGGATGGAAGGAAGGAGGGCAGGGATGGACCAGCTGGTGGGGTACCATAGGGCCAGGGCGGCAGGAGGGTGACTTTCTCCCCTAAGCTGTGTGGTCTCAAACCTGAGGAGTGGGACTTCCCTGGTGGCGCAGTGGTTAAGACTCCATGCTCCCAATGCAGGGGGCCTGGGTTTGATCCCTGGTCAGGGAACTAGATCCCACATGCATGCCACAACTAAGAGTTTGCATGCCACAGCTGAGGAGCCCACGTGCCGCAACTAAGGAGCCCACCTGCCACAACTAAGACCCAGTGCCACCAAATAAATAAATATTAAAAAAAAAAAAAAAAACCAGAGGAGCCCATGGCACAAGGTAGATGAGAAGCCAAGTCCTGTGGCTCAGGAAGATTGTAATGAGATGGCGAACCGAGACTTTTTGTTTAACTGCTTCCTCCCCTCCTCCTGTTCCTTTTGAAATTACTATATAGGGATACTTATTTATATAGGGATGTAAAAATAGGGGAGCACAGAGAACAGGTACCACCGGGCACACAAAGGAGAGTGACACTGATGCATTAGAAATGGGAAGAATTTCTACCAATACTGGTGGAACCTGCCTGGGGAGAGGGCTCTCACACATTTGTGGGACACACTGTGTGAGAAGAAGAAGTCCTCTCGGGAGTAATTAGAGTTTCCAGTGACGGTGCACCTACTGTGTGCCAGATCCTGGGCCGAGCAAGTCACACACATGGTGAACCCTCATCGGAGCACAGGGATGAGGTGCCATCACTGACCTCATTTTGTACAAGAGGGAACTGAGGCCCAGAGAGTCTGTCCCTTGTTCATAGTTGCACAGCTAATAAGTGGCCGAACTGGGACTTGAAGCCATGTCCATCTAACTCCTGAGCCCATGGTCTTAACTCCCAGGCTAGGTGGCCTCCCTACATGTAAGGGATCCCTGTCAGAACCCCACAACTCCCCTAAGCGCAGGGAGGCAGAGCCTGAAGATGAGGCGGCGGGGGGCAGTAGGTGGGAGCAGTTTCTGTGAGTGCCTCGTGCAGCGAACCAAGGTGCCAGCTTGCAGCTTCCTCCGGAGGCCGACTGGGAAGAGTGAGCTGCAACCACTGCTGGGTCCTGGTGTGGACGGCCATGCCCGAGAGAGACGGGGGGCAACACCCAAGCAACTTGGAGCTGCATCCCCAGCTTCAGAACTGAGGCTCACTGGCAGAGCACAGATGTTCCCATGATGTAGGTGCATTAGTATCTTACCTTTCTTACTCCCCTCAGAGAATGAAACCCAGACATAGCAAACTAAACTTTCAGCAAACCCAAATGTTTCCTCATCTGGGACGGGAAGATTAGAACGGGGTTTCTTTCTCACCGTGAGAAATGCTCACTGTGAGGATGACCAAAGGAAGACCACTGGCCATGTGAAAAGACAAGGAAAGGATCAATGCAGACGTTTCCCTCTGAGATAAACTTCCTGCCAGAAGCAGCAGAAGTCTTTAGAAGATCTCCAATTTGTATGCCCAAGGAGATTCAAAGGGCCATTGTATATCTGAAAAAAGTATACTCCGAGACTAGAAGAGATTGTTTGCAGCTGAAAAGTGCAATTGCTGCGTTTATAAAGGCCATGGAGGAAGGAAGTAGCAGACTGAACACTGCAGTAAAGCAGAACCCATGGTTTAAAAGGTGGGCCTCAAAAAAAACCTTTCCATAATTCAGAATAAAGGGATGGACGTGATTAGTGGAAAGACACCTTGAAGAAAGGCCCTACAAATAGACTAAAATGAGCGATAATCAAAGGAATAATGAAACAAACCTGCCCTTTGAACATTAGGTAAAGCTAATGAAAAGTGACCTATAGCCAGGTGAAATAATCGAGTTTCAAGGATTAAAGGGGAAAAATCCTGTAAATATCCAGGCAGGAGAAAAATGTTGCCAACTGTATTAGCTGTAGAATAGATTTGGCAATGTGTACAGAGTGCCAAAGTAACAATGGCGGAACAGTGAGAAATATCTCTGTTTCGGTACAAAAGTACGTGATTCCAGCTTTGCATGGGGACTGCCCTATGAGGTTTCCCAGTGCTCTGAAGTGGTAGAACATAGACTTCTGTCTTGTTGCTCTGCCGTTCTTAGGGTGTTAACTTCATTTGCAAGGATCCTTGTTACAAGCAGCAGAATCAAGTAATAATAATAAAAGCAGGGCACACGTCCCCTCCCCCTTTTAAAATCACCACCCAGAGGTTCTGCACATAATACTATTCCCATCCCATTGGCCAGAACTTAGTTACATGACTGCTCCTAGCTGCAAGCGTGGCTGGGAAATGTAGTTTTTATTCTGAGAAGCTATGTGCCTGGCTAAATGTTAGGGTTTTGTTATTACCAAAATAAAATGAGAAAAAAAAACCCAAACTCAGTAATTCTCTACCACCTAGAAATTTAAAAAATTCCCTATTAACTAGCACTTGGGTCAAAGAGGGTATAAGCAGACACTGCAGAAAACCTAGAAAACAAAGAAAATAAACTACATAACACAATCTGTGGGAAATGGTTATAGTAATACTCAGAGGAGAAGCCTTGAATATTGATATCAATAAACAAGAAAGATGAAAATGAGAAAATTAAACATCTGATCTAAGAAGTTAGGAAAAGAGCAGGAAACCTAGAAAGATAAAAGGAGAAATTATGAGTTAATAGGCAGAAAAATAGAAGTCATTTTATGAGGAAACCAGTAAAACAGATAAACCACAGGATAAACCTAATTGAGATAAAGGGCAAGAAGGCCTAAATACACAAAAGGAGAAACGATAAAGGAAAAATAACCACAGAGAGAGAGGACAGTAAAGAGTCATGAAACTGCTTTGTTCAACTTTATGTAAATACACTTAAAAACCTGGATGAATTTGATAATTTTTTACTAAAATATAAATGACCAAACCCAATTCAGGAAGAGATAGAAAATCTAAACATTTTCATATAGAAATTGTTAAAGTAGATAAGGAGTTATCTCCTTAAAAAGTACCAGGCCCAGATGGTCTTGCAGAGGAATTCTTCCAAACCCCTAATGAGCAGATAAGTCCAATATTGTTTAGACTGTTTCAGACTTTTTAAAAAGGGGATTTTTTCTAATTATTTTAATAAAGTAAGTAGAACATTAATACCCAGATGTTAGAAAGATCTCACACGAAAAAGAGAACCATAGTCACTTATGAAAAGCAGCGCAAAAACATCATAAATAGATCTTAAGTTAACCAAATCTAACAGCACATTGCATAATGACCAAATGGGGTTTATGTCATGAATCTACAGATTGTTCAATATTAGGAAATATACGAATATAGTTCATCATAGCAATAGATCTAAGGAGAAAACTTATGTTAACGTCTTCATAGACACCAAAAGGCATTTGAAAAGACTCGGCATTCATTTTTGATAGAAATACTTCATGAAAAAGGGATGGGTAGATTCTTCCTTAACGTGATAAAGAACATCTGTCTTGGCACAAAAGTCAGCATCAAGCTTAACGAGGAAACGCTGAAATATCCCTGCTAAAATCAGGAGCAAGACAAAAATATCTGCCATCATACTGTTATTAAATGTTGAGCTAAAGGTACCAGCCAATAGAAGGAAATTAAAGGGATTTCAAAAAATGGGACATGGAAGTCAAACACTATTTGCAGATGATATGTTCATCTATCCAGAAAACACAAGGGAATCAAATTTAAAACTACTATAAACAGCAGGAGAATTCAACAAGGTAGTGGGGTGCAACTTGATATGTGGAAGTTAACTTTTTATATATAAAAACAAGTTAGAAGATATAATGGAAAAAAAGTCCTCATTTATAACAGCAGAAAAAAATTCAGCCATAAATTTATCAAGAAATTTATACAACCTGTGAGAAAACACTTCTAAAGGACCTAAAGAAGACTTGAACTAGTGGAAAAAATATATAGTGTTCTTGGATAGGAAGACAGAGCATCATAAAAAAAGTAATTTCTCCCCAAGTTAATTTATACATTTATTTATTTTTGGTTGTGTTGGGTCTTTGTTGCTGCGCGCAGGCTTTCTCTAGTTGCGGCGAGCGGGGGCTACTCCTCGTTGCGGTGCGCGGGCTTCTCATTGAGGTGGCTTCTCTTTGTTGCGGAGCGTGGGCTCTAGGTGCACAGGCTTCAGTAGTTGTGGCATGTGGGCCCAGTAGTTGTGGCTTGCGGGCTCTAGAGCTCAGGCTCAGTAGTTGTGGCACACGGGCTTAGTTGCTCCGAGGCATGTGGGATCTTCCCGGACCAGGGCTTGAACCCGTGTCCCCTGCATTGGCAGGCAGATTCTTATCCACTGCGCCACCAGGGAAGCCCTCCCCAAGTTAATTGATAAATATAAGGCAAGCCTAATTAAAATTTCAGTGTGGTTTAAAAAAGAAAAACTAGACAAGCTGATTTTAAAATTCACATGAAAAGCAAAAGTAAGAATAATGAGGGGGTACTAACCCTATAGCAGTTAAAGTCCCCCACAACTAAAACAAAGCTATTGTGGTACCTGAAGAGATAGGCAGGACAATAGATGAGAAAACAAACTCTAGAATACAGTATGTTAGTACAAGTTAAAAGAGCCATCTCCAGTAGAGGTGTGTGAAGTTAAACTGATAAACACAGCCTAGTAGGAGACTTCATCAAACCACTCTCAGTATTTTACTTCTCAAATTGACAGGAAAAAAAAAAAAAAGCCCAGAAAAGAACAAGCATGGGCAAGGATGTGATAAAATTGGAACCCTTGTGCCCCGTTGGTTAGGAATGTAAAATAGTGCAGCCGTTATGTAAAACAGTATGGCAGTTCCTCAAAAAATTAAAAACAGAATTACCATATGATCCAGCAATCCCACTTCTGGGTATATATCCAAAAGAATTGAAAACAGGATCTTGAAGAGATATTTGCACCCTTGTTCATAACAACATTATTGACAATAGCCAAGAGGTGGAAGCAACCTAAATGTCTATTGACAGGTGAGTGATAAAAGTGTGGCAAATACGTACAGTGGAATACTATTCAACCATAAAAAGGAAGGAAATTCTGACACATGCCACAACATGGATGAGCCTTGAGGACATTATGCTAAATGAAATAAGCCAGTCACAAAAAGACAAATGCCATATGATTCAGCTTATATAAGGTACCTAGAGTACTCAACTTCATAGAGACAGAAAGTAGAATGGTAGTTGCCAGGGCCTGGAGGGGAAGGGGAAAATGAGAAGTTGTTGTTTAATGGATACAGAGTTTCAGTTTTGCATGATGGAAAAGTTCTGGAGATCTGTTGCACAGCAAAGTGAATATACTCAGCATACTGAACTGTGCATATAAAAGGGGTTAAGGGTTTTTTTTTATCATGTTTTTACTATATGTTTCTATATGTTTTACTATATGTTTACTATATGTTTTTTAAAATGATAAAAATTTTTGAATTGTTAATGGAGCATAGCAATAAAATATATAAAATATATATAAATATATAAAATATATTTAAGATCACTTTAGTACATTAATCTTGTATTAAGCAATTTTGCTCAATCCTTCTATATACTTCTATATAGTTTGTGTATAGACTCTATAGGATTTTTTTAATGTAGATAATCATATCCCCTACAATTTTTTTTTCTTTCAATCTTTATTTTGGTTCTTGTCTTGTGTGATCCATAACTTCTAATACATTGTTAAATAAAATTGTAATAAAGGTTATCTTTGCCTCATACCCGATTTTGAAGGAAATGCTTCTAACATTTCACCATTAAGTAGAATGTTTGCCATAGGTTTTTGGTACCCCCTCTATATCTTCTCCATTCCTTTTTTGTAAAGAGTATTTCCCCTCATGAATGGTATTGCACTTTATCAAATGCTTTTTTATAGATATATTAAAATCACTTTATGGTTTTTCTCTGCTCATTTGTTAATGTAGTAAATTACATAGATTTTCTCGTCATAAATTAAAGTTTAAATCCAACTTTGTCATTTTTTATACAGTGCTGGATTTTGTCTTAATATTTCATTTGGGATTTTTGCTTCTATGTTCATGAGATAAAGTCCTCTTTTCTTTTATCATACTATCATTTTTTGTTTGTTTTTTAATTAAGACATGGCCAGCCTCCTTGAAAGAGTTGGAAAACAGTATCTCTTCTGTTCTTTGAGTAGTTTGTTTAAGACTAGTGTGATTGCTAATTTTTTTTCATCTTTATTGGAGTATAATTGCTTTACAATGGTGTGTTAGTTTCTGCTTTATAACAGAGTGAATCAGTTATACATATACATATGTTCCCATATCTCTTCCCTCTTGCGTCTCCCTCCCTCCCACCCTCCCTATCCCATCCCTCTAGATGGTCACAAAGCACCGAGCTGATCTCCCTGTGCTATGCGGCTGCTTCCCACTAGCTATCTACCTTACGTTTGGTAGTGTATATATGTCCATGCCACTCTCTCGCTTTGTCACAGCTTTCCCTTCCCCGTCCCCATATCCTCAAGTCCATTCTCTAGAGGGTCTGTGTCTTTAATCCTGTCTTACCCCTAGGTTCTTCATGACATTTTTTTCCTTAAATTCCATATATATGTGTTAGCATACGGTATTTGTCTTTCTCTTTCTGACTTACTTCACTCTGTGTGACAGACTCTAGGTCCATGCACCTCATTACAAATAGCTCAATTTCGTTTCTTTTCATGGCTGAGTAATATTCCATTGTATATATGTGCCACATCTTCTTTATCCATTCATCCGATGATGGACACTTAGGTTGTTTCCATCTCCTGGTTATTGTAAATAGGGCTGCAATGAACATTTTGGTACATGACTCTTTTTGAATTTTGGTTTTCTCAGGGTATATGCCCAGGAGTGGGATTGCTGGGTCATATGGTAGTTCTATTTGTAGTTTTTTAAGGAACCTCCGTACTGTTCTCCATAGTGGCTGAACCAGTTCACATTCCCACCAGCAGTGCAAGAGTGTTCCCTTTTCTCCACACCCTCTCCAGCATTTATTGTTTCTAGGTTTTTTGATGATGACCATTCTGACTGGTGTGAGATGATATCTCATTGTAATTTTGATTTGCATTTCTCTAATGATTAATGATGTTGAGCATTCTTTCATGTGTTTGTTGGCAGTCTGTATATCTTCTTTGGAGAAATGTCTATTTAGGTCTCCTGCCCATTTTGGGATTGGATTGTTTGTTTTTTTGTTATTGAGCTGCATGAGCTGCTTATAAATTTTGGAGATTAATCCTTTGTCAGTTGCTTCATTTGCAAATACTTTCTCCCGTTCTGAGGGTTATCTTTTGGTCTTGTTTATGGTTTCCTTTGCTGTGCAAAAGCTTTAAAGTTACATTAGGTCCCATTTGTTTATTTTTGTTTTTATTTCCATTTCTTTAGGAGGTGGGTCAAAAAGGATCTTGCTGTGATTTATGTCATAGAGTGTTCTGCCTATGTTTTCCTCTAAGAGTTTGATAGTTTCTGGCCTTACATTTAGGTCTTTAATCCATTTTGAGCTTATTTTTGTGTATGGTGTTAGGGAGTGATCTAACGTCATACTTTTACATGTACCTGTCCAGTTTTCCCAGCACCACTTATTGAAGAGGCTGTCCTTTCTCCACTGTACATTCCTGCCTCCTTTATCGAAGATAAGGTGACCATATGTGCGTGGGTTTATCTCTGGGCTTTCTATCCTGTTCCATTGATCTATATTTCTCTTTTTGTGCCAGTACCATATTGTCCTGATTACTGTAGCTTTGTAGTATAGTCTGAAGTCAGGGAGCCTGATTCCTCCAGCTCCGTTTTTCGTTCTCAAGATTGCTTTGGCTCTTCGGGGTCTTTTATGTTTCCATACAAATTGTGAAATTTTTTGTTCTAGTTCTGTGAAATATGCCAATGGTAGTTTGATAGGGATTGCATGAATCTGTAGATTGCTTTGGTTAGTAGAGTCATTTTCACAGTGTTGATTCTTCCAATCCAAGAACGTGGTATATCTCTCCATCTATTTGTATCATCTTTAATTTCTTTCATCAGTGTCTTATAATTTTCTGCATACAGGTCTTTTGTCTCCTTAGGTAGGTTTATTCCTAGGTATTTTATTCTTTTTGTTGCAATGGTAAATGGGAGTGTTCCCTTAATTTCTGTTTCAGATTTTTCATCATTAGTGTATAGGAATGCCAGAGATTTCTGTGCATTAATTTTGTATCCTGCTACTTTACCAAATTCATTGATTAACTCTAGTAGTTTTCTGGTAGCATCTTTAGGATTCTCTGTGTATAGTATCATGTCATCTGCCAACAGTGACAGCTTTACTTCTTCTTTTCCAATTTGGATTCCTTTTATTTCCTTTTCTTCTCTGATTTCTGTGGCTAAAACTTCCAAAACTATGTTGAATAAGAGTGGTGAGAGTGGGCAACCGTGTCTTTTTCCTGATCTTAGTGGAAATGCTTTCAGTGTTTCACCATTGAGGACGATGTTGGCTGTGGGTTTGTCATATATGGCCTGTATTTTGTTGAGGAAAGTTCCCTCTGTGCCTACTTTCTGCAGGGTTTTTATCATAAATGGGTGTTGAATTTTGTCGAAAGCTTTCTCTGCCTCTATTGAGATGATCATATGGTTTTTCTCCTTCAATTGATTGTTAATTTTATGTGTCAACTTGACTGGGCCATGGTATGGTCAAGCATTATTCTAGGTGTATCTGTGGGGGGTATTTTGGATGAGATTAACATTTGAATTGGTAGACTGAATAAACCAGATTTCTCTCCCTGATGCAGGTGGGCCTCATCCAATCAGCTGAAGGCCTGAATAGAACAAAAATGCTTACCTTTCTTCAAGTAAGAGGGAGCTCGTTTTGCCTGACTGCCTTTATCTGGGATATTGTTTTTTTCCCACCTTTGGTCTCAGACTTAAACATTACCTCTTTCCAGGTCTTAAGCCTGCCAGCATTTGGATTAGAATTACACCATCACCTCTCCTGAATCTCAGCTTGCCAACATACGCACACATATACATATTTCCTATTGTTTCTGTTTCTCTGGTGAACCCTGACTAATACAACTTTGATTATCTGTTCATTGAATGTTTGGTAGAAGTTGACTATTACCATCTGGGCCTGGTGGGCTTTTTGGATGGAAGAGTGGTAGATTTTACATTAATGATTCAATTCTTTAATGATTATAGGTCTCTTTAGAGTTTCTAATTCTTCTTAGGACAATTTTGATAAGTTATATTTTCTTGGAAATTGGCTATCTGTGACTAGGCTTTAAATTTTATTGGCATAAATTTGTTCAAAACATGATTTTTAGAATTACTATTTTCTCTGTGTTTCTTTTCTTTAATTTTTAATACCACTTATTTGTGCCTTCTCTTTTTCTTAACTAGTTTTTAATTTTATGATTTTATTGTTGCTCGGTTTTAAATTTAATTATTTTCTGCTCTTTATTATCTCTTTCATTTTTCTTTCTTTAGTTTACTCTGTTTTTCTTTATCTGATTTCTTAAGTTGTGTGCTTAGTTTGTTAATTTTCATTCTCTCTTCTTGCCTAATATAAATCTAAACCTGGCCCTCCAAGTACTACTTTAGCTGCATCCCAGAAGTTTTGATATGTACTATTTGAAATATCCAGTTCTTTCTTTGTTCCATAAGTTATTTACAACTGTGCTGTAACATGGAGTGCCATTGCTAATCTTCTTATTAGTTTTAATTTAATTGCATTGTGGGCAGAAAATATGATTTGTATGCTAGCAACTCTCTGGAATTTGTTGAGATTTTGCTTTATGGCCTGGTATCTGTCATTTCTGCAAACATCTATTATGTGCTTGAAAAAATAGTTTTTCTATAATTGTTTGTTGCTGGGTCCTATGTTTGTTCATTATATCAAGCAAGTTAATTGTCTTATTCAAATGCCCTAGTCCCTTACAAAATTTTTGTCTGCTTCATCTATAAATTACTGACTCTGTTTAAAATTTTCCATTATGATATAGTGGATTTTTTCAATTAAAAAAAATCTATTACATATTTGCTTTATATATTTTATGTGACCGTGGTGTTAGGTGCATATATAACACAATTATTATATATAAGGTGAGGTGGTCCATTATCATTATGTACTGTTGATATTCTTTATACCTAATGATGTTTTCCATCTTAGAGTCTAGTTTTTTCCCCCTGATATTAATATAGCTACCCCAACATTTATTTAATATTTAGTTGATATAATTATTCTATCTCTATACTTTCAATTTTTTGTCCACAAATGACTAGACTTTGATTTTTAAAATTCAATCTGAAAATCTGATTTTTAACTGGATACAGTTTAGTCCATTTACATTTATTATAAGCTGCCAATTTGTCCGTATTTAGTTCTAGTACAATTATTTTGCACTTTTATTTTTACCATAGTTTTATTTGCTTATTTTCTTATCTTTTGGATTGGTTGAATTTATACTCATTTTCTTCTTTCTACATTCTATTTCTAGTCTTAGAGTGGTTACCTGTACATTTTTTTAAAATAAACTTTGTTTGTTTGTTTGTTTTTGCGGTACGTGGGCCTCTCACCGTTGTGGCCTCTCCTGTTGTGGAGCACAGGCTCTGGACGCGCAGGCTCAGCGGCCATGGCTCACGGGCCCAGCCGCTCCACGGCATGTGGGATCTTCCCAGACCGGGGCACGACGAACTCACATCCCCTGCATCGTCAGGCGGACTCTCAACCACTGCGCCACCAGGGAAGCCCAAAAATAAACTTTTAATTTTAGAATAGTTTTAAATTTACAGAAAAATTGTGACGATAGAACAGAGGTTCTTATATGCCTCACACTTAGTTCTCCCTATTATTAACATCTTATGTTAGTATGATTTGTTTGTTACAGTGAATGAACCAATATCAGTACATTGTTACTACCTGAAGTATATATAATATTCATATTGCCTTAGATTTTACCCAAAATTCTTCATCCCAGAATCTCATTCAAGTTACCATATTACATTTATGTCTCCTTAGGTTCCTCTTGGCTGTGGCAGTTTCTCAGAATTTCCTTGGTTTCAGTGACAATTTTAAGGAGTACTCGGCAGTTATTTTGTAGAAAATCCAACTGGGATTTGTCTGGTGTTTGTTTTTTTGGTTTGTTTTTCATGATTAGACTCAGGTTATGGATTTTGGAGGAGAAAATCACAGACTTAATGAGCCATTTTTGCTTTGCATCTCATCAAGGGTATCAACATGACTTATCCCCATTGGTGTTAATCTTGATCACCCGGCTGAGGTAGCATTTGTCAGGTTTCTCCTGTGTAAAGTTACTCTTTTTCTCCATCTCCATATTTTATCTGCTCTTTGGAAGAGATTCGTTATGTGAACAAATTCACTATGTTCAGCCCACATTTTAAGGAATGAGGAGTTATACTCCACTTTTCTGAAGGCAGAGAATCTACTTTGTCTCTGTGAATTCGACTTTAGGCATCTTATATAAGTGGAATCATACCATATTTGTCTTTTTGTGTCTGGCTTATTTCACTTAGCATAATATCCTCAAAGCTCATCCATGCTGTGGCACGTGTCAGAATTTCCTCCCTTTTTAAAGCTGAATAGTATTCCATTGTATATATTTGCCACATTTTGTTCATTCATTTTATCTGTCAATGAACATTTGGATTGCTTCCACCTCTTGGCTATTGTGAATAATGCTGCAATAAGCAGGGGGTATACAAATATCTCTTGGAGATCCTGTTTTCAGTTATTTTGGATGTATACCCAGAAGTGGGATAGCTGGATCATGTGGTAATTCTGTTTTTAATTTTTTGAGGAATTGCCATACTGTTTTCCATAATGGCTGCACTATTTTACATTCCCACTGACAGGGCACAGGGTTCCAGTTTTATCACATCCTTGCCAATGCTTGTTATTTTCTGGTTTTTTGTTTTGTTTTGTTTGTTTGTTTTGCTAGTAAGCCATCTTAATAGGTGTGAGTTGGTGTCTCAATGTGATTTTGATTTGCATTTCTCTAATGATCAATGATGTTGAGCATCTTTTCATGTGCTTATTAGTGACTTTTGAGTATTTTTAATCTCAGTCATTCTCTCCTTGAATGATATTTGTCTCATTCTCTTTATTCCCTCTTTCCCCTGCCTGTTCCAGAGTGCAGATTTTCTTTTTCAAGTCCACCCTTCCCTGGGAGCACAGCCCCTGGGGATGGTAGGTCCAAACTTCTCTCCCAACTCAGACCCAAAGCCTTGTCTCCTGTCCCCACGTGAGCATCACCTCCTCTCGCCCCTCTCCCTGGCCACCTGCTGTGACAGCTCCTGTGCTTACCTCTCTGGTTTTCAGTTCCCACTTTATTTCTTGCTACTGGAAAAGTCCTCTATGTTTCTGTAAGCTCAACTGTTTGTTACATTGTATTGAGCATTTCTAGGTGTTTATGGCAGGAAGATTTGGGGGATATCTGGTCCACAGTATTCCCAGAACGAGAAGCCCTTCCAACTCATTTACAAAGCTAAATAAACCCGACAAAAGATAGCAGAAAGAAGAAGGCTGCAGGCTAATCTCATTTACAAACATAGATGCAAACATCTTAAATGAAATATTAGCAAATTGAATCTAGCAATATATAAAATGAATATTCCACAATGACCAGGTAGGGTATATTATTGGAAAGCAAGGACAGTTCTATTTTAGGAACTCTATTAATATAATTCATCATATTAATAGGCCAAAAGGGAAAAACCAAGGATGATAAAAAGGCATTTGATAACATTCAGCATCCATTTTATAGAAAAACCTCTCTTGGCAAAATAAAAATGGAAGGATTCATCTTTAACATGGTAAGAAAGGCTTACAGAAACCTCCCATCCTTCAAGGGGAAGGCGGCACAGCCTGGGGACCTTCTGGAGTCAGAAAGTGTCCCCTCCAGTCAACTGTCTCTTCTGCCCCAAGTTGAGAGTAAATCCCCATGTCCCTACTTCTCTGACTGAGTTGAGGGAGAACATTCCACTCACCCTGAGAAGCCCTAGATATTTTGCTTTCCAAGCTCACACTTTGGACCCAGATAGACTAGGATGGCTGTATTGTGTTGGACAGGCTGCTGCCACTTGCTGAGCTTCTCTGATCCTCAATTTTCTCATCCGTGAAATGGGGTTAAGATTCTCTGTTCCATGCGAACACAGCAAAGGCTCAAAGCGTATTTCTTTTTTAAATTGAAATATAGTTGATTTACAATGTTGTGTTAGTTTCTGGTATACAGCAAAGTGATTCAGTTATTCATATATATAATTCTTTTCCATTATAGGTTATTACAAGATATTGAAGATAGTCCCTGTGCTATACAGTAAGACCTCATTATTTATCTCTTTTATATATAGTAGTTTGTATCTGCTAATCCCAAACTGCTAATTTATCCCTCCTCCCCTTTCCCCTTTGGTGACCATACGTTTGTTATGTCTGTGAGTCTATTTCTGTTTTGTAAATGTCTATTTCTGTTTTGTAAATAAGTTCATTTGTATCATTTTTTTAGATTCCACATATAAGTGATAGCATATGGTATTTGTCTTTCTCTGACTTACTTCACTTAGTATGATAATATCTAGATCCATCCATGTTGCTGCAAATGGCATTATTTCATTCTTTTTTATGGCTGAGTAGTATTCCATTGTGTGTGTGTGTGTGTGTGTGTGTGTGTGTGTGTATGTATATATATGTCTTGGCTATTGTAAATCATGCTGCCATGAACATTGGGGTGCATGGATCTCAAAGAATATTTCTTACTTAGCACTTCCCTCCTCCCCAGCTCTCCCTTTGTTCTTTCTCCTCATCTTCCCATCCCTGAATCTCCTCTCCTTTTTCATCCCTTCATACTCCCATGTCTGGCCTGCTTAGTCTCCTTACCCCCAACTAAGGCCACTAGGTAGAGGAATCTGGGGAGACCCCAGAATTAGCACCCAAGGACAGGAAAGTAGCTGCATGGGGCCTGACTGGGTGCTGGCTTGGGAGACTCCCAGAGGTCAGTGAGTCCTGGAGCTCTGGAGGCCATGAGGTCCATCTGGACAGCTCGTCTCATTTTGGGAGGTTTCCATACTCTGGCCTAACACGGGGGTGGGGGTGGCCCAGGGTGAGCAGACACCAGCCTGGAGAGGAGAACTCTGTGCTTCTCTGGGAAATCAGCCTCCTGCTAATTTCTTCTTCCTTCTGGGTTCCTCCCTCGGGGACACAGTCTGGAGTTGCTGTCCCATAGCCTCTCAGAGGAAGAACAAAGCCGGATCTTGGCCTCCAGGGCTCCACCCTCAGGTCCCCGCAGCTACACCCTGCCTTCTTTTCCACCGGGACCCTAAGCTCCATCATTCTGCTCTCTTCGCCACCGTATGCCTCCCCCTCCTTCACACCTCTGCCCACGCTGTGCCCGTCAGAGTTAGCATTTAGCCCTTTCCCTGCTAGAACATCACAATAATCCCCTGTATTAGTCAGTGTATTAACCATGGCTGTTATTTTCTATATCCTGATGCTTTGACATCTTGGGGCCTTGCCGGCTCTGGAGGGACTGCCCCCCTCCCAGGGTTAGCTAATTCCTAGAGGCAGTCAGTGACTGGCCAGGGAGCATGCCTTTCAAATGCAAACCAACCAATCCAGAGCCCACACCCTAGCTGCCTCCTTTATGGGGCTCAGAACCTGTGGACCACCATCTGCCTGCCCTAATCACCCCAGGGCAGGTACCAGACATAGGGAGAACCCCTTGGCCTCAGAGCCTGCTGAAATATTCAAGCCAGCCTATCTTAAACCTGCTAACCCTGCCTTGCCCTTTCTTCTTCTCCTGGAAGCCAGTAAAGACTTGGGTCCACATTTCTACTTGCTCCTTCTACCTCCTGACCGACGCTGGTGCTTTCCTGTGTGGCCCCTCATGGCGTGATGCACCGCCTCCTCTTGGGATCTGTGAATATAACAGACTGTCTGTTTAGCAGCAATCATCCCCTGATCTGTTGGCCTCACCTTACCTGAATAATAATAAACCTACATTTCAAAACAGTAAGGGTAGGCTTGGTTATGCTGAGATAACAAACAGACCTCCAGGTCAGTGGCTTAACCCACAAAGCTTGTTGTTGGTCTAGGCGACTCTCCAGGGCACTGTCCTCCATGCATTGACTTGTGATCCAGGCTGCCCGAGGCTCTAGCCTCCTGTAGCTGCTCATTTGGGGGACACACATCTTCGGTCACTGTGAAGGGCAGGAAAGTGTTGCAGAAAACCAGCACTTACATGCTTCAGCCCTGAAGTAACACACCCCCCCTTATGCTCACAACCCGCTGGGCAGAACAAGTGATGTCACAGGCCCGCCGACTGCAGGGGGCTAGGGGGTGGAATCCTCCAGGGTGTGCAAAAGGAGAAAATAGAAGAGTGCACTCTAGAAACCTCTGCCACACCTCTCTTCTGTGTTTCCCTGTCAAGAAACATCCCAGTGTGGGATGTTCCCTCTCATACTCACCCCAAAACTGCACTGGTTGGGAGAAGTCATATACCTGATGAGATAGGATTTGGAGGGACTGCGTGCAGCAGGAAATTGGGCTTTGTTGCAGGAAGCCCTGATTTTATCGTCTCCCTCAGAGTAGCCCAGCTTGAGTTTGCCATCATCTAGAACTTTAAAAAAATTAAAAATTTAAAAAGGAGGGTGACAAAGAGAGAGAGACAAACAAATCCAATCCCAACCGGGCAGGGACACAAATAGCGACTTTTAATTATATAATCTGCTTTTGATGAATTTATTTCTGACAGTTTTATAGGTTGACGAGAGAGTGCATTTTAGATGCAAAAAAAAACCCCATTACTCATTCTGGGCTCTTTGAGCATAAAAATTGTCAAATGATTTTAATACAGTTTTAAGTTTTATATTTATTGTCAAGGGGAAAAAAAGTCCACAGCAATTACTGAGTCACATGCCCCTTAAATCTTTATGTTTCTGACAGCAAGAACAATAAAATATGTTTTTGCCCAAACCTTTTACCGCTCAGATTGACGTGGCTTCAGCGACAGCTGCTTTTCTTCCATCTGAGAACCGTTTATGAGAAAGCTAACTTAGAACCACTTCCTCTGTGGGGAGCAGGGAGGGGTGTCTCGGCTGCTCTGCAGAACAGATGTTCCTCTGCGGAGAAGTCCAGACCTCAAGATGTAGGCGCAGAAAGGGAAATGGGAATTGGGCAGATCTGTGCTTTTCCACCGGCTGCGTGGCACCCTGTTGACTTGCAGGGGACCTGGGAAGGCACACCTTGCCAGGTGGTAACCACTCGCTTCAGCGCTAGTGTGAATGCCTCGGGCACGTGGGTGAGGCACTGGCACGCCTACCACATTTGCCAGCCTAAACCCACTGAGAAGATGCCTGCCATTCAAGTCACTGGAGCCAATCAGGTACTGCACTGAAAGGACTGCCCATGAAGCCGGCAGCCCAGGTGTGGCCATCCCTTCATTCTGAGCCCCTGTGGACACGTGCTGCTTCTCTGCTTTGTGCCCCATGCCGACCTCGTTGCTGAATTCACCTCCTCCACGAGCCCCCACATAAAAGCACTAGTCAATAATGTTTACTGTACATTTTTAGGGACTGTGGAGGAGGATGATACACCATATTCTCCGTGGTGAACCCCAAGCCCCTCCTCAGTGGTTCCTCTGCTGGCGGAATCCTTTTTTTTTTTTTAAAGTTAACCCCTGTTATGGAGATTTTATTTTATTTTTCTTAAAAAATTTTTTAAATTAATTTATTTATGGCTGCGTTGGGTCTTCGTTGCTGTGCGCGGACTTTCTCTAGTTGCGGTGAGCAGGGTCTACTCTTCGTTGCAGCGCGTGGGCTTCCAATTGTGGTGGCTTCTCTTGTTGCGGAGCATGGGCTCTAGGTGCGCAGGCTCAGTAGTTGTGTTTCGCGGGCTCTAGAGCGCAGGCTCGGTAGTTGTGGCTCACGGGCTTAGTTGCTCCGCGGCATGTGAGATCTTCCCGGACCAGGGCTCGGACCCGTGTCTCCTGCATTGGCAGGCGGATTCATAACCACTGCGCCACCAGGGGAGTCCCCTGCTGGGGGATCTCTGTTCTTCTTCCTTCTCCCAGCGGCCAGCTTGGTGTCGTTCTCTCAGTCAATTCCACCTCACCACGAACTTCAGGCTTCTCTGCCCTCTAGGACATAGAGCAGTTCAGCTCACCCAGTTTCCCTCTCCGGCCTTGTTATTTTCATACTCACCCTGTGCTCGAAAGAGCCGAGGGCCCTCTGGTTAGCAGTGCCCAGCCTCTTTAGAAGGCAAAATTAGCACGACCTTCTTTTTGCTGTGTCACCCCCACTCCAAAGGGCTCATCCAAGTGGTTATAGTCAATGCACCACATTCTAGGGAGATGGAATTATTTCCATTAGTGGCATAGACAACCCTCTGGGCCCCAAAGGTTGTGGAGGTGTTGGTCAAGAATCCCCCATCCCACCATGCTGGTGTGATGTGGGGTGAGGGCCACTAGCCAAGTGGTACTGTGGTCAGGGCTTGGCCCAAGGCAGGTCAGCAGGACCCAGTTCCTTAGGAGATCTGTTTAAATCTTCAGGGTTGAAGGCTGTGGCTGACCTGAGATCCAACTACCAAGAGTGGCCTGAATCCCAGCTCCACAGGCTTGCAGTCTGGATGGAGTCGAGAATGGAGCTGGTCCAGGGTAGCATCCAGTCCAATGGTGACCTCAGAGGGGCAAGCCTATGGAGTGGGAGCAGTGTCCAGGAGGAGTGAGGTATGGAGGCTGCAGGGAGAGCCCCAGCTGTCCAAAGAGCCCTCCCTGGGGTTCTGGGGAGGATCCTCCTACAGCATCACACCTAGGCAGGCCTGGGAAAGCAATGATCCCCACCATGAGCAGGAACAAAGCGTCTCGGAGCCTTCACATGTGCCATTTCCTTTGCCTAGAAAACTCTCATGCAACCCATTCAACTAACTCCTACTCATCCTTCAGAACTCAGTGTAAAAGTCACTTCTTCGGGGAAGCCCTCCTGGATTCCTCAGTCTTTCTAACGCCCCAAGTGTCAAATGCTGCCATGGCCCCCTGTGCTTCTTAGTAGCACTTATTACAATTTTACTGAGAATAAGTGTATGTCGTTACTGTGACTTTATGCTTCTCCTTCCCTCTGGGTTCTAAACTCTACAGGGACAATGTCATGGTCTGTTTCATTCACTGCTCTGTCCAAAAGACTACACAGTATGCATCAGACTGCAGATTTCATTACATTTTCAATGGATAAATGAATGGATGGATGCGATAGGCTTCGCTGCTTGTGGCACTTAACAAGTGCCATTTCCCTTTCCTCCAAATTCCCGGTCTCCCTTGCAAGCAGACACGGCCAGGTAACTGAGTCTGGCCAAGTGCGGCTGGAAGCGAGGTAGGTGCCCCTGGAAGTGAGGTTCTTCCAGGGCTAACCTGCACCGCCTTCTATGCTCCTCCTCCATCTGCTGCCAGGTGGAGAAGATCCCACGGAGAACTTTGAGGCCCTAGGGGACAGCAGAGCCCCAGATGCAAGGTTCCTGGCTCACTGAATGACTGTGTGGGGCAGCACGTAGCCCTCCCACGCCAGTGGTCTTGATCGCTTTACCCAAGCGGGAAATAGGAAATACACCTGTACTGCGTGAAGCTGCTGAGATGCTTGCTACAGCGGTGAGTGTAATTTACCCTTGCTAATATATCCCCTGTGATGGAGGCCCCAGAGGAACCAGGTCGGATCCTGTCTCTGCTTTCAGAGTCTCTGTCTGGTTGCCACCCTCCATTAGAATGGGCTAGAGGAGTGTCTGGGGGAAGAGGCAGGAGGCGGTGTTCAAGCATTAGCTCCCTAGACCCACCCTTTCTTGGGAAGGTGTGAGTGACCTGAGGACCCGGAGGCTGTGGAGCAGTGACCATGCGTAGAGACAGTGCATAGGAGTTGGGACTCTGAAGATACACAGCTGTGTGTGTCTGTGACCTCTGGATGGTCATTGTCATTTCTGATAATAAAGCCTCTGTCATGGAGACGTGTGATCACTCAGAGAGCTGGAGGTGAAGCACTTAGCAGAGCGCTTGGCACCCAGTAAACACTCCGTGAAAGGGAGTCATCATAATGATGATTATTCTCCTCAGGTCTCTGTTGAAGGAAAGCCCTGAATTGAAAGCCCTTTGTCTCGTTCCATTTCCAAGCCAGATGGCCCCATTTTTCTCCCAGTTTCTGCAGTTCTTGAGTGCCCCGGTGCCTATTACACAAACCCCAATGCATCTTTGAAGTTAGCAGCTAATTATGTTCCAGGAAGTTATAGATCTGGAGTTTCCCATGTGCCAGAGGCTCTCTGGCTCTCATTTCTCGGTGCAGCCTTCCAAGCCCTGATTGAGGCTGTAATTGGGAGCCCCCTCCCCTGGCCCCAGGGGCCTTCTGGGGCCATCTCCTGAGCCCTAGGAGTCAGGCTGCCCCTTCCCTCTCCCACCTCCTAGCCTCTGCCTGCTCTGGGCCTCCCTCTGCCACCGCTGACAGGATGGGGAGAGGGTGTGCTGGGAGGTGGGGGAGGATCTCAGAGATGCCCCAGTGCCAGGGAGCCCATGAGAACTCGCTCCCTCCTGGGAAGGCACATCTGGTCCTGCATGATTACGAGTAATAGCAGTTTTTGCTGCTGAATGACTGAGCGACTTGTGTCTGTTTGAAAGATAAGTGCTTTGTCCCCCTCTCCACCCCGCTGCCTGCCCAGCTGCCTCTCGACCCCTGACCTCATCTCCACCTCCCTGCTGCAGCCAGCTGAGCACGCCTGCCAGGGCTTGGCCCCTGCCACCAGGGCGTCCCCAGGAGAGCCAATTCCTCCTTCCGTGGGCAGCATCCCCAGCCGTGGGCTGGGACTAGGGTGAGGCTAGCGGTGCCGAAGGTGCAGAATTTAAGAGGGTGCTGACTCTTCAGTGCTGGTGGTGCACCTGCATGCCCCCGAGAACGAACACCTCCTTAACTTAGGTGCCTCACTCTCCTCACTCGGGGACTAGAGCCCCCTCCCCATCTCTGGGCGACGAACTAGCCTGGACACAGCCCAGCGAAGACTTCCAGCTCCTCCCCCTGCCAATTTCAGCTGAGCTGCGCGCTTTGTGGGGGCGGAGCCGAGGCTGTCCGGCTCACCGTCGTCTTCCCATCCTTAGCTCGTGGCCGGGCACACGGTGGGTCCCAGTAAACGCTGGTGAATAAAAGGAGTGAAACACTCCTGATGCTGAGATGAAATTTAGCAAGAGATAATGTTGGTAAGGCACTGAGCTGGATTCTGAGCACGCAGGAGGTGGTCTGTAAACGTGAGGGTCATTAACAGCACCAGGAGGGCAGCGCAAGGGTGAGCCTGTGATCCAGTTCATGAGGTAAAGATCTGGGTGTTTAAGTGGAGCTCAAATCCAGTACGTGCCTAAAGTGTGACACACCCTGAGAAGGGCGCTCCCTAATACGTGCCAGGCACTGAGCTTGGCGCCTCTGCAGTATCGCGTTTATTTTATCCGCAGTTGTTTCTGCGGCATGAACCTCCCATGCTTGTTTTGGCTTTGAATCTCGATTGGCTCTGAATGTGTCTGAGCGATTCTTGAAACCTCCAGTACAACCTTGCATAACACGGTGCCAGACACATTACGGAGCACCTCCACGTATGTTAGATCATTTGACCTCTGATGTCAGGTTGTATTAATAGATGTATGGAGTCTAGAATAAAGGAAGTGGGTCATTTCTGCATCAGGGGGAATTTACCCAGAGTGTTCCCAGAGTGATTCCTGCTCAGGGAGTCCCACTATGAGAAATATCTTGATAATTCTGAGTGGGCTCAGAACCACCCAGATGCAGAGAGGCTCCATGTAATGAGGAGAACAGGCTGTAGGACACATTATCTGTGGATAAGTAACTGCCTTTAGCTGTATTATCTAACTTATTTCATGAAGGATTAAACTTCATTGTGGGTACCTCCCTAGAGAAGCAGGGACTCACCAGTGAGCCATCCAGCCATGGAATGGGCTGCCTGGCTAGGTAGTGAGTTCCCATCACCCGAGGTGAGCAGATCAAAATGGAATATCCAGGAAAAGAATCTAGAAAGAGTTGGTGTATGTATATATATAACTGATTCACTTTGCTGTACAGCAGAAACTAACGGGATATTTTAAAGCAACTATATGCCAATAAAAATTTTTAAAATAAATTTAAAAATTTCTTCTTTATTAAAAACAAAGAAATGGGGACCTCCATGCAGCAGAGATAACTGTACAGAAGAGATAAACTTCTAAACTCTTTCAGATGTGAGACTAGGAGCCTCTCTGAGCTACAAACACGTCAGTCATCCATCCATCCATCCATCATCCATCCATCCGTTCCCATAACTAGTTACTGAGCCCCAGCCATGTGCAAGACACCATGTCAAGTGCTGGAGGAGAAATGGTGAGGAGTACAGCCATGGTCCCTGCCCTTGTCACGTTTCCATTCTAAGGGAGGAAAAACAATAAAGCCTAACGAGCCTTCTGACAGGAAAAGGACCAACTCCCAGGACTGGTCTGCTCTGTGGCCTGGGGATTAGCTCATCAGTTCAGTGATCTGCCAGTGCCCTGAAGGACAGCCAGTTCACTGATAAAGACATGAACAGGATACATTGCAACCTGTCCCCCACCCTTGATTGGCCTGTGGGTGTGCTGAGACCCCTTGGGAATGCTCGCTTTTTGCACGGCGCTTGGCAGGGAGGAGGAACTCATAAAAATTTAGGGGGCTAAAGAGGTGAAAGGATGGATAGAAGGATGGATGGACGGATGGACTGACAGATGAACTAGGCCAGGGCGCTGTGGCCCGTCATGACTGCAGTGGATCGCAGAGCCCACCTTCTCCCTGGCCAGGCATCGGGCACCTCCGAGGTGCTCTGTAGTCTGCGGGCCCTGAGCTCAGGGCAGTGTTCACAGTGCTGCCAGCTGCCTCACTGAGCTGGACCCCCAGTTCTGTCTAACACCGTCTGCCTGCCCTTTTCTAATGGGAGGATCGATCTCCTCGTTGGAGGAGGTGGAATCAATAGAGGAGTTGGTTAGTTCTGCATTCTTTCCGCCGTCCGTTAGCAGGAGATGGTGTCACGGAAAGGGCACAGGCCTGGGGTCGGGCAGGCACTTGGAGCAAATCTCATCCCCACTCTGGACCTCGTCTTTCTCACCTTTAAAATGGGGGTGATACTCATGGGTCTGCTATAAGAGTTGGTGGGGATTGGAAGAGCCAGGAAGGTGGGTGCAGTAAAGGCAAGGTGGTCTTGGGTGAGACCTGTCTGTTTTCGCAATGTCTGTTTTTCCAACTCCAGGGAAGGCAGCAAAAGAACCCGTGACATTCTGCCCCACGATGGTGTCAGTGTACCTAGAAACGGCCTTGAACTTGGCTTCAGAGGCTTTGGGAGCCTGCTTGGCCGGAACAGGTGGATGTAATTTGTACACATGCCAGGGACACCCTCCACCACTGAGATGGGGTCAGGGCCTCTGGGGCTCCACATGTATCCCTGAACCTAAGGACAGCCTTGAGCCCCTGGGACGCAAACTGAGGAGGGGGGAGCCCCCAGGCTCAATGGTCACGCACCCAACCTCTCTGAGAATTTTAGGATGCAATTTTTAAAAATTTATTTTAAAGCAAATTTGTTGCTTTTTTTCTGGTATTGGGCTTGACAAATACCAAAAAGAACAAGAGGAAAACAAAAATCTTCCTCAATCCCATCACCTAGAGATAACTGCACTTAACATAAATCCTTCTTTCCTTTCTTTCTTCTAACTGATAATAATAAAAATAGCCACTCTCCTTTCTTTCTCGTCAGATGATCACACCTGCCTTATCTGGTCTATGAAACAGGAACTCTCTTGCTAGCACAAAGCGCAGGGTCAGAGAGATGAAGTACATTGCCAAGGTCACTCAGCTTGAATGGCAAATGATTTATCCATTCAACAAATACTAGAGTGACGGGCAAGATGAACAGAAATCTCTGCCCTCGGGGAGCTTATGTTCAGGTGGACGGATGTCACCCAGATCTGTCAGACCCAGACCCAGTGTTCTCTGCTACGCCCTATGCGTCTCTGGGAGATTTGCACGCACCTTTTTAAGTGTGTGCACGCAGCGGGGGCTTGGATGTGTCATCCTGTAGATGCTTTCCTGTGAGCTCTGCCCTACCATCCAATATTCTCAAATAAGGAGGTCGCTTTTAAGTTCATGGAGCAGTATGTCAGGTAAACGGGTCTGAAGACTTCTTGGCGAATGGAAGCACAGGGGTCCATCTTGGGGCCCCAACGTGCTGTGGCTGCCCTGTGACCAAGCCCTCTGAGGTTGGCCAGAGCCCTAGGAGCCCAGGACGGGCTCATTCTTTCAGGTGCAGTGCCCAGACAGGATCTCGGCTCTCCTCACAACCCTGTGAGCCTGTCTGCCAAATAAGGAAAGCGGCTCAGAGAGATCCCGTCACTTGCTCAAGGTCACACAGCCATGGAGGCGAGAGTCTCCACTGGCAGCTCAGGTGGGGGCTTTAGTCGACCCTCAGCTGTAGGTGATCCTTAACCTGAGCATGTCGGGAGGTGAGGGGGGCCATGCCAGGCACGATGCCATAAATGGGGGGTGCTTGGCAAATGGTGGTGATGGGGGTCTTTCTGGGGCTTCACTGCCCTGTGTGCTAATGGAGGATGGATTCATAGTAACCATAAAAATCAAAAAAGGTTTCTACTTCCTCCTGCATGTGCCTGGACTGGAGACGGGGAGCCCTTGGTGTGGTCCTGCCTCGCCAGCGGCCATAGTCACACACACATACCCCCTTCCCGTACAGTGAGTGGCCTTTGCTCACACTTGGTTTCTGTTGCTTGTTTCTGTTTGCCCATCTCTCTTCTCTCTGGGTCTTTGGCTCTCACCTCCCCTCATCTTTTATTTCTCTTTATTTCTTCCTCTCTTTCCCTTTCTCCCTCCCGTGTCCCTTTCTCCCTCTTTCTCTCCGTTTCTCTGTCTCCTTCCGTTCTCCTCTCTTTGCTCTACATCTCTTTCTTCCGTCTCCCCCTCCCACCCCAGCCTGAGATCTCTCCTCCTTGACGGGTCCTGGCCGCCCCCCACCCCCGCACCCGTCCCTGCCCCGGTCTCCTGGGCGTGGAGAGGCGGCGGGGCTGGTGGGGACCAGGCTGTGGGGCGGCGGGGGGGGGGCTCACCCCACCCTCCCCCTCCGGGAACTCAGAAAGGTGGTTCTCTCCGCTCTGCCTGGCGTGGGTGCCGGTGATTTCATCTGCCTTTAGATATGAAGCTCAAATTGCACATCAAAAAGGATAATGCATCTTTAAGCTGTTACAACGACTTCTCAATTTTTCATTTCCTGTCAGGGCGGGGGCCGCAGGAGGCAGGGGCTGCCGCGGAGCCTGTCTCCTGCCAGCGAAGTGTCTGCCTGCATTTGAGCAGTAGGAAACCCAGGGGTGATAAATCGCTATTTCTAAGTAAATTTCATGCATTTGCCCTTTGGTTAAAGTCTCCCCTCTCAGCACTTTCCCTGTGCACACAGCCCGACTAATAATGCGCCGTGCAAGCTCTCTCCGCTGTGACAACTGATTGCACTTTGAAGTAATAATGGCTGATTTAATAATTGGTATAATTTTTCACTAGTACCTGAATGTCATCGACGTACAAAATAAGCTACCTGGACCCATGGCTGCAGCACTTTCCCTTCTTGGGGAAATCAATAATGCATTAAACCCCCAACCCAGGACCCCGAGAGGCCAGGCCTGGGTGAAGCTGTTATGGGGTGTTGGGGGCTGGGTCACCCCATGGAGCCTTGAGAGCAGGGAGGCTGGGCAGAGACCTTTGGACGGCTTGGGTCCCTAAGCCTAGCCAGGCAGGAGAAGCAGTGACAGAGAGGCACGAGCCCCCACCAAGACCCAGCCTGCCCTCCAGTTTCCACCAGCAAAGGTCCAAGCCCATTAGGGGCTGCAGCAACTTAACCACCCCTCCGCCTGCCTCAGCTGCCATGCGCACAAATCACGTGTACGTGTGTCTGTCCGTGTGCACGTGTGTGGGAATTGCGGTCAACTTCATCATTATTTATAGGGCCCCACTATGAGCCAGGACAGCGTACTGGGGACAGAGTGGTGAGCAAGACCCACGTGGTCCCTGTCCCCACGGAGTTTTCAATGTCTTAGAGCACATGTGAGCGTGGGTGCCGGCAGACGCATCTAGGTTGTGTGCGTTGTGTCTACGTATGTATAAATGTGTGTGTCAGTCTATGTCTACATGTTTGGGTGACGTGCGAGTGTGTCTGTGTGATGATTAGGGTGTAGGTACCTGTAGGTACCCTGCCTCAATTGGTTTTGTGGGTGTGTCTCTTCCCTGGCCGAAGGGCAGGGCTGCTTCTCCACATTGAGTGGGACCAGGGCCAGTGTGTCCTCTTTGCTGCCCAGAATCTGCCTCCCGAGGGTCCCGACTGCCCACCCCTCCTCACCATTCCCTGAGCCCCGCCTTTTGTACCCCACTGCTCCACCCCTGCCCAGGCCACCTGCCTGGGTGGAATATTTCCCCTGGCAAAGGGCACAGGGACATCTGAATCCCATCCTTGGAAGAGTCATTCATCTCTGAGCCCATTTTCCCATCTGGAAGGAGGGCATAAGAATCCCCAATTCACAAGTTCTGTGAGGATGTAGTAGGTTTATAAAGGCAGCATCTTTGGTCCAGGCCTCCATCAACGTTAGCTCCTAACTCTCCATCCTGGTCCCAGCCAACTCTCACGAGTTCCTTGAGGACAGGGAATGGGTTTCATTCAAGTCTGGACGTCTGGTGACTAGGACAAGCCGGGACACATAGTCGGTACACAGCAAACATCTGCTAAATAGATGCGTGTGTTCGTTCTGTAACATAAGATACGGGTACATGGAGAAACCAAAGGCTTTCTTCGTGCCTACTTTTCAGGTTATGGGGTGGAGGTTGTCTCCCACCCAGAATATAGTTTGCCAGCGTTATGCAAGGCCAGGTGGATGCTAGGTGGATGTCTTTGCCAGATCCGGGGCCCAGCCAGGCCTGGGCGACCTGCCACCCCCAGCCCTCTCCCCTCCCACCCGCTGTTGTCTGGCTGTGAACTGGGAAATCGATTTCAACTTCATCTCATCTCAAGATCAAACATCCTAAGTGAGATTATTCACGTTCCTCCATTGTTTCTAACTCATTTCCTATTTTCCAGTTGAAAAACCCTGCCAGAAGCATTCTGTGGCAGAGATTAAAACAATTTCGGAAGCAGGCACCCAGTTCTTCTCTTTGGATGGTAAGCAAATTGGATGCCTGTGAGAAGCAGGCAAATTTTATTATGAACACGCAGTTTGCTACTTAACTATCCTTAAGACCCCGGGTGCTTTCAGTTCTCAGCAGGAGGGCTCCAGAGGGGGCAAGATGAAGGGTGGGGAGAGCGTAGAGGTGGAACAGACCCCAAGCTGGGCTCCCAGCCGTTTCTTGCACAGCGGGAAGCAATCAGATCCTCATGCACTGCCCGGGTCAATGAAGTCCCCAGTCTCCTGGAATAAAGGGAGGGAGTCACACTTGCTGGCGCCCCCTAGGTCCCAGGCACCATGCCAGGCAATTCTAATGAATGATTTCTCTGAATTGTCACTAAACTCTTGGGGGAGGAGTAATTTGCTTTGAACGTTTTTGGGGGGTGAAGAAATAGAGAGTAAGAGAAGGAAAGTAACTTGCCCAGGATCACCCAGCAAGTGGTGGTGAGTCAGAATTTGAGTCCAACCCTTGTTCTTAATTGCCACCACGGTAGATTGGTGGCAAAAATGGCCCCAATTCTTCACGCCTCCCTGTGTCCCAGAGTGTAGGGTCCAGTCTCCACCCCTCGAGTCTGGCCTGGCCTTGTGACCTGTGCAGTGGAATGTGATGGAAGAGATCCCGTGCTGGTTCCAAGCCCAGGCCTCAAAGCGTCTGTGCACACTTTTGCACTACCCTCCTCCCCCATTTAGCTGAAATGCTCATCCCAATTTAACTGATAACCCTATGAGTCACTCTAACCCTTGTGGCATCACACATGTCTTCCTGTAGGGTTATGGCCTGGGGTTCTGGAACCCCTTTGGCACCAGAGGACCCTTGGAAGGCAGCGTTTCTCTTCTCCTGTTTCCTTCCAAGCTCTTTTGCTCCAGGGATCCTTTATCTGAGGGACATTTCTCTGGTCATTACTGTTGGTAATAGTCATCAACATGGCCCCATCCTGCTACTGAGCACCCTGACCTGGGCATGGTCAGCGGAGGCCGGGTCTCTTTCCTCCAGGGACCAAAGCCTGACTGGGGAGACTGGATGAATCACTGGGCCCCTCCCAAAGCCCGTGGCTGCTGGAGGTGGGCTGACTTCACCTCCACAAGAGGCTCTTCCCAGGCGGTTCCCTTAGCAACAGCGCTTGCTTTGACAGCCAACGTCAGAGACTGTCTGCTTTCCGGGAGGCTCCTTCCCCAGACCCCTTCCATGCTTCAGGTGGAGACCTTGGCAGGGGGTTGAACCCAGGCCTTGCAGCAGTCTTCCTCACCCTTGGGGAGTCAGGCTGCCCCCAGACCCCGCAGCTTTCTTGGACCGTTCACGAATGTCCCGGTGATTGGTCCTCCCATTCCCCCAGCTTCCTGCTGCCTCCGCAGCAAATCCAAATTAATCTAATCTTGCTTTTCTCTCTCCCCCCGCCCAACCCTGCTCTGCCTCTTCCTTGCTTTCTTCTGCCTCCTGACTGCTCTCTTCCCTCCAACACACCTGCGCTCCACCTGCCTTTCACCCTCACATTAGCAGTTAAAGTGTCTGCACTGACATTTAACGTTCTTAATATAGGCCTTGGTGACAGAGGAAAAGGGGCACAGAGTTCCCACACTGCCGGGGAGGGAGCGCTTCAACCCCACCCGTGAGTACGGGGACCCTCCCACCCCCAGTCATAGACAAGGGGGCAGCTTTCATCGGGTCCACAAACCTGCACACACTTGCAGGCTTCTCTGTCCGTCTCTTCTCGAGACCCCTTTTCTCTGGCTTCTCCAGGCAACCAGTAATGATGCTAAGAACCTGCTGCCATGTACTGGGTTCTTTCAGCCTGTCAGGCACTGTGCAGGGAGCCTCTGTCCCCACAATGTCACTGACTCATAGTAACAACCAGTCAGGAACTCAGATTCGTATTCCCATTTCACAGGTTAGAAAATGGAGCTTCCCAGAGGTTAGCTAACTTACTCAAGGACATCAGTTAACAATGAGGGACGTCAATTACAACAGAAAATGAAATCCTTTTTTTCCTCTGAGCTCTTAACCCAGTGGAAACGCTGGGACTCCCCATTCTCCAACAGGACCCTTATCAGAGCTCGCCCAGGAGGGAGTTGGAGCACAGGGTCCACCTTGCCCACAGCAGTGTCCTCAGGGAGCCAGTCTTGGGGTGTGAGAGCAGGTCCAGGGCATAGCTGCCATCGCATGGTTTGCTGAGGCCCCTGCTGCCACCGGCGCTGATCCTGCAGCTTCTCCACCATGTCGTTCCTCTCTTGCTGCTGTCACTGATGTGACGGCAAGAGGCTTCCCCCATCAGGACCCTAAAATGTGGCCTGCAGGCAGCAGTGAAATGGGGTCTGTTCCCGGGTGATGAGTCGGAGAAGAACGGAGTGCCATCTTTGGCTCACACCCCAGAGAAACTCTTTCCACCAACCCGCAGTCTTAGGGTGAAGGCTGTGGGTGGCAGGGGCCCTGCTCTTGTTCCAGAGCCATAATCTCATTGTTTTAGACTTTGGCTGACCGTCCCAGTGACCGTGCCACCATTATTATCACAATTATTTCTCCCCAAAGGCCCACCAAGTGCCATTTTCAAATATCTGGCCTGGGCTTGGAGTCCAGAGCGTAGAGGTGGAGACTGACGTTGAGGAAGACGAAGTGTAGGTCAATGGGGGAGGGAGACCAGGCGGGATCCTGAGGGATGTCCAGAGGGCTGGAAAAGGAGCCAGCAAAAGAGCCCAGTAGTGTGAGAGGTGGGAAGAAATCCAGCAGTGCGAAATCACCACCCACAGCAGGACCGTTTCACAGGGGAGGGAGCCGTGAGTGGAGTCAAAAGCTGCCACGATGTCAGGAAGATAAGGGCAAAGAGGCATGTACTGGCTTTAACAGCAGTAGCGTCATTGGTGACGCTGATGGGGGTTGTTTCTGTAGAGAGGTGGGAGAAGAAGCCAGTGGTCAAGAAATCAGTGGGAGAAAAGAGAGAGCAGAGCGGACAGTTCTTTGGGGAATATTGTCCGTGAAGTACAGAAGAGAGATACAGAGGTGTTGAAGGTGTTTGGTTGTCTTTTAGGATTAGGGAGACTTGAGCACGTTTAAATGTTGATGAAAAAGCTCTAGTTGAGGGGGAAGGAATGGGGTAATCAGTGGGCTGGACCTTCAGAGATGGAAGCGGCCAGGGGCTAGAGCACCGGTACTGGCGTGGGATGAGTTTCCGTAGGAGGAGACCTCAGGCCCCTCCATCATCCAGGAGGGAAGGAGGCGATGACAGATGCTGATGGAGATCAGCGAGTAGATTCAATGGGAAGGAGCTGATACATCACCAGGTAAGGGGGAGGGGAGGGTGATGAGGTAAGTGAGCAGTTTGAGGAAAGTGGAGAAAGTTGGCACGAGTGGAGACTCAGAGCGTTCTGGCCAGAGAAACGGGAGAATTGATGTGCAGCCATCTGTGACTGGAGGCCGGGAATTTATGATGGCATCAAGCGAGGTGTGCATCCCTTCCTGCCATGTCCAGTGACATCACATTGGTAGCTTGAAATTACCCATGGTGGGAATATTGACACCATGGAAATTGGCAAATGGTACAAATCACAGGGTTAGTTTCTGTGGACAGCTGGTTGTTAAACATTTACTAGCACACGCTGGAAATCTTACACGCATCCATACAAAAGAAAATAAAAGAAAAACAAATGAACGGTAAAACTGCAAGAAAGAAGGGAGAGAAATTATTATATTTTTCATGTATTATATGCTTATTTACCTAGGAAATCCAAAAGATCAACTAAAAACCATTACAATTAATCAGGGAATTCAGTAAGATGCTGACTTAAAAGAAATATTCAAAAAATCAATACCTTCCCTATGTAGCAGCATTAATCATCTAGAATATATGATGGAAAAAAGATGACATTCACAATGGCGACAAAAATATAAAATACTTAGCAACAAACTTAGCAATAAATGTGTGAGACTAAACTTAACATAAAAATAAGAATTGACTGTATGGAAACTCCTGCTGTGTTCATGGAAAAGAAGATTAAAAATTGTCAATTCCATTAAGATTAATCCATACATTTAATTCAGTGCCAATTAAACCCCAAATGTATTTTATTACTTGCCAGCATCAGTTCACTGGGAGTTATAAATAAGCAAGAGTGCCTAAGAACAACTTAGTAAATAAAATTGATGGAGGTGGGAACCACTTCCAAGGTCAGGTATTAAAATGCAAGTACCGTGGGGGTAATGTTGCCCACTGCTTCCACAATTGTCCACTATTGCTTCTAGAACAGCACGTGGTCCACAGAACTACTCGATACATATTTGTTGAATAAGTAAGTGACCGAGTGCATAAATGAAAATGTATCGTACAGGTATAACCATTCACAACTGTATGAATTGGCACAAATAAGTGAGCCAACGTAGGAAAATAACTCAAGTATATATGACAATTTATTATATGCTAAAGATGGCATTTTTGAATTAGAAGGAAAAAAACATGAATTATTTTAAAATAGTGCTGGGATAATTGGTTAACTATTTGAAAAATAGACTCAGACAATTGGACACATACTAATAACAGGATCAGTTAAGCAAATGACGCTGCATCAGTCTGATTGAATGCTGTGAACACATAAAACAATGTTATGAATGCTACCTGTTAGCGTGGGTCGCTTAATTGCTACGAGGAGAAGAGAAAGGAAACAAACTAACAGTGTGGTTATTTGATTCCCAATTCAGCTCTATGACTTTAGCTGTGTGACCCTAAGCTGTGTGTCATCTGTATCTCAGTTTCCTCTTTGATAAAGAGCAATAATAAAAGCACCTACCCTCATTCGTTACTGTGAAAGATAAATGTGAGAAAATGCATGTCAAGTGCTTGGCATTGTGTCTGGTGCATAGTAGGTGCTTCGTAAATGTTCGCTGTTATCATAACTTTTACTGAGCATCTCCAGCGAGCCCTGGAGGTAAAGTGATTCATGGGATACCGTCTTTGCCTTGGAGGTGCTCGCGGGCTGGGAGGGAATGAGGGAGAGGTGGTCGCTGGCTGTGAGCAGATGATATCTGCTTAGTGGGGTAGGTTCTCTAGCAGGGGAAGTACATGGCGTTCTGGGGACAGAGGAGGCACCAGGCCAGCCAGCAGGTAAGAGAAGTTTCCCGGCAAAGCTGCCCCAGCCCCACCCTGAGTTCTGAAGGATTGTCAGTCATTAGCCAGAGAACAAGGGAGCGGAGGGTGTTCCAGACCAGGGGCACAGTGTGGGCCAGTGATGAGTGGGTCAGTTGTGCAGGAGTGGAGATGGTGTTAAGGTAGAGGTAGGAGGTGAGGATGGAGAGAGAGGAGAAAGCATCAGTGCCAAATTGAGGCATTTGAGACCCGCTAGCATTGCAGGCAGGTGGCCACGGGGTCAGATGGGCAGTTTACAATCACCACCCCGGCTGCTGTGTAGAGAATGGTTTGAATGGAAGAAGGTCAGGTCAAGGAGACAGTGGGGAGGCTGGAGCAGACACCCAGGCAGATGATGGAAGTGGCAACAGCAGGGTGGTGACACGGAGGTAGATAAAGCACCTGAAGCCAGCATTGAGGAGCTAGCTTCCAAGGATCCAGGAGCAGATGGGGTGTCACAGATGGAGGGTGGAAAGGGCCCAGGACCACCTCCAGGATTCAGCCTCATGCCTCCAGGCAGTTGGTGATGCCACTCACTGAGGCGGAGGAAGAGGGACAAGGGCTTGGGGGGAGGTGAACACTTAAGTTTGGAACAGTTGATGAGATGCACAGCTGACCTGCACATGGAGATGCCCAGACGAAGTAGAAGGACACACAGCTCTGAGTCACCATGAAGCCATGTCTGCTGGAGAGGCACGCCTAGGACCCCAGCCTCCAGTGACTGATCACTGTTGATGCTGACGTTAGTCACCTGACTCACCAGGGAGAATGTGGGAGAAGAGGGGCCGGGAGGTATCCCTGGAGGACTATGGGACAGGTGCGGCGTGGAGGCCAGAAAAGGATGCACAGGAGTGATGGCCACAATAGTAGTAAGCGGCCCAGGAGCAGTCCGTGACATGGCCGAATCTAGAGAGGAGGGCAGTCAGAAAGGCATGAGCTGGGAGCAGAGTCAAACACAGGAGATCATGAAGGTGAACAGAAGGGCTCCACGGACTGGCAAGGAAGGTGTCGGTGGAGAGTTATGAGTGCTTTCAATGGAGCTGGGAAACAGGGGTGGAGGGGGGAGGGGAACCAGCTCACAGAGGGCCCAGAGGCCTCCAATCATGTTTCTAGTAAATGTTTTGTTTAGAATAGTCTTAGATTCACAGAAAAATTGAGGAGTACTGAGAGTTCCCACATACCGCATACCCAGTTCCCCCATTATTAGCATCCTACATTAATATGGTATATTTGTCACAATTAACGAACCAATATTGATCCACAGTTATTAACTGAAGTCCATGCTTCATTCAGACTTCCTTGGTTTGTACATGATGCCCTTTTGCCTGTTCCAGGACCCCACATTACATTTAGTTGTTGTCTCTTTAGGTTTCTTTCGGCTTTGACAGTTTCTCAGATTTTCCTTGGTTCTGATGACCTTGACAGTTTGGAGAAGCGCTGCTCGGGTATTGTGCAGAACGTCCCTCTCTTGGGATTTGTCGGGTGTTTTCCTCATGGTTAGACTGGAGTTATGGGTTTTGGAGAGGAAGAGCTTGGAGGTCAAGTGCCATTTTTGCATCACATCCCATCGAGGGTACATACTGTCAACATGACTGATCAGTGTTGATGTTGACCTTGGTCACCTGGCTGGGGGGTGACTGTCAGGTTTCTCCATTGCAGTTACCCTTCTTCCCCCTTCCCACACTGTCCCCTTGGGAAGGAAGTCACTCTGCACAGCCCACACCTAAGGAGGGGGGAGCTTTGCTCCACCTCCTGGAGGGCGGGGTATCTATAAAAATTGTTTGGAATTTTTCTCTATGGGAGATTTGTCTCTTCTCCCCCATTTATTTATTAATTCAATCATTTATTTATATCAGAATGGACTCATGGATATTTACTGTATACTTTGGGTTATAATCCAATACAACTTTATTTTGTTGCTCAGATTCTTCCAGCTTTGGCCCCTGGGAGCTCTCTTTCAGGTGGTCTAGGAGCCAATTTTGGAGAAGCTTTTGTGAAACTCGACCATCAGTAAATGTGGCATCCAGTCCCTTGGTTTTGGGGTCTTGATGGAAGAGAGGAGGGAAGGATTCTGTAGCTTCTGGGTGAGGATCACTGAGGGGTCGGTGGAGGCTACTTGACTGAGAAGCAGTGAAAACCAGATTTGCGGCGCTTTCGCCTGGGCTGTGTTTGGAGGAAGAGAAAGTGTCTTGCTTGAAAGATGTGAGCCTGACCCCGCACACATGTCAGTGGGCCTTACAGGCAGGTTTCAAGTCTGAGAATCGGCTGATGTGATGGGAAGTAGGGCCTGGGGGTGCCCAGCACTCTGCAGGCTGAATGCTGCCCCTGGAGCAGCACCGTTATGCCCTTGCTGGGGGCACACGGCCCTGGACCTTGGCATCGGCTAACATGACTGACCCCTCAGGGCTGGGGCCTCAGGGGCAGTGTTTGGCAGAGGCCAGCAGAGGCAGGGACATCTAGGAAAGGGAATGGGAAAGGCCTTTATGCAAAGGCAATGTCCCTGGGCGAGAGCTTAGCCGTGGGTAAGAGGCAGGCTTGCCCCGGCCGGGAAGGGGCTGGGCGGGCCGGGCTGCTGACAGCCCTCCCTGGGCCTTCAAGTCCCTTCCCTGGGCTGCTCGCCTCTTTTGTCTACCTAAGTGTTATTGCTGCAAACGTAATAAACCCCTGTGCATTCCACATGCACACTTGCTCCCCAGAACCATGTGGCTAAAAGGAGCACTTAATAGGCTAATGAGGGGACCGTTTGCTCTGAGCCAGAAGGTGTGAGGGGCCACCAAGAGCAGGTGCACAGGCAGCTGATCAGGGGCAGGGCCCAGCCAGCCCCAGCGTTAGCTAGGTGAGAGCAGAAGCGAGGCTGCCGCCCTCCACCGAGGGGCGGAGAAGTCCCCCCACCCCACCCCCGCCTCGCCATTCTGCAGCCATGCCAGGGCGAAGGGGCAGCTTCCGCAGGGTTCCCTGGCCTTTGTGTCACCCTCAGGCCTCGCCAACCTCCGTGGGGACTTCCAGGGGAGAGCCCTGGGCTGAGGCCAGGAGATCTGATGCCCTGAGTAACCTCGCATCAAACACTCCATCAGCTCGTGGTTAGTGGATTAGCCAGCCATGTGTTGGCTCTGTGCTGGCCTGGGCAGGGGAGCAGGAAGGAGCCTGAGTCTGTCCCAGTTGGCCTATTGTGCACCTGGGGACTCTGGGCAAGCCAGGTAATCAGCCTGAGCCTCAGCTTTCTCAGTTGTAAAATGGGCGTCATAATGCCTCCCCAAAGGGCTGTTGAGAGATTCAATGAGATGATGCGGCTAAAGCCCTTCATGTGGATCTGGACATTGAGTAAATGCTCAAGAAATGGTGACTGTTATGTTCAGGTTTTGTCAGCCCGTGACCTCCCAGCCCACCAGCTTAGCCAGCCCAGCCCAACTCAGGCTAGCCCACTGTCTTCGTCCCTTCCGGCTGCTCTAACAGAACAGTATAGACTGGGTGGCTTGTAAACAGCGGACAGTTCTAGAGGCTGGAAGTCCAAGATCAGGATGCCAGCATGGTCGGGCTCTGGAGAAGGCCCTCTTCCGGGTTGTAGACTGCCAGCCTCTCCATGTATTCTCACATGGTAGAAGAAGCAAGGGAAATTTCTTGGGCTGCTTTTATTGATATAAGGGCACTAATCCCATTCATGAGGGCACTATCCTCATGACCTAATCACCTCCCAAAGGCTCCACCTCCTAATGCCATCACCTTGGGGGCTAGGTTTCAACATATGAATTTTGCAGGGACACATACATTCAGACCATCGCACCCAGCTAGCGCAGCCCACCCAGGCCAGCCATAGCACTATCCTGCCTTTCCCCACCCCTTATCTTACCCTAACCAGTCTGGGGAACAATGATCACCCTTCAAGCTCCCAGTGCATCTGGTGAGACGCGCTGGCCTGCACATTCCCAGCAGGGTCTCAGCCTTCAGCCCACCTAGGCTCCATCACCATGAGATGCCCTCTGCTTCAGGTTCCCTGCTCAGTACTCTTTTCCCCCCTGAACAGAGACATGAGAGCTCAGAGACTATAGCATGGGATTCTGAAATTGAAGATTTGAGGAGTTTGGGTGGCTAGCCGAATGTAATTCTGACTATAAAGCTATAATAACCCTCAAGCCTGTACAGTCATTTAGGGAAGCATCAGTACATTGTATAAACGCCTCTTGAACCATACTGGCTGGACTCAAATGCTGGTCCCACCACTTACAAGCTCTGCAACCTTGGACAAGTTGTTAATTTCTCTGTGTCTATGTTTCCTCATCATAAAATGGGGATGTTTATAATAGTAGTTCCTTCCTCATAAGGTTTTTTGATGATGGTTAAATGAACTGGTACTTGTAAAATGCTCAGAATAGTGCTGGACATGTCTAAGTGCTGTATAAGAATTACGTAACTGTGATAATGACTATCTTTATTTATTGAGCTCTTAACCACTTGCCGGGCCCCGGGTCTAGCACTGCATCTGCTGTATCTCACTGAATCCTCTCACAAACTCGGGGATGTTTGTACTACTATACCCATTTCACAGGGTAGTAACTGGGCCCAGGCTCACCAGGGTCTCCTGCCTCACTCACCCCATTCTCTCTCCTGCATTTCATTCTGATCTCTTTCTGCCCAGATACACAGAGCCACATATTTCTCCCAGGCCCCAGACCCCTCCTGGTGGTCATTTCATTTATTTAGTTGTACATTTGTTTATCACTTCAAGCCTTTATTTTAAAATGTAATTTCGGACTTCCCTGGTGGCGCAGTGGTTAAGAATCTGCTTGCCAATGCAGGGTTCGAGCCCTGGTCCGGAATATCCCACATGCCGCGCAGCAACTAAGCCCACGCGCCACAACTACTGAGCCTGTGTGCCACAACTACTGAAGCCTGCACGCCTAGAGCCTGTGCTCCACAACAGAGACAAGCCACCACAATGAGAAGCCTGAGCACCGCAACGAACAGTAGCCCCCGCTCGCTGTAACTAGAGAAAGCCTGCGCGCAGCAGCGAAGACCCAATGCAGCCAAAAATAAATAAATTTATTTAAAAAAAAACATATATATATATAATTTCACATTTATAGAAGAATTGCAAGAATAATACAAAGAATACCTATATACCTTTTGCTCTGATTTACCCATTCTTATTTTGCCTCATTTGCCTTATTATATCATTGTGCTCTCTGTCTCTCTAAATGGTTTAAACCATTTTAAAGGGGTTTTAAATATATTCACCATGTTGTACAACCATCCCCACTATCTAGTTCCAGAACATTTTCATCACCTCCAAAAGAAACACTGTATCCATTAAGCAGTCGCTCCCTATTCTCCCTCCCCCCAGATCCTGGCAACCACTATTCTGTTTACTGTCTATATGGATTTTCTTTTCTGAACATTTCATATAAATGGAATCATACAATACGTGGTTTTTTGGTTCTGGGTCCTTACACATAGCATAATGTTTTCAAGGTTCATCCCAGTTGTAGCATGTATCAGTATTCCATTCCCTTTTTTGTTTTTTTGTTTGTTTGTTTGTTTTTTGGTACGCGGGCCTCTCACTGCTGTGGCCTCTCCCGTTGCGGAGCACAGGCTCCGGACGCGCAGGCTCAGCGGCCATGGCTCACGGCTCACGCTCCGCGGCATGTGGGATCTTCCCGGACCGGGGCACGAACCCGCGTCCCCTGCATCGGCAGGCGGGCTCCCAACCACTGCGCCACCAGGGAAGCCCTGCATTCCTTTTTATGGCTGAATAACATTCTATTGTATGGATGCACCACAATTTGTTTATCTGAATGTCAGTTGATGGATATTTGGGTTGTTTTTACCTTTGGCCATTATGAATATTGCTACTGTGAACATTTGTGTATACATTTGTGTGTGAACATATGTTTTCAGTTCTCTTTGGCTCACACCTAAAAGTGGAACTGCTGGGTCACATGGTAACTCTATGCTTAATTTTTTTAAGAACTGACAAACTTTTTTCCACAGTGGCTCTACCATTTTTCATTCCCACTCGCAATGTAATAGAGTTCTACTTACTCCATGTTCTTGCCAGCACTTGTTATTTTCTGTTAAAAAAAATATCATTATAGCCATCCCAGTGAGTGTGAAGTGGTATCTCACTGGAGTGTTTTTTTTTTTTTAATTCTTTATATATATATATATATATTTTTATTTTTGGCTGCGGTGGGTCTTCGTTACTGCGAGTGGGCTTTCTCTAGTTGTGGCGAGTGGGCTTCTCATTGCGGTGGGCTCTCTTGTAGTGGAGCATGGGCTCTAGAGCGCAGGCTCAGTAGCTGTGGTGCACGGGCCCAGTAGCTCCTTGGCTTGTGGGATCTTCCCGGACCAGGGCTCGAACGCTTGTTCCTTGCATTGGCAGGCGGATTCCCAACCACTGCGCCACCTGGGAACCCCTCACTGGAGTTTTGATTTTCATCTCCCCAGTGATTAATGATGTTGAGTATCTTTTCCTGGGCTTATTGGCCATTTGTTTATCTTTCTTGGAGAAATATCTATTCAAGTCCTTTACCTATTTTTTAATTGGATTTTCATCTTTTTGTTTGTTGAATTATGAGAGTTCTTTATGTATTCTGGACACTAAACCTCTTTCAGATATATGATGTGTAAATATTTTCCCCCATTCTGTGGGTTTTCTTTTCACTTTCTTGATAATGTCCTTTGATGCACAAAAATTTTTTAATTTTGGTGAGGTCCAGGTTATCTATTTTTTCTTTTCTTTGTGCTTTTGTGTCATATTTAAGAAACCATTGCCTAATCCATGGAGTCTTGACGATTTACATCAATATTTTCTTCTAAGAGTTTTGTCACTTTAGCTATTACATTTAGATCTTTAACGTATTTTGAGTCAATTTTCATATACAGGCATACCTCAAAGGTATTGCAGACCACAACAATAAGGCAAATATCACAGTAAAGCAAGGCATATGAATTTTTTGGTTTTCCAGTGCATGTAAAAGTTATATTTACACTATACTTACAGTCTGTTAAGTGTGTCAGTTAAGTGTGTTAATAGCATTGTGTCTGAAAAAACAATGTGCATACCATAACTTGAAATACTCTGTAGCTAAAAGATATTATCATCTGAGCCTTCAGCAAATCATAATCTTTTTGCAACAGTAACATCAAAGATCACTCATCATTGATCACCATAACATACAATAATAATGAAAAAGTTTGAAATATCGCAAGAATCACCAAGATGTGACACAGAGACACGAAGTGTGCAAATGCTGTGGAAAAAGATGGTGCCGGTAGACCTGATTGATGCAGGCTTGCCACAAACCCTCAATCTGGAAAAAGCCCAAGATCTGTGAAGCCCAATAAAGCAAAGTGCAATAAAATGAGGTATGCCTGTGTAGTGTGAATTAAGGGCCTAATTTCATTCTTTTGCTGTTGTCCCAATACCATTTGTTGGAGGAATCATTCTCTCACCCATTGAACGGCCTTGGTATTCCTAACTTCTCCTTCAGTTTTGAAGCGTAGTTTTGCTGACTATAGAATTCTTGGCTGATATTTGTTTCCTCAGAACTTTAAATACTTCATCCCACTGCCTTCTGACTTCCATGGTTTCTAATGAGAAATGACTGTTAATGTTATTGAGGATCCTGTGTATGTGAGTAGTCACTTCTCTCTTGCTGCTCTCAGGATTCTCCCTTTGTCTTTCTACAGTTTGATTATGTGTGTCTGCGTGGATCTCTTCGTTGTTGTTTTTTTTTTAAGTGTAGTTGATTTACAGTGTTGTGTTAATTTCTGCTATACAGCAAAGTGATTCAGATATATATATATATATATATATATATATATATATATTCTTTTTTTAATATTCTTTTCCATTATGGTTTATCACAGGATATTGAATATAGTTCCCTATGCTACACAATAGGGCTTTGTTGTTTATCCATTGTATGTATAATAGTTTGCATCTGCTAACCCCAAATTCCCACTCTATCCCTCCTCCACCCTCCTCCCCCTTGGCAACCACAAGTCTGTTCTCTATGTCTGTGAGTCTGTTTCTGTTTCATAAAAGTTCATTTGTGTCATATTTTAGATTCTATATATAAGTAATATCATATGGTATTTGTCTTTCTCTTTCTGGCTTACTTCAGTTAGTATGATAATGTCTAGTTCCAACCATGTTGCTGCAAATGGCGTTATTTCATTCTTTTTTATGGCTGAGTAATATTCCATTGTATATATATATATATATATATATATATATGTATATATATATATATATATATATATATATATATATGCATGTGTGGATCTCTTTGGATTTATCCAAATTGAAGTTTTGTGAGTCCTTGGATGTGTAGATTCATGTTTTTCATCAGATTGAGGAAGTTTTTAGCCATTATTTCTTCAAATACTTTTTCTGCCCTTATGTCTCTCTCCTCTCCTTCTGGACTCCTTTATGCATATGTGGGTATTCTTGATGTTGTCTCACACATCTCCTAGGCTCTCGTCATTTATCGTCATTCTCTTTTCTTTCTTTTCCTCAGAATGAATAATCTCAATTGACCTATCTTCAGATTTGCTGATTCTTGCTTTTGCCTGCTCAGATCTGCTATTGATCCCCTGTACTGAGTTTTTCATTTCAGTTATACTACTTTTCAACTCCAGAATTTCTATTTGATCCCTTTTTGTGTCTTCACTGGTATTTTCCACTTGGTAAGATATTCTCATGATTTCCTTTAGTTCTTTGGACATGGTTTCCTTGAGCTCTTTGGCCATATCTAAAATAGCTGATTGGAATTCTTTGTCTAGTAAGTCCAACGTCTGGGTTTCCACAGGGACAGTTTCTATTAATTGCCTTTTCTCCCTGTGTATGGGTCCTACTTTCTTGGTTTTTTGCATGCCTCGTCCTTAGCTTTCTGTGCTCAATTGGCCCGACCTTCAGCAAACTACACTTCTTCCCTCCTCAGAACCTTTGCACATGCTTATCCCTCTGCTGGGATGAACGAACCCACCACCACTTGATGCCTCCTTATCCCTTAGAGCCTCTTTCACATTAAAAACTTATCTATTTGTTGTGCATGTGAATATCAGTTCTAAAATGGTAGTATTCAATAAACAAAACTGTCTTTTTTCTTTCTTTCTTTGCTTTTTTCTGCATGTCTGGGTCGTTCCTGATCCTGACCTCTCAATCCATGGGCTATGTGGAAGGGAAAGGAAAATCCCATGGTTTTCACTCCCACCCTTGCCTCCTTCTGGATGGTGCCTAGAGTATGAGAAACCTCACCTTACCCCACACAGCTGCCTTGCTGGGCTCCCTTTGTCTTTCCACTATTGATGAAGCCCATCCCCTTCCACTCTGGCCCATAGGCCTCTGTCCCTCTCTCTTCTCTCCTCCCTCCAGCTGGTAATCGCTTCTTCATGTGAGAAAACTGGTTCTCCCTTCATATTTCTGGCCAAGACCCTTTGTCTCTGCCTTATGCCTACACCTGACAACCAATACCAGCTGGGGTTAGACAACTGGTGAATGAGATGAGGACATTGTCCCTCCAAGTAAACAAAATTGACACTGTTCCTGGATACTCACAGGAAAGAAGAATCAGGGACACCTCTTGTCTCTCCCCTTGGAATTTTGAGGTTCTTAAACTATGTCTGATGGACTGGGGTGGACTGAAGGGGTCCAGGTGGCAGACAAAGCCAAGAGGACCTGAGGGGAGGCTTTTCCTGTGAACAGGGTCAGGGAGCCTGTCTGGTAGCCTAGATTCAGCCCCAGGACTGGGCAGTGAGAGGGGAGAGGGTTCTGGGCAGGGGTCCTTGCTGACAGCATCTTCTCACACAACCACCTCAATGCCATTTGCCATGGAGAAAAATGAGTGGGCTTGGGGCGCGGGCCACATCTGGGTGCTGCGGCGATGGTGAGGAGTGACCATTCGTGAGGCATGCGGACATCCATGGTGACCGGGGCAGCACATGGGCTTCCCGGAGGAGGCGAGAGTAACCAGGACTGACTCTGGCTTCGGGGACTAGGGGACATATGGGATGTGGAACTGGGTGGGTGGTGACTAGGAGGTCAATGTAGAAACAGGACCTCTTGGGGACCTGGCAGCTGAGCTTAGTTATTATTCACGAGATGATGGGGAAACTTGACTTTGTTTCATGGCTTTGGGCTGGTGAGCGTTGAGGACATTTGGATTCCATTTAGAAAATGAACAAGGGGGAAAGAGAAAAGGGAGAGATCAAAAAGATGGGGAGGTCGGTTCAGGCCGAGGAGAAGACTTGGGGGAAGGATAAGGATGGACAAAGCCTAAGAGAGGAGGAGAGAGAGAAAGGGAGGGAGAGAAAACAGTTAGCAATGGATCCAAGTTGGAAGTGAAAGGCATCTGGCAACCTTGCATTGCCTATGAAATGATATTAACATTTTATTATTGTAAGGTGAGCTTTCTAAAACGGAATTTTAAATGTTACCCTGCTGTTCGGGAACACAAAAACCTTTAATTTTATGCAAATGAACAGCGAGGAGCTGAGTGCTTAATGTAAACGAACACTTTCTTTGTAGGAGAGGTTGGAAGAGAGAAAAAAAATTCCCCAGGATTCTTTAATTGCTGTCTGAAATTATGTAAATCCCAGCACCAGGCAGAACACAGTTACCCCGCGGCCCTCCCTGCCAGTGCTGCTGATGTCTAACAAAATACCGGTGGTGACATTTAGATGAGGTAATGCAGATGAGAATTAATTTTCTTCCAAGACAAAGGGCAGCTGAAAGGTCACCTCATTCATATACAGGAGCGGAGGAAAGCCCGCAAATGCCGTGGTGGGGTGGGAGTGGGGGGGGGGACAGGGGGTCCTGGGCAGGGTGTCTCCCTCAGCTGGGCCCAGATCCCTGGATTTTTGGCCTCTGGGAGGCTTAGATTGCCAACTCTCTGGCTGTAGTTCCCAAGTAGTTCTTCATGGACATCGGGTTAACAAATGTAAATAGCCGTAAAATAAAAACACTCCCGCACATGGAGGTGATCCGACCTCAGCTATAAGATGCTTTGACAAACTCGCTCATGTTGCGTGCTCATGACAGCCCTGCAGGGTGTAACATGAGCTGCTCTGATATTCTGAGAGGAAAATTGAGGCTCAGAGAAGTCTGGTCCCCTGGCCAAAGGCACACAGTTAAATCTGATGGCAAGGGCTTCCCTGGTGGTGCAGTAGTTGAGAGTCCGCCTGCCGATGCAGGGGACGCGGGTTCGTGCCCCGGTCCGGGAAGATCCCACATGCCGCGGAGCGTGAGCCGTGAGCCATGGCCCCTGAGCCTGCGCGTCCAGAGCCTGTGCTCCGCAACGGGAGAGGCCACAACAGCGAGAGGCCCGCGTACCGCCAAAAAAAAAAAAAAAAATCTGATGGCAAGAACACTAAGGAAGGGAGGGTGTTGTTGGCATTTACCTTTCTTTGTCCCTCTCTCTCTCTCTTGCTCTTCTTCCTTCCTTCTTTCCTTCCCTCCTTCCTCTTTCTGTCTTCCTACCTCCCTTCACCCTTCACTCTCTCCTTTCCTTTCCTTCCTTCCTAGTCTTCTCCCTTAAGAAGATGTTTTTCATTTTAAAAAACGTTTTAATACAGAGGGCTTGCAGCGAGGAAACCGGGACTCCTATTTAACATCCACCTCCACACACACACACACACACACACACACACACACACACACACACCACCGAGTTCTTGTTTCTCCTTGCAATAACCTTCATACACATAACCCAGCCTGGTCAGCTCCTGCCCATCCTTAAGTTTCAGCATAAATGTTATATTCTTAAGGAGGCCTTCCTTGACCTGCCCCCCAACCCCAGCGCCCGGGACTTTGACTGCCAAGCACCTACCAAAAATTACAGTAACACGGTCAAGTTCTCTTTTCCCTGTGAGATCGTAAATTCCACAAGGGCAGGGGCAGGGTCTGTGGTGGTTGTCACCACAGCCCTGGTGTCTAGAACATTGCCTGGCACTGCCTTTGCTCAGTAAATGTTTAATGAATTCATGAATAAATTAATGATATAAAAGGAGATTGTGTACTTGTCAAAGTTAGCATGATGGTTTACACATATAAAAAGGTGAAGCAAGAGTAAATTGTACATTCTTGACAATTACTCCTGGAATTCTAGAAATACATTTAGCAGTTGGAGGTGTGAGAGGAAATGTTTTAGAGAGAAGAGAAGAACTGTGCAGGTTAAGAGAACTCTCTCCTATTAACTTAGTCTCAATGCCAATGCAATTCACATCTTAAATTCCATAGACAACTGTGACTTAGTTGAGTCAACACTCGATTGTCTGTATGAGTCTTTAATGCCAGTTTTTAATCCTGAGACAATCCCTCTAGTCACTATGAAAGACTCTTTGGGCTTAAGCCAAATATAGAGGCAGGTAAATCTACCGTTAAAAGCAAAGCAAAAAACCTCTATAGGTATTTTTTATTATCTACCTTAAAAGACATTACCTGTGGGCTTCCCTGGTGGTGCAGTGGTTGAGAGTCCGCCTGCCGATGCAGGGGACACGGGTTCGTGCCCCGGTCCGGGAAGATCCCACATGCCACGGAGCGGCTGGACCCGTGAGCCATGGCCGCTGAGCCTGCGCGTCCGGAGCCTGTGCTCCGCAACGGGAGAGGCCACAACAGTGAGAGGCCCGCGTACCGCAAAAAAAAAAAAAAAAAAAAAGTATTCCAAAAAGAAGAAAAATGACTGTAAGAGAAAAGTTTGAGATGTAGGTAGGAATTATGAGCAAAGGAAATGGTGAACATATGGGTATATCTCAATAAACATTTATTATATAAAGCAATAGAAGGAATAATATCAGATGTGGGAGGATTACAAAAGGATAGAAGAAAATGCTGGATAAAAATAACATGTGAGTCAGGAGGGGTTGTCTGAGTTAGTATTTTAAGTTCCTTGTATTGTTTGGGAGTAGGGTAAAGATATTGATTAATTTCAGAATCTATTCAGCAAAATATGCCTGTTAATTTTAACAGTCGTGAAGAAATAAGTTGGTGTTTGTTTGAAGCCATTAGTTTCTGGGTTGTTTATTATACACCAGTATATAACTGATACATTTGTCCTACCTTACATTAAAAATGCATTTTAAAGCTACAGTCTTACAGCAGTTTGGGGTCAATGCATAAATAGACACACAAAATAATAGAAGAGACTAGAGTCTAAAAATGGACCCAAATAGTTCAAAAATGATTCAACAAGTGACATTGGGACAATTAGCCAGCCATTTATTCACTTTCCAGTGCTTAGGACGTTGATTTTTGTATTTTGTACCAAATTTATCATTATTATCTGTGTATGGGTAAGTCCAGTGGGAGTGAAACTCTCCAGGGTTTTACTTTTACCATTTCCCATTCATAATGAATGGAAACTATAAAAGTAAAACCGTAAAGTGCTAGGTTTCAACATACTTACGGCATAGTGGCAGTAAGCGCATATCAATGTCATGGGCGTCTCTATATTTCATACCCTCCTTCACAGGTTGGAGCCACGTGGTACTTCCTGTGGACAACATGGCTCTTGCTTACCCAATATCCAGCCTCCCCAGTGGAAGGCTAATTTTGAGGGGAGCAGTAACTAGGGGAATAACTGACAAAAGTACAGTGACCTGTGAGGCAATCAGAAAAAGAAAGATAAACACAAGACAATAGAGAAAAGTGAACTAATGAAAAGGTATTTGTGAGGGAAAAAAACTGTGTAATGACACGTACCAAAAAGCTATCATCTCTCAGTTGTTAAAGCTTAGTGATTTTTGTTTTCCTCTTCATACTATTCTGCATTTTCCTAGTGTTCTACAAGTGTGATTATATTTTTGCTAGAAAAAAATAAATGACTGGGATACTTCAGAATTGTTATCAGTTTATTCAAAATAGCACATTGTTTCCTGTGATCTTATGAAGTGTCTTGTCATTCATGAATTATGGGCTCAGGTCCAATTTTTTTTATTGGGGGTCTTAATTTTCCCCTAATGAATCCATATCATAACATATCATAAGGATAGTAAGCCTTTCTGATTCTTTCCTTAGTTTGTTGTTTGCCTTTTAATTTTGTCAATGGGATTTTTAACTTATAGAATTGAATTATCTGACTCTAGTGAAATTTATCAATATGTTCCTTTGATACTTATTCCTTTGCTTATGCTTGGAAAGTCCTTTCAGTGAGGTTAAGTATGCTCTTTATTTGCATATCCATTCTAGTTTTCCTACTTGACTTTTAATTCTATAAATCATATGGACATTATATTGGTATTTGGTATAAGATAAAGATTTAAGTGGAGTATTCTGTTTTTTTTTTAATGAAAACATATTAGACAATTTCTCTAACCTCATGAGCCAAATACTTGTTCCTTCCTATCCTTCCATCTCACAACCATCTGGATGTTTTCTGTGGCAGATGTTGCTGCTTATCTACAACACAACATTTTTGAAAAAATTTTTCTGAAGTCTAGTGGATTTACAATGTTGTGTTAATTTCTGCTGTACAGCAAAGTGATTCAGGTATATATATAGATCTAGATATAGATATACTTTTTCATAGTGTTTTCCATTATGGTTTATCACAGGATATTGAATATAGTTCCCTGTGCTATACAAGTAGAACCTTGTTGTTTATCCATCACATATATAATAGTTTGCATCTACCAATCCAAAATTCCCAATCCAACCCTCTCCCACGGCTCTCCCCCTTGGCAACCACAAGTCTGTTCTCTACGTCTGTGAGTTTTTTTCTGTTTCATAGATAAGTTCACTTGTGTTGTATTTTAGATTCCACATATAAGTGATATCATGTGATATTTGTCTTTCTCTTTCTGACTTACTTTGCTTAATATGATAATCTCTAGTTCCATCCATGTTGCCACAAAGGGCATTGTTTTGTTCTTTTTTTATGACTGAGTAATATTCCATTGTATGTATGTACCACATCTTCTTTATCCATTCATCTATCAATGGACGCTTAGGTTGCTTGCATGTCTTGGCAATTGTAAATAGCAACACAACATTTCTTACCAACAGAATCTTAATTTTATTTGGGAAAGTATTGTGCCCACCTATTTTTAAAAAGTATTTCTCTCAGCTTCCCTCACAGTTCGGGGCAACAGCGTGACTCAATTGGTCAATGGGATATAAGTGGACGTCTGCTGGAAACTTCTAGGGGGAATTTTGTTTCTCGGTACAGATACTGATATAGGTATTGTTCCTTCCTTCTTTCTTCTCTCCTTCCCTCCTTCCCTTCACCCCCCTTCCCTCCCTCCTTTCCTTTCTTCCTTCTTTACTCTGTCTGTAATGTGGATGGGATATCTCAAGGTGGAGTGGCCATTTTTGCAACCTCAGGGTACAATATCACACCAGGCAGGGCAGAGGAAGAAGGAAGAAACTCTACTCCTGACGTAGGTGCATCATCTTTGACCTGTCCACCTCTGGCCAGCTTGTTTCATGAGAGAAGCAATGCCCTCAGGCAGCAGTTAAACACCAAGAGTCAGGTTTCTCTTATATGCAACCAAACGCAACTTACATGTTAATGCAACATCTTATATGTAAGTTCTTATAATTAAAGTCTGTTTCCAAGTTGTTTATCATGTTCATTTGAGGTGTCTGTCAAATACAGTAACAGTGACACTTTTTAAATTATTGCTGTGCAATGAGTTTTGTTATTGGATGGGGCTAGTGCCCCTTCATTACCTCGCTTTTTTCAAAATATCCTATCTATACTCAAAATTTTATTCTTTCTGATGAACTCTAGAATTACTTCTCAAGTTGCTCGAACCCATTTTGTCTTTTGAATGGAACTGTATTAAACCCATATAGTAATTTGGGAAGAATTCATATCTTCACAACATTTCATCTTCCCATTCTTGGGCATGGTATAACTTTCTGTTTCTCCAATGCTCTGTATCTATGAATAAAAGTTTGTAGCATTCTTCACATATACTTTCTGTATAATTCTTTTTATGGTTACTGCTAAATACTTTATGCTTTTACTGCTATGGTAAATAGAATTTTCTATTACATCTTATAACTGGTTATTGCTAGCATATGGGAGGAATTGATTTTCAAATATTTATCTTGTATTTGACTGCTCATTTATCCTAAGAGCTTTTCAGTTGATGCTTTTTTGTTTTCTAGGTATATAATTGTATCATCTGTAAATAATGATGATTTCATCTTCTCCCTTCTAATAGTTAGACCTCTCATCTCTGTTTACATATTTTATTGCCTGGAGCAGAAAGATACTGAATAAAAATGCTTATGTTGCTCTTAATTTTATAGGACATCTATTGTGTCCCCATAAATACAATTCTATTGTTTTAAGATAAGTATTCTTCAAGTCAATGAATATTCTCCTATTCCTGATTTTTAAAGAGTTTATATAAATTAGTAATGAGTGTCAAATTTTATTGTCTTTTCTGCATTGATTGAGGTTATCTCTCTCTTTAATTGTTCCTTCTGATAGAGTGCATTATGTTATTGGGTTCCTTACATACAAGTAATCTTTGAAATTCTGGGATAAATCAGACTTGGTTGTGAAAGGTGATTTTAGGAATATCATTGCTGGTTTTAATTTACTAATTTTAAAGGATTTTTCACATCTAAATTCATAATTAAATTCATCTTCAGTGTTGGCTTCAGGTTTCACTAGCTCTATAAAACGAAATAGGTAAGGTAACTTGAATTAGATTGAATTTTGGACCCAAATCTTTACTCATCTGTGGTACCGTTAGACGTGTCCTTGTCGTGGGCAGAATTTATCTCTTGCTCTTTGGCATTGCGTTCAGCCATATGACTTGCTTTGGCCAATGGAATGTGAGTGGGTGTTTTAAGAGCAGAAGCGTGAAATGTGCTCTGCAGTGTGCTTGCCTCACGTGATTCTGACATTGCCATGAGAAAAACACACCCCAGTTAGTCTGCTGGTCCAAACGATGAGAGACACATGGAACACACCTGGGCCCTAGTTGCAGCTTGGACCCAAGCTCAGCCAAGCCAAGATGAGATCACTTGGTGCCCAGGTGACCTACAGACATGTAAGCAAGAATGGATGATTGTTGTTTTAAACCATGTAGTTTGAGGGTGGTTTGTTACATAAGATTATTGAGACAATAGCTGGCTGATGTACTACTTCCCACCTTTTCCAGCTTATATTATTTTCCTTCTTGCTAAAGAACTTCTTTTAACCTTTCTTGCAAGGCAGGTCACTGGCAACAAATTCCCTCAATTTTTGGTTGTCTGAGAAATTCTTTATTTCCCCTTCACTTTAAAAACAATTTTTTAATTGAAGTATAGTTGCTGTACAATATTATATAAGTTACAGGTATACAGTATAGTGATTCACAATTTTTAAAGGTTATACTCCATTTATAGTTATTATAAAATGTTGGCTATATTTCCTGTGTTGTACAATATATCCTTGTAGCTTATTTTATACCTAGTAGTTTGTACCTCTTAATCCCTTACCCCTGTGTTGCCCCTTCTCCTTCCCCTCACCCCACTGGTAACCACTAGTTTGTTCTCTATATCTGTGAGTCTGAAAATCAAAACCACAATAAGATATCACCTCACACCTGCCAGAATGACTATCATCAAAAAGAATACAAGTAACAAATGTTGGCGAGGATGTGGAGAAAAGGGAAGCCTCCCTCATACACTGTTGGTGGGAATGTGAATTGGTGCCGCCACTGTGGAAAACAGTATGGAGGTTTTTCAAAAATCTAAAACTAGAACTGCCATATGACCCAGCATTTCCATTCCTGGGTATATACGGTATATATCCAAAAAACAAAAAACAAAAAAACCCCACTATTTCTCCTTCACTTTTAAAGGACAACTTCAAAGGGTATGTAATTCTATATTGGTGATTATTTTTTCTCTTAACACTTTAAATATTTCACAGCTTTCTCTGCTTGCTGGCATGATTTCTGAGAGAAATTGGATATAATTATTTTTGTAAGGTGTTTTCTCCCTCTGGCTTCTTTCAGGCTTTTTTTAAAAAATAGATCTTTATTAGAGTATAATTGCTTCACAATACTGTGTTAGTTTCTGTTATACACCAAAGTGAATCAGCCATATGCATAGATATGTCTCCATATCCTCTCCCTCTTGAGCCTCCCTTCCATCCTCCCTATCCCAGCCCTCTAGGTCATTGCAAAGCACCGAGCTGATCTCCCTGTGCTATGCTGCTGCTTCCCACCAGCCAACTATTTTACATTCCATAGTGTATATATATTGATGCTACTCTCACTTCGTCCCAGCTTCCCCCTCCCACCCCGTGTCCTCAAGTCCATTCTCTATGTCTACATCTTTATTCCTGCCCTGCAACTAGGTTCATCAGTACCATTTTTTTTTTTTTTTAGATTCCATGTATGTGCATTAGCATACGGTATTTGTTTTTTTCTTTCTGACTTAACTTCACTCTGTATGACAGACTCTAGGTCCATCCACCTCACTACAAATAACTTAATTTCGTTTCTTTTTATGGCTGAGTTATATTCCATTGTATATATGTGCCACATCTTCTTTATCCATTCATCTGTCGATGGACACTTAGGTTGCTTCCATGTCTTGGCTATTGTAAATAGTGCTGCAAAGAACATTGTGGTACATGACTCTTTTTGAATTATGGTTTTCTCAGGGTATATGCCCAGTAGTGGGATTGCTGGGTCATACGGTAGTTCTATTTTTAGTTTTTAAGGAACCTCCATACTGTTTTCCATAGTGGTTGTATCAATTTACATTCCCACCAACAGTGCAGGAGGGTTCCCTTTCCACCACACCCTTTCCAGCATTTACTGTTTCTAGATTTTTTGATGATGGCCATGCTGACTGGCATGAGGTGATACCTCACTGTAGTTTTGATTTGCATTTCTCTAATAATTAGTGATGTTGAGCAGCTTTTCATGTGTCTCTTGGCCATCTGTATGTCTTCCTTGGTGAAATGTCTATTTAGGTCTTCTGCCCATTTTTTAATTGGATTGCTTGGTTTTTCTATATTGAGCTCCATGGGCTGTTTGTATATTTTGGAGATTAATCCTTTGTCTATTGTTTCATTTGCAAATATTTTCTCCCATTCTGAGGGTTATCTTTTTGTCTTGTTTATGGTTTCCTTTGCTGTGCAGAAGCTTTTAAGTTTATAAGTCCCATTTGTTTATTTTTGTTTTTATTTCCATTACTCTAGGAAGTGAGTCAAAAAAGATCTTGCTGTGGTTTATGTCATAGAGTGTTCTGCCTATGTTTTCCTCTAAGGGTTTTATAGTGTCTGGTCTTACATTTAGGTCTTTAATCCATTTGGAGTTTATTTTTGTGTACAGTGTTAGGGAATGTTCTAATTTCATTCTTTTACCTGTAGCTGTCCAGTTTTCCCAGCACCACTTATTGAAGAGGCTGTCTTTTCTCCATTGTATGTTCTTGCCTCCTTTGTCATAAATTACGTGCCCATATGTGTGTGGGTTTATCTCTGAGCATTCTGTCCCATACCATTGATCTATATTTCTTTTTTTGTGCCAGTACCATACTGTCTTGATTATTGTAGCTTTGTGCTATAGTTTGAAGTCGAGGAGCCTGATTCCTCCAACCCCATTTTTTCTTTCTCAAGATTGCTTTGGCCATTCGGGATCTTTTGTGTTTCCATATGAATTGTAAAATTTATTGTTCTAATTTTGTGAAGAATGCTATTGGTAGTTTGATAGGGATTGCATTAAATCTGCAGATTGCTTTGGGTAGTATAGTCATTTTCACAATATTGATTCTTCCAATCCAAGAACATGGTATATTTCTCCATTTGTTTGTGTCATCTTTGATTTCTTTCATCAGTGTTTTATAGTTTTCTGAGTACAAGTTTTTCACTTCCTTAGGCAGGTTTATTCCTAGGTATTTTTGTTTGTTTGTTTCAGTGGTAAATGGGAGTGTTTTCTTAATTTCTGTTTCAGATATTTCATCATTAGTGTACAGGAAGGGCAGAGATTTCTGTGCATTAATTTTGTATCCTGCAACCTTACCAAATTCATTGATTAGTTTCTAGGAGTTTTCTGGTGGCATCTTTAGGATTTTCTATGTATAGCATCATGTTATCAGCAAACAGTGACAGTTTTATTTCTTCTTTTCCAATTTGTATTCCTTTTATTTCCTTTTCTTCTCTGATTGCTGTGGCTAGGACTTCCAAAATTATGTTTGAATAAGAGTGATGAGAGCGGACATCCTTGTCTTGTTCCTGATCTTAGTGAAAATGCTTTCAGTTTTTCACCATTGAGTATGATGCTTGCTGTGGGTTTGTCATATACAGTCTTTATTATGTTGAGGTAGGTTCCCTCTATGCCCATTTTCTGGAGAGTTTTTATCATAAATCAGTGTTGAATTTTGTCAAAAGCTTTTTCTGCATCTATTGAGATAATCATATGGTTTTTCTTCTTTAATTTGTTAATGTGGTGTATCACATTGATTGATTTGTGTATATTGAAGAATCCTTGCATCCCTGGGATAAATCCCACTTGATCATGGTGTATGATCCTTTTAATGTGTTGTTGGATGCTAGAATTTAGTTCAGGATTTTTGCATCTATGTTCATCAGTGATATTGGTCTATAATTTTCTTTTTCTGTGATATCTTTTTCTGGTTTTGGTATCGGGGTGATGGTGGCTTCATAGAATGAATTTGGGAGTGTTTCTCCCACTACAATTTTTTGGAAGAGTTTGAGAAGGATCGGTGTTAGCTCTTCATTAAATGGTTGATTCAATTTGCCTGTGAAGCCATCTGGTCCTGGACTTTTGTTTGTTGGAAGATTTTTAATTACAGTTTCAATTTCATTACTTGTGATAGGTCTGTTTATATTTTCTAATTCTTCCTGGTTCAGTCTTGGAAATTTGTACCTTTCCAAGAATTTGTCCATTTCTTTGTGGTTGTCCATTTTATTAGCATATAGTTGCTTGTAGTAGTCTCTTATAATCCTTTGTATTTTGCAGTCTCAGTTGTGATCTCTCCTTTTTCATTTCTAATTTTATTGATTTGCGTCCTCTCCCTTCTTTTCTTGATGAATCTGGCTAAGTGTTTATCAGTTTTGTTTATCTTCTCAAAGAACCAGTTTTTAGTTATATTGATCTTTGCTATTATTTTCTTCATTTTTATTTCATTTATTTTTGCTCTTATCTTTATGATTTCTTTCCTTCTACTGACTTTGGGGTTTCTTTCTTCTTCTTTCTCTAGTTGTTTTAAGTGTAGGTTTAGTTTGCTTATTTGAGATTTTTCTTGTTTCTTGTGGTGAGATGAAGTTGCTATAAACTTCCCTCTTAGAACTGCTTTTGCTGCATAACATAGGTTTTGGATCTTCCTGTTTTCATTGTCATTTGTTTCTATGTATGTTTTAATTTCGTCTTTGATTTCTTCAGTGATCTCTTGGTTATTTAGTAGCACACTGTTTAACTTCCATGTATTTGTGTTTTTTACAGTTTTTTTCCTGTAATTGATTTCCAATCCCATAGCGTTGTGGTCAGAAAAGATGCTTAATATGATTTCAATATTCTTAAATTTTCCGAGGCTTGATTTGTGACCCAAGATGTGATCTATACTGGAGAATGTTCCATGTGCACTTGAGAAGAAAGTGTATTCTGCCACTTTTGGGTGGAATGTTCTATAAATATCAATTAAATCTATCTGGTCTATTGTGTCATTTAAAGCTTGTGTTTCCTTATTTATTTTCTGTTTGGGTGATCTGTCCATTGGTGTAATTGGGGTGTTAAAGTCCCCTACTGTTATTGTGTTACTGTCAATTTCTCCTTTCATGGTTGTTAGTATTTGCCTTATATACTGAGGTGCTCCTATGTTGGGAGCATAAACATTTATAATTGTTATATCTTCTTCTTGGATTGATCCTTGGATCATTATGTAGTGTCTCTCCTTATCTCTTGTTACAGTCTTTATTTTAAAGTCTATTTTATCTGATGTGAGTATTGCTACTCCAGCTTTCTTTTGATTTCCATTTGCATGGAATATATTTTTTCAACCCTTCACTTTCAGTCTGTATGTGCCCCTCAGTCTGAAGTGGGTCTCTTTTATACAGCATATATATGGGTCTTGTTTTTGTATCCATTCAGCCAGTCTGTGTTTTTATGGTTGGGGCATTTAATCCATTTACAAGGTTATTATCAATATGTATGTTCCTGTTACCATTTTCTTAATTGTTTTGGGTTTGTTTTTGTGGGTCTTTTTCTTCTCTTGTGTTTCCCGCCTAGAGAAGTTTCTTTAGCATTTGTTGTAAAGCTGGTTTTGGTGGTGCTGAATTCTCTTAGCTTTTGCTTGTCTGAAAAGCTTTTGATTTCTCCATCGAATCTGAATGAGATCCTTGCTGGGTAGAGTCATCTTGGTTGTAGATTTTTCTCTTTCATCACTTTAAGTATATCCTGCCACTCCCTTCTGGTCTGCAGAGTTTCTGCTGAAAAATCAGCTGATAACCTTATGGGGATTCCTTTTTATGTTACTTTTTGTTTTGCCCTTGCTGCTTTTAATATTTTTTCTTTGAATTTAATTTTTGTTTTGTTTGATTAATATGTGTCTTGGTCAGGCTTTCTTTTTATATTTGATTCTCTGTAGTTTAAAAGTGGTATGCCTAGTCTTTTGGCATTTATCACACTTGGTGTTCTCTGAGCTTCCTGGATCTGTGGTTTGGTGCCTGACATTAAGGAAAGTCTTAGTCATTATTATTTCAAATATTTCTTCTGGTCCTTTCTCTCTTTCTTATCTGTCTGGTATTCCCATTGTGTGTACGTTATACCTCTTGTAGTCATCCCACATTCCTTGGATATTCTTTTCTGCTTTTTTTCAATCTTTGTTCTCTTTGCTTTTCAGTTTCAGAGGTTTCTATTTATATATCCTCAAGCTCAGAGATTCTTTCCTCAGCTGCGTCTGCTTTACTTATAAGCCCATCAAAGGTATTCTTTATTTCAGTTATAGTGTTTTTGATCTCTGGCATTTCTTTTTGGTTCTTTGTTAGAATTTTCATCTCTCTGCTTACGTTGCCTGTCTGTTATTGAATGCTGTTGAGTTTATCCATTAGAGCCCTGAGCATATTAATCAGAGTTGTTTTAAATTCCTGGTCTGACCATCTCAACCTTCTTGTAATGTCTGGTTCTGATGCTCACTCTGTCTCTTCAAACTGTGTTTTTGGTCTTTTAGTATGCCTGGTGATTTTTTTTTTCTTGATAGCCAGACATCATGTACTGGGTAAAAGAAACTGGTGTAAATAGACCTTGAGTGATGTTTTGGTGAGGAGTTGGGGGAGGGGAAGTGTTCTTTAGTCCTACTATCAGGTCTCAGTCTTTTACTGAGCCTGTGCTTCTGGTTTGTGAGTTTCATGAATGTTTCTCAATTTCTTTCTCCTGCTTAGGTGAGACAGAGTGGCTGGAGTGGGCTGGAATTGGGTGTTTCCCTTCCACTGGACCAGTTAGGCTCTGGTTAACTACTTGCTCCTGAGGAAGGGCAGGCCTTGTTAAGAAGATCAGAGAACTCCGGCATGTTTCAAAATGGTTCCTCTTCTCTCTCCCCTGCCAGAAGGAAGAGGGGATTCGTCCCTGTTCTTGACTGTGAGAACCTGGTCGACCTTGTGGAGTCTACAAAACTGTGGGGGTCTTCCATGACTGGGTCCCCCTGGAGGTTTCGTCTCTAAGACTTGTCCACATGGAGCCTCCAGCAATTCATCAATTACAGTCCAGGATTTCCTCCTCGGCACTGGTTCCTGCAGTGGCTTCCCCATGGATCTCTGCTCTGGTAAGCTGTGACTCCCTACATCCACCTCTCTCTCCCTCTAATCTTAGGGGCAGTGGTTTCCCCTGCATCCTCACCCCTCTTACAGATCCAAGGAAAGTTGTTGATTTTTCAGTGTGTTCAGCTTTTTTGCTTGTCGTTAGGACATAGTGGCAACTGGCCATGGGGCAAGAACAGAAAAACTGGCTGATTAATCAAGTAGAGTCCAGCAATTTATCCTGTAAGAAATGAGACTTTAACATATGATAAAGGCAGCATTTCTTATCAAAGAGGGAAAATGAGTATTTAATAAATGGCATTGAGACAACTGGGCAACCATCTGGAAAAAAGTTAGCTTAGATCCCTACCTTACTCCTTACATCAAAATAAATTCCACACATCTCAAACGTTTAAATATAAAAAATTGAAAAATATAAAAGTTATTATGAAAAGTGACTTCAGAAGAATAGTCTTATCTTAAGAGAGCTTTCTAAACAATACACAAAACCCAGAAGCCATACAAGAGATTAGTAGGTTAAAATAAAGAAAAAAATTTCAATGTACAAGGAAAAAACAGTGTGGGAAGACAAATAACATACTAGAAGTATTTGTAACATATTGATCAATAAATGACTAATTTTCAGTATAAAGAAAGCCTAAAAATAAATTTTTAAAAACCCAACAACTAACTAGAAGAGCTAAGGGCAAAAGGCTTTAAGAGGCAGTTTTCTAAAAAGACAAATTCAAATGCCTCTTAAACAAATGAAAAGATACTCAATCCTATTCATAATAATAGAAATAGAATCTATGGGAAAATACCCTTTTTCATGTTTCAGATTGTCTAACATCAAAATCTTAATAGCATACAGTGTTGACACAGGTGCAAGAAAACACGTAAATGAATAAAATATCTATGGGAAGTAATTTGGCAAAATCTTCCAAAGTTAAAAGTGTATGTACCTGCTCATACATTGTCAGGGAAATACAAATTAAAAACAGTGAAATACCACCATACACCTATTAGAATGGCCAAAATCTGGGACATTGACAACACCAAATGCTGGCAGTGATCTGGAGCAACAGCAACTCTCATTCATTGCTGGTAGGAATGCAAAATGCTACAGCCACTTTGTAAGACAGTTTGGTGGTTTCTTACAAAAATAAACATACTCTTACCATATGATCCAGCAATCACACTCCTGAGTATTTACTCAAAGGAGCTGAAACTTTATGTCCACACAAAAACCAGCACACGGATGTTTACAGCAGCTTTAATCATAATTGCCAAAACATGGAAGCAACTAAGATGTCCTTCAGCAGGTGAATGGCTAAATAAACTGTGGTATATCCAGACAATGGAGTACTATTCAGTAATAAAAAGAAATGAGGTATCAAGCCATGCAAAGACTTGAAGGAATATTAAATGCATGTGACTAAGTGAAAGAGGCCAATCTAAAAAGACACATCTGTATGATTCCAACTATACGACATGTGGAAAAGGCAAAATTTATAGAGACTGTAAAAGGATCAGTGGTTGCCAGGGGTAGGAGTTGGGGGATGGATAAATGGGCAGAGCACAGAGGAATTCTAGGGCATACTCTGTATGATACTATAACAGTGGACACATGTCATTATACATTTGTCCAAACCCACAGAATGTACAACACCAAGATTGAACCCTAATATAAACCATGGACTTTGGGTGATTGTAATGTATCAGCATAGGTTCATCAGTGGTAACAAATGGACCACTCTGGTGGAGAAGGTTGATAATGGGGCAGGCTACACATGTGTGAGGGCAGGGGTATGTGGGAAATCTCTGTACCTTCTGCTCAATTTTATAACTGCTCTAAGAAATAATTCGTTTTTTTAAAAAAGTACATACCCTTTGATCTAGAAACTTCACTTTTAGGAGTTTAGTCTACAGAAATACTAGCCAAATTTCAACTTAAAATAAACTTATTTATTTATTTTTGGCTGACTTGGGTCTTTGTTGCTGCACGTGGGCTTTCTCTAGTTGCGGCGAGCAGGGGCTACTCTTCGTTTTGGTGCGCAGGCTTCTCATTGCGGTGGCTTCTCTTGTTGCAGAGCACGGGCTCTAGGCGCGTGGGCTTCAGTAGTTGTGGCTTGCGGGCTCTAGAGTTTAGGCTCACTAGTTGTGGTGCACTAAGCCAAACTAAGTTGTGGCTTAGTTGCTCCACAGCACGTGGGATCTTCCTGGACCAGGGCTTGAACCCGTGTCCCCTGCATTGGCAGGCGGATTCTTAACCACTGAGCCACCAGGGAAGCCCTTTAACTTAATTTTTTTTTTTTTTTTTTTTTTTTTTTTTTTTTTTTTTTTTTTTTATGCGTTACGCGGGCCCCTCACTGTTGTGGCCTCTCCCGTTGCGGAGGACAGGCTCCGGACGCGCAGGCTCAGCGGCCATGGCTCACGGGCCCAGCCGCTCCGCGGCATGTGGGATCCTCCCAGACCGGGGCACGAACCCGTGTCCCCTGCATCGGCAGGCGGACTCTCAACCACTGCGCCACCAGGGAAGCCCCCCTTTAACTTAATTTTATTCAACAGTTATTGATAGAGCATCTACTATTGTCCAGGCACCATAATAGGCACAAAGGATACAGAGATGAATGGAACACAGCCCCATCACAAAGTCACCTTATAATCTTATGGCTTGAGTTGAAATTGAAGTACTTCATTCAATAGGTGAGAACAGTGAGGTTCAGAGAGGTGAACGGGAACTTGACCTTGCTTGGCTCTAATGAAACACTAGGTGTATGGATCAAACATTTCTACCCAAGTGGCCCTCAAGCACAAAAGAATAGAGAATATTTCCAAAAGGTCTGGGGGCACAGCCTCCAGTGGCCTATTGCAAGCAAGGGAATATTGACTATTTGTTTCTAAAAAGTCACTCACGTTTTGCATTCTATTTCATCTGTCTCTCTATTTAAACACACACATACATATGTTTAATATAAAAGCAATGTTTTAGAAATTACTTCATGACTTACCAATTAAATTAAAACTTTTCTTCCCTGAAAATCTTTAAGTATGTAATAGGTACATGAGGAAAAATGTTCATGTTTATCTGTGGCTTCTCTCCCTTCCCCCACCCCAAAAATATTCCCAAAAGGAGAAACACAGCTAAACCAAGCTACTTCTTTTTTCTTCTTTCTTCAAGTGTAGTTGATTTATAATATTGTGTTAGTTTCAGGTGTACAGCAAACTAATTCAGTTATATGTCTTTTTTTTTCAGATTCTTTTCCATTATGTTATACAAAATATTGAATATATCAGTAGTTTCCTGTGATATACAGTAAATCCTTGTTGTTTATCTTTTTTATATATACCAGTGTATTTGTTAATCCCATACTCCTAATTTATCCCTCCCCCACCCTTTCCCCTTTGGTAACCATAAGTTTGTTTTTTATGTCTGTGAGTCTCTTTCTGTTTTGTAAGTAAATTCATTTGTATTATTTTTTAGATTCTGCTATAAGTGATATCATATAATTTTGGTCATTTGCTGTCTGACTTACTTCACTCAGTATGATCATGTCTAGGTCAATCTATGTTGCTGCAAATGGCAATATTTCATTCTTTTTTATGCCTGAGTAGTATTCCGTTGTATATATGTACCACATATTCTTTATGCATTCATTTGTTGATGGACACTTAGGTTGCTTCCATATCTTGGCAACTGTAAATAATGCTGCTATGAACATTGAGGTGCATGTATCTTTTTGAATTAGACTTTTCACCTTTTCCAGGTATCTGCCCAGGAGTGGGATTGCTGGATCACATGGTAGTTCTAATTTAGTTTGTTATGGACTCTCCATAGTGTTCTCCATAGTGGCTGCACCAATTTACATTCCCACGAACTGTGTAGGAGGGTTCCCTTTTCTCCACACCCTCTGCAGCATTTATTATTTGTAGACTTTTGATGGCCATTCTGACCACTGTGAGGTGACACCTCACTGTAGTTTTGATTTGCATATCTCTAATATTTAGCAATGTCGAGCATTTTTTCATATGCCTATTGGGTATCTGTATGTCTTCTTTGGAGAAATGTCTATTTTTGATTGGGTTGTTTGATTTTTTTGATATCGAGCTGTTTGTATATTTTGGAAATTAATCCCTTGTCAGTTGCATCATTTGCAACTATTTTCTCCCATTCCGTAGTTTTTCTTTTTGTTTTGTTTATAGTTTCCTTCGCTTTGCAAAAGCTTTTCAACCCCTGGCACACGAGGAAGGCCTGGGGTCAGGTGCACACCGCACAGTGTCTCAGGTGGGGCAGGGCAGTGGCTGTCCCCTCCACCCCTGGCTGACAGCACCAGGGCACATTCAGCAGGTAGCTTGGCATGGGTCTCTCGCCCACCCCTGCTCCAAAAACCAAGTGAATCTGGCACAGAAGTTGTGATTCCTTGGAGGGTTGCCCAAACACTGTAGGTAGGGGCTACAGGAAGGAGATATTGACCTCTGTGTCCTAGCTGCGCCCAGCACTGGACATTGACATGTATTTATCAATCCCCTCCCCCTCTCCCATGGTTGTCATGGCAGCTCTGAGTCCACTGAGGGGGAGCAGTAATGGGGAATGATAATGGGGGTGAGGGTGGAAGGGAGAGGGGGACGGGACTATGGGAGCTTCTAATATAGTGATGTGGCCAAATGTTGGGGGCCTGGTCACTTTCTGTTGGAATGACACCTGATGGGTAAAGCCCTCAGGTCAAAGCAGGGTCTGGAAAGTTTGGAAGTTTAGAGGGTGAGATTTAGTGAGATTGCAAAAATGCCTCCAGTCCTATCCTTCACCTCTCACTGTATCCACACCCTTTGGCAAGTGGCCTGGCAGCTCCTTGCATTAGGAGATGGCTCTACTTGTCTGCTCATTGAATCCAGGCTGGACTGTGACTTGCTTTAGCCAGTAGAATGCAGGGGAACCTGTGCCATACCAGTTCCCCATCACCACTGACAGCAGTTGACAGCAGCTGCATCAGACATGTCCAAGGCTGCCTCAGCCCCCCAGCCAACCTGCACACTTCTGATTGGAGATGTGGGAAGGAAGCCAGCCTAGATCAGCCAAGCCTGGGCCACCTGTAGATGATGGTGCAATGGTAAATGGTGGTATTTTAAGTGACTAAGATTTGGGGTGATTTGTCACATAGCATAGCTAACTGATACACAGAGGTGCCGAGGGGTGCCGAGGGCTGCCTTCCCCCTGTATTGCTAGAGGCTGGCTCACGTTTGATGCCGGGAGGAGGCTCGGGGGCAGGAAGGGGGAATGGTCTGCAGTTCAGAGCTGTTGTATAACAAGTCCTGGATCCCCGCTGGCTCTGGGGCTGACCTGCAGGAGGCTACTCATCAGAATGGGGCCTGCATGTGAGGCCCACTGACCAGGGGAATCGGAGGGAGCTGTGAGTGGGTGGCCCAAGCCCAGGGTGAAGCATGGGTCTAGAGGACTCAGAAACGAGGCTACCTTTGTCTCTGACTGTTGATAAGGAGGAAAGATGGGAGACAAGGACATTTCCTTCTAGAAAAAGAGACAGGGATGTGGATAGAGCAGAAAGTTGGGTGGGACTTGTAGGGGGGCGGGCATGTGGGTAAATAAACCTTAGGAGAAGACACCATCTGGTGGACGGTGCAGCTCTGCTCTTTCCCTGCCCTCCCTGTCGGCTCAGGACCCCGAGACGACAGCCCTCCCCCAGCTCTGGGGCCCTGTGTGTTATAGGGTGAGCCTGGATAGCCTTGCCCAGAAGATGGCTTAGCTTAACCTGGGTCAATTGTTCTCAAACTTGAGTGGGTCCCAAAATCACCCCCAGAGTTCTGATGCAGGAGGTCTGGAGAAGGACGTGAGCATTCGCATTTCTACCAAGTTCCCAGATGGCACTGATGCTGAGCTGGCACCATTCTTCAATCTACGACTTAACTGAAGGGATTTGGCATCACGGACTCCAAAGTGCTAATTTGATCCATCGTTTATGTCTGTGTGACCCTGGGCAAGTCATATAACATCTCTCTCTAAGCCTTGACTTTCTTATCAATAAATGGGGATGACTATCATCTCCCTTTCAGACTTATTCTGGGAATTATGTGAAAGGATGCATTTAATGTACCTAGCATTTGGGGAGCCCTCAGAAGTTTATGAGCGATTGTTGTTGATCTCCGGGGACTTTGGCATCCATGGGGGAGGTTTTAGTCTGGACTTGACTGACCTTGGGGGGTGACAGAAGTGGAGATATTGGTCTGGCCTGGAGGTGGGGATGGGGATGGAAGGAGTCAGTGGATTGGTGGCTGTGTCTTGAATTCCATCTTCCAACCCCAGCTCCCTGCAGTCAGGGGAGGGAGTCTAGAAGCCCCATCTTCCCAGTTCCCACCAAGAGAAGCTAGAGAGACACATACAAGACACGCAGATCCCCAGGGAACAGCTGCTTCCATTGCTAGAGCCGGCAGACCTGGGTTCTGGTCCCAGCCCTTACTCACTTCTTGGGCACGTTTGGAAACCCTTCTGGGCCTCCCCCCTGTACCTGTAGCGGTGAGAACAATAGCAGTCCTGTTGGCGAGGTGTTGTGGGTTCCCAAGGCCGTGTTGCAGAGTGCACAGAGCACAGCCGCAAAGGGGCTCAGAACTCGTGTCTGGTACGAAGTGGGTGCTCTATCAAAATCTGTCCAGCGAGTAAAGGGGAGCCTTGTTCTTGTTCCCCTCGGCCTCTTTCTCGACCTCCCTGCCACTCTGACCCCACACAGGGACAGGGCCAAGCTGAGCAGACCTGCCAGGGCCCCCAGCCGCTCAGCTTCCTTTACCACTCCCAGCACACAGGCTCCCGGAGCATCCAGTCCTGACAGCAGCCCTTGTCAGCCTCCAGAATCCTGGGAGCCAATTCCTTAAAATCAGCCTCTGTTGGTTCTGTTTCTCTGCAGAGCCCTGACTAGCAGTTGCCCTCTGTGGGACTTTGCTCACTATCACAGCTGGCTTGGTCCCCTCCCTTCCTGCCTTACTGTGTCCTATGCCCCATTTTCCATCCTAATGCAGCTCTTTCATGGGAATCCTCATTTCCCCTTCTTACTCTCTCCCTTTCAGGCTCACACACTTAACCCCCACTCCACTCCCAGATCCGCGACCCTGGCGTGCTGCCTCTTGGTCCCTCAAACACTCCCACCTGTCACTCGCTGTCACATTCACGCCTCCCCTCAGGCCAGAGCTGACTTGGTCCCAAGAGGGGCAAAGGCAAGGCTGCTGAGGGGAGCCCTGCCCCAAACTCCAGCCTGACCAGGGAGTAAGAAGGGGCTGTCTCCCTTTCCTGGACCTACTGGCCAAGTGGCCAAATACTTGCAAAGGGACTCACCCCACCATCTGCCCCAGGGAAGAGCTGCTAGACCCACTGTGTGTGCGCGCGCGCGCGTGTGTGTGTGTGTGTGTTGAGGGGCAGCTGCTGACCTCTTCACCTCCAGCCCCATCCCCCTCCACTCTCCCCAGCCGGCTGGTGGGTTGTGGGTGCTTCAGGAGCCGGCTGCTGGCTGCCCTCATTAATATTTATGACAAGGAGAGGAAGTTGCATAAATCTTCTCTGATACTTAATTAAACCAAACTTCTTTTGATTTCCTCTCTTTCTGCCTCACCGAGTGTGGCCAGCATGCTTGTTAGATGTCCTTCCTCCCCGAGTGGCCTGGAGTGGACAGAACCCCCCGGGACTCTGCACACCCAGTTCCTCCAGCCATCGACCTGGGAGCTTGGGGCAGCCAGGTGACCCCTACACGACCTCAGAAGACTGTGCGTGGGGCTTAGGGCAGAGGCTCCTTGCAGCCTCTGGGGAGTAGCAACGATCTGGGAAGACACTGACTGCACCCTCGAAACATGCCCCTTCCAGACGGGGAAGATGGAGGTGTTGAGGAGTAGCTGGGGAGAAGCTGCCGCCTGCCCCACTTCCTGCAGCTCAGACAGGGAAGATGGACTTAGTCCCAAAGCCCGTGAGGAGTAGCTGAGTTCCGTGCAGAAGCCAGCTCTGGCTGTGTCCCCTCACCCGCTCCCCATTTACCAACTAGCAACCCAGCCCGAGGACCCCAGTGTGAACCTGGTCAGGGCTTGGTCTTTCCCTGCGTTCCGGGAGCTAGTTAGCACCCGGCTGACATATCTTTGATATGGAATCATATACAGGAAGCAGCTTGACCCCTGAAGGCCCCTCTTAGCGTGGGATTGACACCAAGCATTGACTTTGCTTTAGGCTTATCCACAAATCTCAGCCAATTTTATTAAAGAGCTGCGTGTGGTGTGGAACATGCCAGGGAGACAGCTTTATTTATAGATCTTGATCGGCAGAGAGGAGCCCACGCTTGATTCCGTTGGCGCCCTGGCCTCAGGTGGGAGGGGGTGATTGGCAGGTATGGCTCCTCACCATCCCCACCGCCCCCCACGGCTGCACGAAGAGACACAAACACATGTGCAGTCAGATACATGGGCATTAACCCAGGACAGACGCATATACATTCACATAGGCAAACACACACCCACACCCACACCCACACACACACACACACACACACACACACACACACAACCAGTCCCACATTGCTATGGACTGAATTGTGTCCCCCCTCAAATTCATGGTAAAGTCTGAACCCCCAATGTGGCTATATTTGGACGTAACACCTTTAGGGAGGTCATTAAGGTCAAATGAGGTCATAAGGATGGGGTCCTAATCTTATAGGACTGGTGCCCTTATAAGAAAAGGAAGACACCAGATCTCTCTCTCTCTCTCTGCATGCACAGAGGAAAGGCCATGTGAGGACACAGTGAGAAGGTGGCCGTCTACAAGCCAGGAAGAGTGTTCTCACCAGAAACCAAATTTGCTAGCACCTCAATCACGGACTTCTAACCTCTAGAATTGTGAGAAAATAAATGTCTGCTGTTTAATCCATTCAGCCCATGGAATTTTGTTATGGCAGCCCAAGCAGACTCAAAGACACATGGACACACTCATGCACAGAAAAAAAGACACATGGAGACATCACTGCAGACATGCACTCCCAGCCATATACCCATTCTCACACACCCTGAGACACAGGTACACAGAGACATACTGACGTCGTTAGACCCAGGCAGCATCTCCCCTAGTTCACCTCTAGCCCTAAGGAGATGCTCAGTGATAGGCTGGTGACCTAGGGAGGGAGAGAGGGCAAGCGGACGTAGATGTGAGTGTGCACTATGGGTACGTAAACCTGCAGATGTGTGTATGCGGACTTTCATACCCTGAAGTCCCACAGACAGCGTGTATAGAGTTCTACAATCAATAATAATGATAAATAATGCCTCCAAGGCCAGCTCACCCTAAATAGCTGCAGTTGGCACTTACTGAGTTGATTATGAGCCAGGCACTCTGCCAGATGTCTCACACACATTGTCTCAGTTTTGCCTTCACAACTCTGAAAAGCACGGACATTCCACAGAGGGAACCGAGAGGCATCAGGAAAGGCACACGAGGTGACACAGCTGAAGACACCTGGCTGAGCCCAAGGCCCACCCTTAGCCACTGACTGGGCCTTGCCTACTGCATGGGGCATTCACAGTAATGCTGATAACTGTCACTAAGCGCCAAGCATCAGAAATCCTGGGCAGATGGGACTTCCCTGGTGGCACAGTGGTTAAGACTCCATGCTTCCAACGCAGGGGGCCCGGGTTCAATCCCTGGTCAGGGAACTAGAACCCACGTGCGTGCCGCAACTAAGAGTTCACATACTACAACTAAGGAGCCCTCGAGCCACAACTAGGGAGCCTGACTGCCACAACTAAGACCTGGTGCAACCAAATAAATAGATAAAATAAATAAATTTTAAAAAAAGAAATCCTGGCAGGCATTCCTCTCCCAACCTGCGACCTTGTTGACACAGACCCTACACAAGCTGGGTTCTGGACCTGGCTGCCTCAGCCGGGAAGGGAAGGGCAAAGAGACCCCCGTCAGCCATGCTGTCATCAAGCCTGCAAGTGGGAGAGGTCCTCTGGTCTCCTCATCATTGATTTCAGGCTGCTGTGTGGATTTAGTCTGTGGACTAAATCCAGACATGAGCAGGAGACCCATCTGGGGGTTGTCACACAGGGTTTCTCTCTGGCTGCAGCAAGGTCAGACTGAAGATGATTTGGCTCCAGAAGCCTCTCTCTGTGGAGACAAAGGGTTCTAAAGGGACACATGGATTGCTGCCCCATGTGTATGGTCAAGTAGGTGGACTTGTGCTGAGCCCCAGCATAAGGCTCAGGGCCCACCCGCAGCCACTGACGCTGAGGAGCTTTGGGTAACAGGAGGATATCACAGGGCTGAGAGCTGTCCCCTCGCACAGTGGAACCCCCGAGGGGGGCTGTGCAGGTCCACAGGACCACAGGTCAAGAAGGGAGGTTAGATGCCGGGCTGCGGAACCAGGACTGGGAAAAGTGGCCTCTGTGCTCCAAGCTGTGTGGCCTGAGGGAGCCTCCAACTCCTCATTTTAATCTGGAGGTGGCAGTAAGGACAGAGAGCCTGGAATCTGCTTAGGCAAGACTCCTTGCATGAAAGGGCAGTGTTGGTCTGGGTAGGAAACTGAGGCAGGCAACTAGCAGGACAGGGCAGCAGGGAAGGGATCCAAGCTACAAGGCTCATGCAGGAAGCAGGACTGAGCCAGGGGCAGGGCTTCTTTTCCCCGCTGGTGAGGTGACCGGCCTGGGCAAGGCTGCTGGGGAGCATCAGAGAAGGGCCTGAGGCAGGCAGTGGAGACAGGGTTCCTCCTACCTTCACCCTGATGGCAGCAGGGCCACCAGCAAAGATGGAGTTGCCAGCATGGCTGAGAGGGGGTGATTAAGAGCATGGGCAGGGGGAAATCGGAGGGACTGCTCAATGGACTTGGGGTTTTATTCTGGGGTGATGACATGTTTCGGAACTAGATAAAGTTGGTGGTTGTACAGCACTGTGAACGTACTAAATGCCACTGAACTGTATACTTTTAAGTGGTTGATTTTATGTTATGTGGATTTCACTTATATTCAAAGAGAGGGAAAGAAACTTAGAGAAAGAATGGGCATTTTGTTTTATGTACCTACCCTTGAATCCCAGATGTCACTCACTAGGTGGGTGACCTTGGAAACATTTTTATAACCTCTCTGAGTTTCACTGTTCCTGTCTGTAAAATAGGATAATAGTAGTACTTACCTAACATATTGTTCTGGATAAAATGATGAGATGGATTTAAGAGTACCTAAAACATAATAGAAACTCTATCGGTTTGTAAAATAAGCCAGAGGACTTTCTGGATAGGCCCTATAGTCACCTACCATCCCAAATCTGACACAGAATAGAAAGGCAAATTTCAACAGTGCTTGGGACCAGGGCTCCTGTTCAAAAATCTGCCAGCCCATGGGCAAGATTTCCAGTAGCCAATACAAGGGATCCTCCCCTTCCCCTGTATCATTCTCCCATCTCCAAAATTAAGACCTCCCTGAAGTACATTTCCCAGCAGTGAAGTGCTGCTGGGTGCTACCGTTGTGGGGTTGAGAGGCTCTTGAGGAAACAGAACAGAGGGAGAGGAGAGGAGAGGTGCATTCTGGGGATTGTAGTTGTTCATTAATTATTTCCTGCAAGGAAGGAACTACAGAGGTTCAGAGTACCCAGGAATACACTGTACTCCTCATGACCTGGCAGCTCCACCAGGAGAGTCCTTCTCAAGTCACAACATCCACACTAGATAATGAAATTAAGAAAGAAGAATCCATCAGAATGATACCCGTTCACAGGCACCAGCCTTCCTGTGTGAGATCTGCCAGGAAGCAAGGAGCTGCCTCCAGCTTGTTTGTTCGTGGTAAAGTCAACAGTAAACATGAGTAACCAAGGAAAGTGGGGGCTGCACTGGGTTATAAAAGGGCTCTGCACTGTGACATGTGGAGTCTGTACGGGAAGCACCCACTTTAAGGGAAATTTTACCATACGAAGCAAAAGTAAATTTTACAAAGTATTTGTTTTGCTCTCCCAAAAAAAAAAAAAAAAAGTGAGGAAAAACATGAACATTACAAAAACAGAAGATAAGACCAAGGATGGAATTGAGAAGGAATCTAACAATGAGGTTAGCAGAAATAAAAGTAGAGTAGCATCAGATCTAGAAATATTGTAAAAGGAAATAAAAATAAAATCACATAGTTAATATCAACATTAGAAATAGTGATTTAAAAACAAAACAACACTGAAGAAAATGGAATCTGTGTTGTAGAGGAAAACCTGAGAAGCTTTTCTGAAAGCCAGGGAAAGGAAAATAGTTTTTTAAAAATGATTGACAGAAATGACAGAGAAGAGAGACCTCATTAAACAGTAATCAATAATTACTTAATAGGTATTGCTGAATTAATTGATATTCTTGAATAAGTGAGAAGAAAATGAACCAGAAGTAATATTAAAGATATAATGGAAGAAAACTTTTCAAAAATGAAGAAATTGGTAAACTCACAGATTAAAATGCACAAATTAGTTTTTAGAGATAATACACGTAGACATGTTCCATGTTTTTTATTATAAGAATAAAACCCCGTAGGGATATAGGCAGATAAAAAAGTTGTCTCTGAGGAACCAAAATTAGACTTGCTCAGACTGGTCCAAAATGCTAAAGACAGAACAATGAAGCAAAACCTATAGAGTTACGAAGAAAAGGTTTTGTGGCAAAGGATTTTACACCTGTGTTTTCCAGCATGAAAGCAGCTGACGTGCTTTCACAGATAGGAAAAGACCTGGCAAGTCTATACCCCTAGGCTCATCCTGAAAAAAATACTTCAAGAAAATTTCCAGCTCAGTCCTTCCTAACCTTTTTCCTGTGATGGTACAAAACTAAGGTGATAATATTTGTACCATGCACTGGTTGAAGAAGGTTTGCACTCACTGAGATCGACAGGAGTGAGATTTGGGCTTTGGGAAGATCATTCTGGATGTGAAAGTAGAAAGGACGGGGGAACAAGCCTGGAAGCACAAAGCAGTTAGGCAGACGTCTTAGTAAAGCAGTGAGCAGCTGTGAAGTGGGAGGAAAACCAGGAGAGTGTGCTGTCCTGGAGCCAAGTGAAGAACATGTTTCCAAGGGGATGAACAACTGTGCTGAACACTGCTGAGAGGCCAGGGAAGGTGAGGACCAAGAACTGACCCCCAGAATTAGCAGCATGGAGGTCACTGATGGCTTGTATGTGAGTGGTTTCCAAGGAATGGTGGGTTCAGGAGAGACTGGAAGGGGAAAAACAGAGAAAACGTGTATAGAGAACAGTTTTGGGCATTTTGCTGTGAAAGGGAGTTGAGAAATAGGGCAGTAGCTGGGGTGGGGGATGGAATCAATAGTTGTTTTTTGTAAGATGGGAGAAATGTCAGCATGTTCATGGGATGATGGGAATGATCGACTGGGAGGGAAATTTGGTGATGTAGGAGAGAGGAGGGAGAATTACTGGGCAATTCCCTTCAGTAGCAAGAAGGGTAGAATCTAAGGCTCAAGTGGAGGGTTGGAGAGTTGATTTAGAGTGATGGCAAGGAAGCCAGACGGTAGATGGGTATGTATTCTGGGGGGTGGATAGATGTGATGGTGTGTTCTGAGAGAGAGAGGATGGCAGATGAGGTGTTAGAGGGATGTGGAAATTGGAGAAGGTTTGAAAGGGTCTAGGAGGTGGGAAAAGGAATGGACTGGGGGAAATATAGTACAATTGCTGGGCCACATCAAGGACCATTGCAACTCATAATTGTAAAGTAAGAGCAGTGGTCATCGTGGTGCGTTTTTCTCCAGTTACATCGAGCTGATTGGAAGCAGGACAGGCTTTGGGTTTAGCAATGATTGGTAGTCTCTCTGGGGTCGATGGATAGTTGGAGATGAGGCACTAGAAGGAATGTGCTGCAGAGTCAGAACTGATGTTCAGAGAGTGAGGTTCATGAAATGGAAATTACAGATGGGCTACTGGTAATGAAAACTCTGGAGTATGACCGTAGGGTAGAGTGGCTGAGGTAGGGTGGAGGCGATCATAGGAGGAAAAGAACTTGGACCCTGAGAGCCCAGATGTTAGAAGGATTATCTTTGGGCATATGGAAACCACCAAGAATAAGACATAAGTAATGCTGAAGAGAGTCACGGTAAGCCTGGAGCTAAGATCGGTGAGAAATGAGGAGTGAGTCAGCATCAGTAGACTGCAGCAACAATCAGAGGCAGAGGGTAGATTAGTGTTGTGTTGGCTTGAGATTCAAAGCAGGGTTTTTTCAGGGACGAGAGAGTGAGGGGGATTGATTATGGCCCCAGTTTCTTCCACTTTCCAGCGCCTACGCTCATTGCAATGTGACTTTGCAGAAACTCCTATCAAGAGGACAAGTCTGTTTTCCACCCCTTGAGTCTGGGCTGGGCCTTTTGACTTGCTTTGGTCAACAGAACGCAGCAGAAGCAATGGTGTGCCAGTTGTTCAAGAGGCCTAGCAGCTCCCACTCTCTCAGAGCCCTGTCCAGCTGTCGTATGAACAAAAAGGGGCTTGTCTGCTAGAGGCTGAGAGACCACATGAGGCAAAACCCAGTCACCCCAGCTGAGGCCATCCAAGATCAGCCTATAGATAGGCCTGATCCGCAGAGCTGCCCACCCAACCCACAGCTGACCAGGGACAATTCGGTGAGTCCAGCTAAGACTAGAAGAACCATCCAGCAGATGGCTGTTAAAGTTCACTTTGACTTTTATGTCTCTATCACTATTCAAAAGAAGACCTTTTGAATATTCTTTTTCACATGGCCAAATACTTCAGGTGTACTGCCCATTCTCTGTTCGAACAGCTGCTCTCAAGCCTCTCTTGTGTCCTAGACGCTGAGGCTTCCTCCTTCCTTCTTTACTTCCTCTATTTCATAAAGTCCATCCTTTGGTAATATCCTGAAAATTGTGTATGGGAAGACTTTACTTTTCTGAACACGTTTTATTCCTCTCTCAACTGGTTACTATTTGGGCTGCATATAGACTTCTGGATTCAAAATCATTTCCCCTCAGAACTATGATGACATTTCCTCTGTTGTCTTCTGGTGTCACTGTTACTGTTGAGAACTTTGATGCCATTCTTTATGTGTGGTTGGTTTCTAGATTGATTTGGGGGGTTTAATGCTCTAAAATTTCACAAGGATGGGTCTGACGGTGGGACTTTTTCATTCACTGCTCTCCATCTTTAGTGGACCTTTCAGTTTGTAAGCTCCTCTATTGTTTTCTTGGTAATTTCCTCCCTGCTGTGTGCTCTGTTTTCCTTTTTTGGAACCCCAGTTAGTGAGATGTTAAATTTCCTCAATTGATCCTCTAAGTTTTTAATCTTTCCCCCTCTTTTTTTCATTTCTGCTCCTTTGAGGAAATGAGCACCTACCTGGGAGATTTCTTCCATTTTATGTCTGGATTCGTCTATTTAATTTTTAAATTTCTTTTAGCACGTATGGCAGAAGTCTGTCTTTTCCTTTTTTCTCTATGTAGCATGCAGTTCCTGGTTGCAGTATCTTCTCTCATCCCTCTGAGGAGTTTAATTATTGCTTTTCGTGTTTTCTTCTGCTCCCTGCATTGTCTCTGGTCCCTTTGCTTCTGTTGGTTTGAGCCTCTGTATTGCACCTTGAGGACTGTCCACACCACATTAAATACCAGAAGGCGATGTGTGGCGAGCTTTTTCATTTTCTTTCATATTTAAGAGTAGGGATTGAAAAAGCAATTTAGAAGCCCTGTATGCATGAGTGGGGTCTGCCGACTGGTGGGCTTCACCAGGCGGTGAGCAGCTGGGGCTGTGGCCATTTCACTGGGGATTCCCAAATGTTAGTATCCATAAGTCTTTTCTCTAGGATCTTACATTTCTCAAAAACAAAAGAAATGAAGCAAAACAAAAAGAAGCTCAAAAATCCTCCATGTCTCCTCCTGGGGATAGACTCCTGGCTGCTGGAGACTTTGGAGGCAAGTGGCACAAGGGGCTGCGTAGGGATGGAGGCTCACCATTTAGCATGCAGGCTTTGGTTTCGTTCCATTTTCAGCATAGGGCCTCTCTCTCACCTTCCTCTTGGCCAGGGTCCCTGGGTCTGAGCTTTTCTGGTTTGTCCATACAACAAACATCTAGTCTCCTGCTGGGTAGGGGAGGGATACTTGCTGTGTGGGTTGGAAAAATAGGCCAGGAAGGGGGTGGGAGATCTAACCGCTCCTTCTACAGACTCTCAACCAAATCCACCCGACACAGTCCAGCCTCAGGGCCTTTGCACTTGCTATTCCCTCTGATGGAAGCATTCTTTCCTCAGCTTTCTGAATGACTCACTCCCTTTCTTCCTACAAGTCTTTACTCACACGTAACCTTCTCAGGGAGGTCTCCTGCTCACTCTCTCTAAAATCGCACCCCTCCCCATGTAATATTCCCATCATTTTCTATCCCTCATTTTTTTTTTTCCTGAGCTCTTATCACTGTCTAATACCCCGTTTCGCTGATTCATGGTCTATCTATCTCCCCAACTAGAATGCAGGCTCCATGAAAGCGGAAATCTAGTACACCAGACCCCCAGCATTTGTTGAATGAGTCCCTGAACAGACCCTCCTGCTTCAGCCCTGCATCTCAGCTCTGTCTTCCTTGAAGGCTGATAGCCCTAGTCACGGCATCTTTCTGGGGGTGCTGTGCTGTGCTTTGGGGAGCTCTTTGTTGGCATCCTCTCTGCTGACTCATGCTGTTCCTCTTTTCCACCTTTTCTAACTCCTCATCCTCACTCCATTTCCCAAAAGCGTACCGACATCTCTCATCTTCTCTTACATTTACTTTGTCCTCGCGGTTTATGCCTTTTATTTTAGTGGGGTTTCAGGAGGAAGTAGAAATAAAAACATTTGTTTTCAACCTCCCACATTTAGCCAGAAGTCCCAACATAATATTTTGGGAACAAATCTTTACCCTTGATTGTATAGGGTATTTGTCCATCTCTGTGTGTGTGTGTGTGTGTGTGTGTGTGTGTGTGTGTGTTTTCTCTCACTATAATTGGCTGGTTGTGTGGGATTTTGCCATATAGACAGACCGTAGCTTATTACACTAATTCCCAACACTGGGCTATTAAAGTTGTTTCTAATTTTTTGTTATGATAAAACACTACAATTCACATGGTTATATCTTCTCCCATCTGTGTGATTATTTAAATTCTAAAAACTAGATTTTCAGAGGCCGAGAGGCGTGCATATTTTTAAGCATATTGCTAAATTAGCCTGCCAAAAAGTATTCCAATTTACCCTCCTCCCAGCAACAATTGTTTGGGAAAGCCTGTTTCAACGTGCGTACACCAGCAGTGGGTATTGTTATTTTACACCTTTCTTTAATGATGCGATAGGTGAACATTTATATCTCGCTGTTATTGTCATTTGTATTTTCCTTAATTACGAGTGAGGTTGAGCATCTTTTCATATTTATTAGCCTTTTGTATTTCTTCATCTGCTCATGACATATTGCAAAAGATAAAAGCAGGTTACAAAACATTATATATAATATGATCCTAAGTTTGTAAAAATAAAGATTATCTGTGCATAGAAAAATAAGACGGGCAGAAAATAAGACAAATATGGGCTATGCTGATGTCTGAGCAGCAGATAGGCTGAGTCTTTCTGTTTTGAATTTTTGTTGTTTTCCAAACTTTACACAAGGAACGTGCATTATTTGTGCACCAAAAAATGTGATTTTAAAAAGTAACAACTATAGTAATAATATTAAAATTGCCCAGAGTTTTAAGAATAGAGCTGGGTAGCCACAGCAGACCACGGGATCATTAAAAAAGCACACTCTGACCAAAGCCCAAGGATTGGCTTCCTTACTAGTGCAGAAAACCCACGTGTGATATATTCTGCCTTCCAGAAAGGGCAAAGGTGGGTTCTGGGGGCGGGGCAGCCGGCTCCGGATGTGGCTGGTGGGTACCAGGCGCTCACAGGCATCAGTGGGTAATTACATCTCCTTTTAACGCATGCAAATTGTATCAGTATTATTTATATATTCAAAGCCACGGATGAATAATATATGCATTTATGCAGAGGTAATTGCCTTAGCCAGGTTCTTCCTGGGATTTTTATTGTCTCCCCAGATACTGAATATTCAGCTCCCCTCTCCGACCGAGGAGCTGGGGGTGCACGGATAATGTCCAAGGAAGGGGAGAAGCCCGAGCAGGGGAAGGAGGCCCCGAATTGGTGGCTGTGGGCAGTGAGGGCCGGGGGCTAGGGCGCTGGACTTGCAACTCTAGCTGACTCCTCTGTGGCGCATTTGGGGACGGGGACACTGGGGCTCAGGTTCAGGGCTTGGCTCTGAATCCCTGAACCTGGCCCAAGGCTGACACTCAGCTTCTTTCTTTGGTACAAACTGTCAGTCCTGCACGTGCTTCAGTTAAACCTGGACGTTCAGCCTCATCCATGTACCACATAAAAGGCCTCCACCTCCTTTGTCCCTCTGACAGCCTTATTTCTGAACCTCTAACCTTGACCCGGGCCTTTTTTCAACTTACTCTAGCCAGACTCCAGGCTTTGGCTGTGACTGTGGTGGGCTTCTGGTCTCTGTCGGGGCATCCTAGGTAAACACTGCCACCCCCCTCATCTTGTCCAGCCTTCTCTCTTTGCTGCAGTGGCCCACCCCCCATCTCTGGCCATTCCTTGAGGGGGTACAAGGGAAACAAGGAGGCATCTTTCTAGATGTCTACATGTAGCAGTGGAAATCACAGTCAGATTGCAGTGGGTGAAAGACACAGCAGGGTGCCAGGATCCACAGTTGGGGGAGCAGACCCCACTGAGGTGGGCATCACCCTTTGGCACCTTGTCTATGCATCTCAAGGCTTAAAAGGTGCCCCTGTGTGAGAATGAACTCAGGGGCAGCCTCTGCACCCCTTGCTGCACCCCACGTGTACCCCTGACCAGGAGGTGAGCCCACAAGGGTATCTTATGTAGCCTATTTTAAGAAAACTGACAGAGAAAGGAAGTTGAGAACTTTGATGGAAAGAGAAATATGCTCAAGGGAAACATTTTTAAGATAGTACAGACTGGAGTGTAATGTTTACTGCTGGGACACGCCAGTGAGCAGAGAGGGTGGATGGGGACACCAGGAAAGGAGGGATGTTCGTGGAATGAGGCCTCGAGAAGGCGAGATGGAATAGGGTCCGGGTCACAGGTGGAGGCACCACCCTGGCAGGAGGGATACAGGGAGGAGCAGGTAAGGGCAAGAGATCGTGCGGGTTTGATAGATGGAAGCTGTGGGGATCTGACGCGAGGGAGACAGGATGGATTCCTGGAGTGAGTGGAGGGGCGAGGAAGGAGGAGGCTTGAGGACATAGTTAAAAGTTGGACTAAGCACTGAGGGGGTGGGCGATGAGTCCAACGTTCTCTCTTGGACCCACTCTTACTGGGCTTTCACTCCGCCATGTCCCCAAAGCAGCTTTGTCAAGGTGGCCTGGGACCGCCATGTTGCCCAGTCCAAAGCCGGTTCTCCATCCTCTCAGACGCTCTTGCCAGCACCTGACTATCTTCACTTGGCTTCCAAGATGCTCTTGGTTCTTCTCTCCGGCCACTCCTCCTAGGTCTCCTTTGCTGATTCACCCCCTTCTCATCCTAAAACATTTGCGTGGTCCAGGTTCAGGACTCAGATACCTTCTCTTGGGACACTCATTCTTCAAGTGACCTTCTGGCCTTAGAGCTTTAAATCCCACCACATGCATGATGCCCAGAACGCAGCCCAGTCCTGACCTCTCCCTGCACTCCGGGCTCATGTGTCCGACCGCCAGCTCTACATGATTGCATATCGGGCACCACAAAACTAACATCCTCAACCACGGTCCTGACTTGGCCGCCCCGAACCTGCTCTTCCCCCGTCTCCCCGTGTGATACATGGCAACTTCACTGTACCAGTTGCTCAGGCTGAAACCCTTGGACTCATTCCTGACGCCTCCCTCTTTCTCTCCACCCACATGCAATCCACGAGGAAACTTGTCGGCAATACTTTCAAAATATATCCCGAACCAGACCACTCTTGACCACCTTCACGGCCTCCATCCTGGGGTGAGCGCACAGCATCTCTACCTGGATTACTGCAGTGGCTTCCTAACCTGTCTCTCTGCTTCCATCGGGCTCCTCCAGACAGTTCACTCAGCAGCCAGAGGTGTCCTTTCAAAACAAAGACCAGAAAATGTCACTTCTTGGCTCCATGCCCTTCTCCAGGGGCCCCACCTCAGAGTCAGGTCCCAGCCTGGAAAGCCCTGCGCGATCTGCTCCCCACGCCCGTCCCTGCCCACATCGCTAACATCGCCCCCGACATGGCTCCCTGCTCACGCTGCCCAGCCTCCCTGGCTGTCACCGCTTAGGGCTGGCCTGGGGCCCTGCTTTGGGTTGTGGGTGGCAGCTGTTGTAGTTCAATCATCTTAAAACTCATTTGAGGGGACGTGGAAACCCACCTGCCAGCACCACATCAGGAGAGGCCCAGATACGGCCAACTGCACAGCCAGGTCACGCTCCCACCGGGCCAGCGTCTGCGCCACGATGCTCAGGCCGTACAGGAGTGGAGCAGCCACTGGGGACGCTGCAGATGGCAGAGGGGCTGTCATTAGCCAGAGAGCAGCAGGGTCCAGGCCCTGGTGTGGGGAAAACCATGGGGGAGGGGCTGCCTCACTGGAGAGGGTGTATTTTTTAAATTTTTACCATAAAAAGTGGCAAACATTCAAAATTGCAAAGTATGATGAACACTCTGTACTGATCACCCAGTTTCAACAGTTATCGACTCATGACCAGTTTTGTTTCATCTACGTTACCATTCTTCACTCCCCCTCAAATATTTTGAAGCAAATCCCAGACATAGTAACATTTTAACTTTAAGTATCTTAATGACATACTGGGTTTCTATTTCATCCGGAGCTGCCCCCATGGACTAGGCAATGACTCTTGTTTCTTTACTCCCAGAGCCAGCAATGGCTCTAAGCTTCAGGCTCCGGGCTCCAAGTCCAGGCACCATGCCGGGTTTGGGGTTCTGGGCCCTTGGACACCCCAGCCTTCACCCTCTGGGCTGGGTTTCCAATAAAAGGCAAGGTCTTATGTGGAATGCTAATCATTCAGGAAATGAGGCTGGCGAAGAGAGCAGCTGAGGGTGACTGCTCAGGGGCGGGGACTTTCAGAACGCCACACCTGGAGCTTGGGCTGAACTAGCCGGGTAGGACACAGAAGCCAGGAGTGGGGGGCCAGGTGGCCTCCTGAGACCCTTTCCAAAGTGACTTACAGAAAAACTCAGATCCCAATCAAAATCCCAGCAGGCTTTCTACTAGAAACTGACAAATAGATTCGAAAATATTTATGGAAAAGCAAAGGAACTACAATAGTCCAAACACTCTTGTAAAAGGAAAACAAGTGGGAAGATTTATTATACCTGATTTTAAAACTAACTATGAAGGTTTAGTAATCAAGACACTGAGATCTGGCAAAGGATAGATTAAATGGATCCATAGAACCAGAGTCCAGAAACAGACCCACACCTATAGAGTCAATTGATTTTTTTTTTTTTTTTTTTGACAAAGGCAGCAAGGCTATTCAGTGTGAATAGGAAAAGTCTTTTCAACACATAGCGCTGAAACAACTGGACAAATGTATAGGGAAAAAACCCTCAACCCCTACCTCATATCACACACAAAGATTAATTCAAGATAGATCATAAAAGCTTACAACTTTAAAGAAAATATAGGGAAAATACATTTACAACTTTAGGGTAGGCAAAGTTTTATTAGAGAAGACACAAAAAACATGAACTATAAAAGAAAAAGTTGATAAATTGGATATTATCAAAGTTAAAAACGTATCAAGAGATGCTGATAAGAAAATGAAAAGTCAAAGCAGATTGGGAGAAAATATTAACAATACATATGTCTGGCAGAGGACTTGTATCCTTAATATATAAATGTCCTACAAATCAATAATAATAAAAAACTGAATAAAATTGAGCAAAATATTTAAACACTTCACAAAAGAAAATATATAAGTGGCCAATAATCACATGAAAATGTGATCAATAATAGCATTAGTCATAAGGAAATGCAAATTAAAATGACAATGAGATGCTACTACACCCAACAGAACGGTGAAAATTAGAAAGACTGACAATATCAAGAGGTGGCAAGGATGTGGAGCAACCAAAAACTCTAACCTTGCTGGAGAGAGTGTAAAATAGTATAACCTTTGGAAAACAGTTTGAAAGTTACTTAAAAAGGTAAACATACACTTATCATTCTACTTAGCAATTTCGCTCCTAAGTATTTACTCAAGAGAAATTAAAATGTATTTCTGCAAAAAGATTTGTGTACAAATGTTCAAAGAGGCTATTATTCATATAAGCCACTGGAAACAAGCCCAATGATGAACAGATGGAGACACAAACTAGGGTACAGCCTGTCATACAACAGAGTATTATTCAGCAATAAAAATGCACAAACTACCGATATAAACCGCAAGAGTCCATACTATAGGATTCCACTGATACGAAGTTCAAGAAGAAATAAAACTCATTTGTGGCAAAAGAAATCAGAACATTGGTTACCTTTGAAAGTAGAGGGAGGGACCTGGCTGCAAAGGAGCAAGAAAATTTAAAAAATTTTACCGGGTAATGAAAGTGTTTTGTATCTTGATGCAGGTGGTGATTTCATGGGTATATACATTTATCAATATTCAAGGATTGTACAATATACAAGGATTGTACTTAAGATCTGTGCACTGTATATAATCGCCTCTTCCTCCCAAAAGCTGGGAAACTTTCAGAATATTCATTCCAACCTCCAGATTTAGAGGGATCTCCAAGACCCAGAGAAGGCAAGGGACCCGCCTAAGGTCACACAGCAAGGTGGGGCAGGAGGAAGAGCTAGAACCCAGCCTCCTCCCAATCTGTCCAACTGCTCTACCCTCAGAGGTCCCCGACCTGGGAACGAGAAGAAGGGAGGAAGACAGAAAAAAGGGATGGAGTAAAAGAGCAACACCCACCCCCCCCCACCCCCTACCCCCTACCCCCTACCCCCTACCCCATCCCGCATGGCTGTCCACAAAGCTGCAGACAGGCCTCTGCACGCTGGACTTGGGCATCCTGGGACCTTCCCCCTACCATTAAAGAGAATCGAAGGTGACTTCGGAGTCCAGACGGGGCCGAAGGGCGGTGGTCTCAGCCCTCCCCCTCCCCTGCATGGGCAGGAGGATGCGCCTGCGCAGTGTGGGCTGGGGAGGGGGGAGGCGCGTAAAGGCTAGAGTGGGGAGCACGGGGGTGGGGGGCACGAGGAGGAGGGGAATCCGTGATGGGGAGAGGCGGCCACGCTGGAGCCTCGGCAGACAGCTCGCCCCTAAATCACGCGGCCGCATTAATAATAAATAAGGACCGCTAGGATCCTTAATAGTAGTCTCATGTCTTATTAAACTAATATTTCACAAACTTTTATTCTCCCTGTGGTTGGAGGTCGGGAACAAAGCGCCGCCTCTCCCGGGCCTGCGGCGGGGACTGGGGAGCTGGGGGCGGACCCGGCGGCAGGAGCTCAGCCCGCGCCCCCCAGAGGGCCTAGAGCGGACCCGTCCGTCTCTCGTTTGTTCATTGTTTCAGCACGCGTCCACAGGGTTCCTCCCCCAGCCGGGCCCTGCGCGCTGGGACACGGAGATTGGTGGGACCCTGTTCCTAACCCGAGGGTTCCCCGGAAAACGGGATGGGGGAGACAGACCCCTAAACAAACCGGTTTCTTTGGGAGTGACCGGTGCAGGAAAAAGTGATGCATAAAGGGCCGAGCTGCTCGGAGGAGCGAGGCTGGGAAGGCTTCGCAGGAGAGGCCTTGTCTCTAAGTCCTCCTGCATCCCTGGGGATGAGCATGGCGAGCCCTTCCAGGTAGAAGGGACTGTAGGCGTAGGGCACCCAGACCTGGTGAAACCTACCTCAGCCACCAGCCACATTACCTTAGGGCTGTTTCCTCGCTGTCGCTGGTCCGGAGAAGACAAGGGACAGGCCAGGAGAGGAGCTCTCTGTGCAGGAAGGGTGGGTGGGGGCCAGTGTGGGGGACCAAGAAGGCTCATCCAGGAGCAGAAAGGGCAAGGAACCTGTGGAACTGAGGCCCGGGGTAGGGGCCTAACTGTGTCCATCCCTTTCTCTCAGCCAAGTTCTGGACTCAACCCCCCCATCTATAAACGTAGAGTCGTAGGACTGTGTGTCCACAGTCTCCAACAACTCGCAGGGTTGCTGAGGGAACATTCTGAGATACAGTTACACAGCGGGAGCTTAATCAATGTCTGTTCCCGTCACTTCCCCTTGCAGCCACAGTCTTCTGGTGCATCCCTTCCACCCACCCACCCCCCACCCCAAGGCTCCAATGGATACCCACTGGGTACCAGTCTAGGGTGTCCCACCCCAACTGCACCACTGGCTGCAGCTCTCCCTTCTCTGGCCCCTCTGACTCCTCAGCTCCATTGCTGCATCCTCCATGCCTCGCCACCTGATGCCAGGCTGTGCTGAGCTCCAGGGCTCTGGGCTGGGTGGAGACGAGGATCTCTGCCCTGAAGAGCTCCCCAGTCTTGTGGGGGAGGCACAGGGCACCGGTGATGCTGAGCAGGCACAGGTTCTGCCGGCATCTCATTCCTTCCAGCAGCTCGGACCACCAGCCCTCCTCTGCCACATTTCTAGCCCAGACCACTCACCTGAGCATCAGACCCCGTCTCCAAGGGCCCCCCAGGCATGACATCTCCCAGGCCCTTCAACTCCACAGGGTCAGCATTGAATTTCCCACCTGCCCCTTGGCCTTTAGTCTCAATCAAACTGCTTTCTCCTTATGCTGGGCAGCATCACCCCTCCATCGATGGGATCAGATCGTGTGACTTCTCCCTCTCCCGCCCCCCAACCCCATCCACACAGCTGAAATTCAGCCAGTCCTGCCTCTGACCTGGCTCTCAAATCTTTCCTCTCCTTTCCACCTGCTCTCACTGCCCTGGCATTGACCTCTCCTCTCTGTCACTTGGCCTATTTCCCCAGACCCTTCACAGGTCTTCCTGCGTCTGCTCTCCCCCAGCCTCATTCATCTTACATCCACCGTGAGATTAATCTGCCAACCACTCAGGTGTAACCGCAGACGGCTTCCATGGCTCTCCATTGCCCACTAAATAAAACTCAGGCTCAGTAACTTGACATTCAATGCCCTCCGCACCCAACAGCTGGTCCTGACCCTTTATTCTAAAGATAGTTCCTTCTGCACCCACCCTGAGCGCGCGCGCGCGCACACACACACACACACACACACACACACACACACACACACACTGGCCTGGTCACCCATCTTCAGCTGTGTCCCATGAGTATAATTTTTTTAAGGCAGAAGAAGGTAGAATTAGAAGAGTACAAACCAATAAAGTGCATTTCTTGGAATGGGTTGTTTAACCTTTCTGCGCCTCCTGATCTATAAAGTGGGAAAACAACAACAATTAATTAACTAGCTGCTATTTTCTTTTTTAAATCATTTTTCTTTTTTGGCTGCTTCGGGTCCTCGTTGCTGTGCACGGGCTTTCTCTATCTGCAGTGAGCAGAGGCTACTCTTCTTCGTTGCGGTGCGTGGGCTTCTCATTGCGGTGGCTTCTCTTAGTGCGGAGCACGGGCTCTAGGTGCACAGGCTTCAGTAGTTGTGGCGCGTGGGCTCGGTAGTTGTGGCTCACGGGCTCTAGAGCGCAGGCTCAGCAGTTGTGGTGCACGGGCTTTGTTGCTCCGGAGCATGTGGGGTCTTCCTGGACCAGGGCTCGAGCCGGTGTCCCCTGCATTGGTAGGCAGATTCCTATCCACTGCACCACCAGTGCAGTGGATAAGAATATAAATTTCTAATTTAATTTTTATTTTATATTGGGGTATAGTTGATTAACAATGTTGTGTTAGTTTCAGGTGTACAGCAAAGTGGTTCAGTTTTACATATACATAGATCTATTCTTTTTCAGATTCTTTTCCCATATAGGTTATTACGGAATATTGAGTAGAGTTCCCTGTGCTATACAGTTGGTCTTTGTATGATTATCTATTTCATATATAGCAGTGTGTATATGTTAATCCCCACCTCCTAGTTTATCCCTCCCCGCCACATTTCCCCTTTGGTAACCATAAGTTTGTTTTTGAAGTCTGTGAGTCTGTTTCTTTTTTGTAAATAAGTTCATTCCATTAATAGTAGGTTCGTATGAGTTTCAACGTCTCAGTTAAGATTCTAGAATGGAATATAAAGGGATGATCTGTGAGCACCTAAGAGGAGGAAGTGTGTAAACCCAGGAGAGTGATGGGTTTGCTAAGAAATGGCCACATCTGATTGGCCCACGTTCTTGTCTATAGGATAGCTGGTCCAGTAGGTTAGAGAAGGGAGGCTGAGAGAAGGCATCTAGATTCCTAGAAGGTGGATGATGAGGTCTCTTGGGACATACTTGTAGAAGAGATGGGGAAACATGGGACGGACAAGAACCAAGTGAATGACTGCCAATATGGCAGGCCATGTCCACACAGGGGGTCTCTGGCGGCGTGCCCCAGGGCTCAGTCCTGTTCAGCTGTGGTCTCAGTCCCTTGTGCGTGAAGGTAGAGGTGGCTTTGCTGGGGGAAGAGAGCTATGCCGGCTCCCGAACCAGGGCAAAGCCATGTCAAGATGCATGTGCCAGGATCCCATGGGAGCACTTATATTTGGAAATGACTTAAAGGAGAGAGTCCCAGCCTACGCACTGCGCGTGGAGAAGCGGGGAGGGAGGGAGGATGATAATAACAGCAGTGATCACTAACGGGGCTTTTCTCTGGTATTAAATCTCTTATACACAGGCTCTATGACACTGGAGGAAACTGGGGCTCCGGCAATTCAAAGGGCCTAGCAAGGTCATCTGGTCACAGGGCAGCAGGACCAGGACATCAACGCAGGACACACTGCATTAGCACCCGCTGCTCTAAACTGCTTCCCGTTGGGGCAGCAGCCTCAACAGCCTGTAGCTTAGGGTTTTTCACACTTTGTGTCACATAGGACAAATCACAGAGAAAGTGAAAGAGGAGAGGCAGCCCCTGGCACCTCTCCAAGAAACCTCAGAGCAGGGTCGGAACACTGTCATCAAGGGTAAATTCCAGACCACTCTGTCCTGCCAAGCACAGAGCTTGGCTCAGCCCCCAGAGGCCTGCTGGGCTGGAGCGCCCAGGAGAGCAGCCGGCACCGGGAGGGGACTGGCTAGCCAGCCCAGGAGGAGTATTTGGAGTAGCTGAAAGTGGTTGCACCTGATGATCAGAAAGTGGGGTGGGGTGGGGTGCTGGGAATAGCTCCCAGTTGCTGACTACAAACCTCTGGGGAGCTGAACTGGGGTGGGCGAGGGGGTGGGCGGAGTGGGGGCAGCACATGAAGGCTGATTTTGAAGAAGGACCTTCTCAGAGTTCCCCAGGGATGGTAATGAGTCCCCCGTTCCTGGAGGTAGCCAAGTTAAAGCTGGGTGGTGACACTGAGGGAGATATTCTGGAGGGAATGCAGGTGTCAGAGGGTGCTCTAGGCCATCAAGGGTCCTTTCAACCTTGAAATTTGTGATGTTTTTACATAAACTGTCACCTGGAATACTTTGCCTTCTAATTCCACCTCAAGGCCCAAATCAAACCCTACGTCTTGCAGGAAGTCTCGCCAAAGCTTCCCAGTCAGACTGAATCTCATTTTTCCTGATTTACTCGTTGTAAACTAGATACCCCATAAAATGGAAGGGAATCAAATCAAATGGAATTGCGTGAAAGTGACAGGAGCCAGGACAAACATGCTTTTGGAGTATCCACTAGTGCCAGGCACTGGTCCCCAAGGGCACAGATGTTGACTTGTTTCATCCTTTCTCAACCGCCATTGGCATAGGCATGTTGGCTCCATGTTCCAGATGGGGGTACTGGGCACTGAGAGTGAAGTGACCTGCCCAGGGTCATGCAGCTGAGGCCAGGGGGAGAGCTGGGATTTGAACCCAGGCAGGCTGGCTCTGGAGCCCCTGCTCTGAATCACTCCTTGGGGCTGCCAGGACGAGGCGACGAGAATCCAGAGCAGAGCCGGCACATAGGAGGCACTCAGCACAGCTGGCTTTTCGTACCGCAGCCGTGGCTCTTTGTCACTGTCCCTGTATCTCCCTGTTGCTGTCCCTACCCTGCCGGGCTCTGCTGTCTCCATTTCTCAGTCTCTCTGGCTTTGTGTGTCTTTTCCCCTCTCTCCCTGCCTGTCTCTGTGTCCTCACATCCGCCTTCTCTCTCCTCTGCCTTGTCTGTCAGTCTGTGTCCCTGTTCTTGTCTGTCATTCTGTCCTTCTCTCTGTGCATCCTGGCCCTTTCCCACCAGCCCCACCGCATGGCCCCCACTGCCCTGTGCTTCTGCTTCTCCTGTCTTCCTGGCGCCTCTCACCACCGACGTGTCCTTTGTCTTTATGACCAGCTCGGGGTCTCTCTCCCTCTCTCCTTCCATTTATGAGCCTGTGTGTTAGTGCACAGGGCAGCGGGCTGGAGGCCACTCACTAGTGACCCGTCTCTGCGATCACCTCATTATTTATCACCAGGGACGCCAGTGTTTCCATAAATTACCCCGACCCAGAGCCGCCTGCGCCAGAATCAATAGTCGCCTCTCGCCTAATACGCAATTATTAATAACCACGGGGGAAGGGTGGCCAGACGTGGCACCCTGGGCCCTTGCCTGGCAGGGGGAAGGGAGGCCTGGGAGGGAGCTGGCACCCGTAGCGCGAAACGCCTGCTCAAGGCAAGAGGTGGGGCCTGGAGAAGGAGCCAGGGTGTCCAGATCCTCTCCAGGGCTGGGCCAGAGAATCCGACGTGGTCCACCCTGAGGTCAGAGGAAGAGGCAGAGCCCCGTCTCCAGGCGCCTCTCGTCTGAGGATGGAGACCCGCCGTACCCTGAAGTCTGTTCCTTTAGGACCCACCTGGGACCTAGAGATGAGGTGTGGCTTCCCAGGGAGGGGAGCTGTGTCAGGACCTCATCCTGCCCAGCTGCAGGCAGACCGGATTTGGTTCCAGTGGGGTAAGGGTGTCAGGAGGCGATTTGGGCCCTGCTGGTGCATCTGGATGGATATCTGAACCTCCAGGAGGTGGTGTTTGGTGGTGGAGGCTCCAAAGAGAAAGCTGTAAGGGCTGGGGTTGGGGGCGGGGGGAAGAGCACTTCAAGGGGTGCCCAAGGGTCTGAGGGGTCAGAATCAGAGCAGCTGTCCATGCAAGTAACAGGACATGGGGCCACAAGAGGGGGAGACGGAGTCCCAGGAGCACGTGACCTTGGTGTATCCTGGCACCCGGACACACACACACGCCTCAACTGCTGGCTCTCTCCTCGTTGTGCCCAGAGGCCCAGGGAAACACACACACACACACACACACACACACACACACACACACAGCCCTCAGATCAAAACAGTCACAAAGCAAAGACAGACACACTAAGAAACAGAAGTGCATAGAGGCAGAAAGAGACCATACACAGTCAGACACACATCCTGTTAGGTACAAAGATACGCGCACACAGGGATACCTGTGCAAAGCCAGAGACTCAAAGACACCCAATGAACGTGGCTGCTGACAGGCACAACCCCACCCCCATACAAAAATACTAGTACAGGTTTGTACCTATGTACCCAGACCCCCCAGACACGTTGACACAAGCACACACTAGCAGCCCACCCTGCACACCCCGCCTTTGGGCGACTCAGCCTCTAAGGGCATCTTGCAGGAGACAGGCTGAGGCTCCCGTGGCTCTGGAGCCCAGTTGGTGCCAACACTGCCACCGTGTGGCTGCAGGGGCACGGTGCACAGGCCGCAAGGCTGGAAGGCTGGCTGGTGGGGCTGGGACTGGGGAAGCACAGCACCGAAGTCTTGCCCCCAAACCTGGGCCTCTTCGTCTAGATGAGCCCAACTGCCATTTTGGCCACTTCCCAGTGAAACCAGACATGGTCCTGGAGAACTGGGGTCAGATAGTGTGGCAGCTGGAGCCAGCTACTGCGGGGCCTGGGCTGCTTCCCTTGCTTGGCCTGTGTCTCTAAGACCTGTGACTAGTGCCCGGTGGTAGGCAGGCAGCCCCCATGCTAGTGTAGTCTGGATGCTAAGTTACTCACACTCTCCCAGAGAGACTGCGGCTCAGTCCCCTCCTGCAACTTCATTATTCATTCATTTACCAAAGTTTATTGAGGTTCTATTCTGTGTCCAAGTACAATGCTGGGGTGATAAAATGGTGAGCCCTGTATCGACGGTGAGCATTTCCTAAATGCCACGGAGCTTGACATTGAAGAGATAACACAATAAATATTTATTAGGTCGAACCATAGGAAATTACCATTAGTGTAGGTCTAAATGGTCAACTATTGGCAATTTCCTATGATCCACCCTAAAGATGATAAGCATATGTGTTACAAAATAGGACAGAATGGGAATGTTATGGAAGGCTTCCTTGAGAAGGTGAATCTAAGCTGAACTTGAAAGGATGAGTAGATATTAAGTAGCTAAAGGCAGTGGAAGAGCTGTACAAAGCCCCTGAGGTAGGAGAGAGCTTGTATATTGTGAAAACCAAGCACTTAGAGCCGAGAACTAAGAGGTAGGTGGTGTGAGTGAGGGGGAGGGGCTCGGGGAACCAGACTTTCCATGCAGGACCCTGGACATGCCATGTTTAGGACTTTGAACTTTTTCCCAAGAGCCCTGGGGAGACACTCACCAAAGGAGTTCATAAGCAGAGGAATGTCACAATTAGCTCGTTGTAGAAGAACTGAGCAGTGGGTCGGGGAGTGGCGGTGAGGGGTGGTGGTGGGAGACGCGAGCAGAGTTGAGATTTTAGTCCAGTCACTCTCCAAGTCCTCTGTAAAGTAGGGCTGTAATTTCCACCTTGCAAAAAGGGTGCAATAAGAAAATGAATATAAAGCACGTAGTTGGTACTTGACACATAATGAGTAGTCTCCAAATAGCAGCTGTGAGTCCTTACCTTCTTAGAAACTCAAAGGACCCCTCCCCCGACCCCCACTGCAGTTTCCCGTGGGCTGTGCCGCTTGGGGCCAAGCTCACTGACGGAGCCCAGCGCCCACTGAGGCACCGATGTTCTCACTCTGGTTCTCAGAGGCCCTGGAACCCTCAGGCACCACCCCTCCCTACCCTACCTCATGCTCTAGATCTCCCCAGGGGTGGGCTCCCTTGGAGAGCAGTGCCTGGGAGGGCCATGCCCAGGCTTTCCATCCTCTGAGTTGCTGTGCAGAGCTAGGGCAGACACCCAGCCACGCAGGCCCTCAAGGAGGTGGCATTATCTCCCTTGTACAGATGGGGACACTGAGGGTCCCAGATGAAGTTACACTTAGTAGCCGTGCTGGGGTTTGAAACCATGGTTGACCCCCAAAACCATGCTTTTTATTTTTTTTGAATCTCAGGTGCAGAAAGTTGAGTTAAACACTTACCAATTCCAGGCAGGGTATTCATGTGAGGTCTGTCTCCTGACCTGTTATTACTAGGAAATTGATATCTGTTGACTGTTCTCAGGGCCCCGTTATGACAAGACCCCATGCTGGAGGATCCACGGGTGGTTCAGGGGCAGTTCCTGTCCTTGGGGAGCACATGGCTTGTGGCAGCCAAGTCCTGGGCAAAGAGCTTCCACTCTCCTGCCCAGAAGTGCTGATTGGACGAATTTATCTTTAAGGCAAATAATAACAAGGGTCTACCAATGTGTCAGAGTAATAAAAGATTCATGCCCTTCGGTGAGGAATAAATATATTATCATTTAATGGAATACTCTGCAGCCATTAGAACTAATTGTATGGGTATCAATTAATTGATGTGAAGAGCTGGCCAAGCTTTGTTGTTCAGACTTTTTTTTTGAATTTTATTTATTTTTTTATACAGCAGGTTCTTATTAGTCATCCATTTTATACACATTAGTGGATACATGTCAATCCCAATCTCCCAATTCATCCCACCACCACCACGCACCGCCGCTTTCCCCTCTTGGTGTCCATACGTTTGTTCTCTACATCTGTGTCTCAACTTCTGCCCTGCAAACCGGTTCATCTGTACCATTTTTCTAGGTTCCACCTATATGCGTTAATATACGATATTTGTTTGTCTCTTTCTGACTTACTTCACTCTGTATGACAGTCTCTAGATCCAACCACGTCTCTACAAATGACCCAATTTTGTGTTCAGATTTTTTTTAAAGTAGGCCATAAAATAGTATTCATAGAGATTCCCATTTTTGGAGAACATAGGTATATGCTTATACCATATTTTCTTGACTCTAGGATGTATGTATTTTTCACATTTTAACATTTCTGAAATCAGTGTGTGCGTGACAATATATATGTTTAATGAAGTAGTTTTTCCCATAAAAGCTGTGTAACTAAATGCTAGAATCAAGAAAAACACACACACACACATTCACACACATACATATACACATATGAAAAATTCCAGAAAGATATAAACCAAAATGTTGTCATTAACTCTAGGTGATTTTCACTTACTTTTTTAAACTTTCTGTACTGTCTGAACTTTATAACCTGAGCACAACTTATTTTTATAATCAGGAAAAAATACATTATTTCTATATTAGAAAACATAACAAAGGTACAGCTCAAAAACGCCAAAGCTTCTCAGACACGGCAGGCCAGGATAACCGCGAACCAGAGCCCCCAGCGCAAGCTGTAGGAACTCAAATGAAAAAGAGGGGAAATCAGGGAGGCTCTGGCAGCGATGGTGAAGGAGCTGAGCCTCCTAGACAGAAAGGATTTGGGTAGATGGGCAACAGGTTTGCGTGAAGCAGGCCGAGGAGACAGCCTAAGAGGAGGCCTGGCGATCCCGGGGCTGGAGGGAGGGAGTGTGTGTGACTTGAAGCCACACAGATGACAGTGGTGGCTGTAGGGATGGTAGCTGGAATAACAACACAGCTACCATTAATTGAGTGCTTATTCTGTGTGAGGTCCTTTTCTAAGTATTTCCTGTGTATTGACTTATTGTTACAGGCTAAATTGATAAAATGAGGTCCTTAGGGTGGGCCCTAATCTAGTATGACTGGTATCCTTAGAAGAAGGGTAGATTAGGACACAGATGTACAGAGGAAGACCCCAGGACTACACAGGGGGGAGGAGACGGCCATCTACAAGCCAACGAGAGAGGTTTTAAAAGGAACCAACCCTACTGACACCTTGATCTCAGATTTCCAGCCTCAAGAATTGGGGGAAGGGCTTCCCTGGTGGCGCAGTGGTTGAGAGTTCACCTGCCGATGCAGGGGACACGGGTTCGTGCCCCGGTCCGGGAAGATCCCACATGCCACGGAGCAGCTAGGCCCGTGAGCCATGGCCGCTGAGCCTGCGCGTCCGGAGCCTGTGCTCCGCAACGGGAGAGGCCACAGAAGTGAGAGGCCCGCGTACCGCATAAAAACAAAACAAACAAAAGGAATTGGGAGAAAATCAAGTTCTGTTGTTTAAGCCACCCAGTCCGTGGTGTTTTGTTATGGCAGCCCCAGCAAACTAATACACTCATCTACTCCACAACAACCCTACAGGGGTAGGTGTTTCCATTATCTTTTGCTGTGTAGCAAGTTGTCCTAAAACTTAGTGGCTTAAAATAACATTTATCATTTACTTTGCTCTAGGGCTTGGCAGGGTCAGCTCAACTCAGCTCCACATGGTATCAGCTGGGGCAGATGGCTTTCAGGATGGCTCGTCACTTAGTGCTGTCTGTCAACCAGAACACCTCCAGTGGCCTCTCCTGGTGACTCCTTGGCTTCCTCACAGCATGGCGGCCAGATTCTGAGAGTGAGCATCCCAAGAGAACAAGACAGAAGAAGTTGGTGTTTTTATGACCTAGCCCTGGGAGTCACGTAGCATCACTTTTGCCATATCCACCTAGGTAGTGATAAAAGTAGACTCAAGTTCAAGGGAAGGGAACATCATTCCTACCATCCCCTGGGAAGAGTCAATAGCTCTTATAAAAAGAGCTTGTTGGATGGGATATGCGTTGTGGCTGATATCTTTGGAAAATGTAACCTAGGTACTATAATTATCCCCATTTTACAGCTGAGGAAACACAGGTAGAGAAAGAATTTAAGTGACAGGCCAAGATCAACCTCCTGAATGGTGGCATTGGGTAGGTTTGTGCTGGATCGTGAAAGGCGCTGAATGCCAAGTTCAAGGTTTAGGTTTGACGTAGGTGGGCAATGGGGGACCACTGAGTTTTTGAAGCAGAGGGTGACATCACTAGATTTGTGCTTAAGGAAAATAGTTCTGGCTGCAGAATAGAAAGAGGGAGGGACGAGGCGGGTTAGAGGCTATGAGGAGGCGGTGACCACAGTCTTGCTGAGAGTGGAGGCAGCCCAACCCAGGGCAGGGCTTGGCAGATGAAGGGAAGGGCCCAGCCACTGCTCCTCTGCAGGAGAGCTTCTGGGCGGTGAACAGTGCCCGTCCCACCCTTCAACGATCCAGGTGTTTCCCTGGTTCCTCCAAGATCCACTGCCTCACAAGATACCTTGTGGAGGTATCCAGAGGAGGCTCTGCCAGCCTCTCCACCTTCAGGGCCTCTGGCTGGGGCCCTGCCACCCCTCTCACTGGCTCTCACCACCTGCTGATTTGATCTCACTGCACATAGTGCGTCCTTAGTTTTGCTCAATGAACAAATGAATGAGTGAATGAATGAATGGGAGACAAGTCATAAAACGTCCCAATAAACTGAGTTTAAAAAAAGGGGGAAATATACCTTAAACATAAAACTGCACATAATCGCGTATTGGGGGGTTTCTAACCAGAAACCCTGGCAGGAATGGTGAGCCAGGAGGAATTTGAGGGGCCTCCAGAAGTGGGTGGAACAAGGAATAAAACAAAAACAGAAAACCCTGAGCAGGGACGGCGCTGAATTCTGATTGGATGCAGTGGGTGTCAATCGCGGCTGCTCTGTCAATGAGCCAATCAGCTGGTCCACAATGACTAGGTGAAAATATCAGAAGCTTCTGTTCGAATCCGTCCCTCCTCCACGACTGTTTACCGCGAGATCTCCAGTGCTTTAGTTTGTCTGCAGACTCAGTTTTCTCAGCTGCGAAGTGGGAGTGAGAGCGGCGACTTTCGGCCGCTGTTGCTTCACCGGCTCAGCTGTGGGAAAAGCGCCAGAACCGGGTCTAGCTGGAAGTGGGGGCTCGGTAAGTGAATACCCATCACCTGGGACTTTGGGCCTGGGACCTGCACCCACAGAGTGAACGTGTGTTTGTTTTTGTTTTGTTTTTTGCGGTACGCGGGCCTCTCACCGCTGTGGCCTCTCCCGTTGCGGAGCACAGGCTCCAGACGCGCAGGCCCAGCGGCCATGGCTCACGGGCCCAGCCGCTCCGCGGCATGTGGGATTCTCCCGGACCGGGGCACGAACCCGCGTCCCCTGCATCGGCAGGCGGACTCTCAACCACTGCGCCACCAGGGAAGCCCCTGAACGTGTGTTTGGAGGGAGTGACTGCTCACATTTCTTCTCTTCCACCACCCCACTCCTAAGGGCAGGGCCTGTGTCCCAGGGCTCAGCCCGGGCCTGGCTGGAGGAGGGCTGGGGAAGGGCCGGGGAGTTAGCTGCTGCGAACTGTTAAAGATTCCCTACTGGGCTTTCCACGGAGGGAAGGCGGGGTTGTGCATGGGCAGAAAGGCAGCGCCATCTTATGCAGACCCTTCTGGATGCCAGGGGCCACGGAGACCACGCCGCAGAGCCACCCGGGCCAACGGGATTCGGGGGAGGGGTGAATCAGGGACTCGCAGCGGCCCGGAACCAGAGAGAGGAGGCAGGGAGGGGACACCTGAGTTGACAGAACGCCTATGATGTGCCAGGAACCACAACGCTAAGAGCTTCCAAGGAGTCTGCCACCTCATGTCCCCGTTTTACAGATGGGCAAACAGCGGCCCAAAAACATTACAGCTGCTTTGAACCCAGGCCTGTGTGATTACAAAACTGTGCTCTTAATCCTATATGCCCTGCCTCTGGAGAGACGTTGAGGAGGGAGGCATGGACAAGTCAGCAAGGTGGACCCCAGCAGTGGCATCTTGGGGCCAGAGGAAGGCCAGGTGCCCTCTCCTAGTTCCCTGTGCCACAGGCACCTGTGCTTGGGCTCCTCCTGAGCTGGTCTCCGTAAGTTTCCCCTGAACCTCCAAGGAGTATTCCTGTTGGATTCACCACTCCAGCCAGCCTAGACTGAGGGGGAAAGCCAAGAGAAAGTAGATTTCTCTTCTGTGTGCCCGAAAGGCTGGGACAGCTGAGTGTCACTGGCTCAGCCAGCTGTGGCAGTGGGAAGCAGGTACCCTGGAGGATGAGGCCAGTGGAGAGACCCCTGCAGAGCAAACACAAATGAGGAAGGACCACAGGACAGGCTGGTGACTCCTGGATACCCCACCTTCTCCCCGAGGGCAGAGTCACCTTTGGATTCCAGGGCCCAGCACTGCCTGGAATGATGTTCCCATGTTCCCAGGAGTTCCCAGGGCTCTGGGCTGGACTTCGGGCTTCAAGCCAAACTCATCCCCATCTTCACCCATCCGGTATCCCTGCTGGTCACCCCATGCTCCCTCGGCCGTCCTGATCAGGGCCGGAAGCTCATCTGGTGCCAGCAATGGGCACGAGAATTTGGCCACACCGCCTTAAGGCCATCAGCAGCCCCACGGGGCCCCAGCCTTGCCCATACCCTCTCCAGCTGGCTCAGCTCAAGGCCAAGCTCTTACAGCCTTTTGGACACTGGTTTGAACAGCTCCCCGTGCAGCCAGCTGGCCTACAGCCAGTCCAGGTCCTAAAAGATGCCCCCTTAACTCCCCCAACCCAGCGTGTCCAAAGCCCCCGTGCCCTGCCTTCTCCCAAAGCCGGCCTCTCCCCATTTCTGTTGGATTTGACATTCGCCCTGTGGCCCAGACTCCCAGGACCCCCCGCAGTCCTGCCTGGGGACCCTGCCCAGGTTCCAGCTGGCTGGCGAGCCCAGCCAAGCATCACAGCTCCCGCGACATCCCTGAGTGACAGGAAACAACTCGCTCCTTCCAAGAGGCGAAGCTCTGACAAACACTCACTAGGAAATAATAAAGTGGCAAAATAATTCTGCATCGGACACACTTACCAGAGCAGAAAGCGTCTGTGGAGGAGACAACATCTTGTACCATCTATCTTCCTTAAATCCCCACGCTGTGACAAAGTGGAGGGCAAAATCATGATGAATGATCGGACACATTTAGCCAGTACCTGTGCTCTGTAACGAGCGCACCCGGGAAAGGGGCTCTAATGAAGATCTGTGCCGCCGCCCCAAACTATGCCTCGTCAGAAACAAGTCTCTATTACGAAATTGGCGCCTGGTTTTCATATCAGAAAGGATGGAGGTGCGAGGTGTGACATGAATTAACGCCGGCACCTGCAGGGTCAGCCCAGCCCTTGCTGGCGGTACAGAGACAAACGGGTTCGGCTCCCGCCACCACCCTGTGTCTGGTTGACAAGGCGCCAGTCGCCTTCCGATTGTGCGGGAACATGCCTGGGTTTTGTTCCTACCCGGCCCGCCATCATTTATTCTGCTGCCTCATTTGAATATGATGAATACTGTAGTCTTTTATTTGTTCACAACAACCAAATAATTGTAGATCCGTGGGCTTCGGGGCAATTAATCACATTTTTTCCTCCACCAATCCACTATAAACATGACATTGAACAATAAAGTGCATTAACCTCTGCTTTGCACAAAACTTTGCTTATTTAAACACCGCAAGGTTATTTGTTTTCCTTCTTGCCAGGCCCCTGCCACAAGGGAAGGGTGGTAAGGAGAGAGGGCCCACCCCATTCCAGCCAAGCCACCCCGGTCCATCCTGGCCCCCAGCTCAGCCAGACATGGGGCAGGGGGCAAGCATGTGGGGCCACAGGTGTTGGAGTGAGCATCTCCGGGGCAGGCCCTGCGGCTGTGAGCGTGTGTGTGTGTGCATTGGTGTGCCAGGTATGACTATGGATGTACTTGTGTGAATGTGTCTATTACATGTGTACTCGTATGCACATGTATGTTTATCTAAGTCTGCTCTCAGACTAGAGGTTCTGAGGACAAGGCCTGTGTGTGTGTGTTTATGTATAGATATGTATTGTGTGTATATGTATACGCATATATGTATCTGTGTGTGTGTGTATAAGCATTCCTGTGTGTGCAGATGTGTGACCATTTTAAAAAATGGTTGCAAGTTCTTTCACAGTTCTCCCATCGAGAGGTGGGGTCTGTGTCCTCCCCCCCATGAATCTGGGTGGACTTGTGACTGCCTTGACTAAATAGGATGACAGAGGTAACGCTATGTGACTTCCAAGGCTAGGTCATAAAAGGTCATACAGCATCCACCTTGTTCACCTTGAACACTCACTCTTGGAGTCCTGAGCTGCCATTTAAGAACCCCAACTACTCCCAGGCCACCACGCTAGAGAGGCCACATGGAGAGACCACGTGGAGAGGCCACGTGGAGAGGCCACGAAACCTCAGGCAGAGAGAGAGCTACCTGATGAGCACCCAGCCATTCAAGTCATCCCAGTTCAGGTGTCAGAGATGTGAGTGAAGATGCTTCCAGTCATGGGATTCTTCCCAGCTGAGACCCTGGTCATGGTGGAGTAGAAACAAGCCATCCCCCTGTGAGCATAGTAAAATGGTTATTGCTTCATGCCACCAAGTTTCGGGTAGTTTGTTATGCAATCATAGATACCGGAATAGTATGTATGTGACACATGCATGTACTGAATGTGTGCATATATCCCAGTGTGTCTCAGAATAGATGTTCCTAGAGCAGGGCCTGAAAGTCTAAGCATGTGTGTAGGGGGTATGTCCGTGTGGGCATGTGTATGGGTGCAAGTGCTACACGTGAACGTGTATGTATGTGAGTGTATATAAGTAAGTCTGTGTGAGTGTCTGTGTGTATATTTGGATGCATTATGAGTTCAAATGGGTCAATGTGCTTTTCTATGTCTATGGATAAACATTTTTGTCCTTGAGAAGATCCTGAGTGGGTATCTACCTGTATGTGTACATCCTTGGAGGGATAGTGCTGGGGAGGCCAGGCCCCTGCCAAAGGGCTTGTCTTGGGCTGGGGGCACTGGGGGGGGGGGGTTCAAGAAGCTCATGGAAGCAAGACTCCAGGGCAGAGAGAACCCATTCATGCAGCATCTCAAGGAGAAAGAGATGCTGAAAGTGGTGGGCCTCCCATGGATGTGGGCTGAGCACCAGCTATACCAGGTGGTGCCCACATGTCAACAACAGGAGCTTGGCCAATTGATTGGGATGAGATGGAATATGGGTTGCCTTCAAAAATGGCATCTTCAAGGAATAGGTAATTATTCTCCACCAATAATGATAAATATAAAAGGCAGTTCTTAACAAGGAAAGAGAAGGCATCAGATGCATAGTCCCTCAACTCAGCCACCCAACATCTTGGCTACAGGATCTGTACTCTCTTCTTTCCCAGCAGGTTGAACACAGGAGCTCCTCCTTCTCTTCTCTGAGGCAGCCTCTCCCAAAAGAATCTCATTCCACCTGTCAATCACTGTGGCCCTAATTGCAGCTGCCATGTGGGGGGGGGGGGTGGTATCATTGCTGGAGTGGGTTAATGAAGCCTCAGGTGTATGGTGTGTGGCCATTGATTTGGTGAACTCATTCTTTCTATTCTGATCAAAAAAGAGGATCTGAAACAGAACAACCATAGTTATTTGTAGTTTTGCCCCAGGACTCTATTAAATCTTCCATCCTCTATCAGCAAATAGTCCAAGGAGATCCAGCCTGCTTCCATATTGCACAGAACATCACATTGATTTGTTACATTAATGACATCATGATACAGACAATCAAAGAGTGGCTAGTTCACTGGAGGTTTTGGGAAGATACGTGCATACCAGAGTGTGTGCATGTATTTATAATTTATGTAAGTGGTATTGTATCATATTACCATTCTCTTATTTTTCAAATTGGCACTGTTTTTTAAGATCTATCCAAGTTGTCATCTGTACATATGCTCCTTTGCTTCCTAATAATAGTGAGGGCCAACCCAGATTGCTATTATCTCTCTTCCAAGGAACCTGCAGCAAACATCCTTGTAGATTTCCCATTGTGCACATGTTAGAATTTTTTTGGGTCCTTGTGTGTGTGTGTGTGAGCATGTGTTTGTGGGCATGCACGCATACGCGTGCACACATAATTTGCGTAAGTAGTTTGGGATTGCTTTCTAAAAAGGCTTTACCAATTTACACTCCCATCGGCCATGTGTGAGGGATCCTATCTTCCACATTTCTGCCATTAATTGGTATTACCCAGGTTTGTAGTTTTTGCCAGTCTAAAGGTGTAAAGTGCTATCTCGTTTTAATTTGCATTTCTTTGACTACTAATGAGTTTGAGCATCGCTTCATGTGCTTATTAGCTTTTGGGGTTTCCTTTTCTGTAAATTGCCTGTCATATCATTTGCCCATTTTTCTGTTGGAGTTGATGTCCTCTTCTTGTTGCTTTACGGAGTTCCTTGTAGATTCTAGATGTTAATCCCTTGTCAATTTCAGACTTTGAAAAAAATCTCAGTCCTATCATCTGACTCTTAATTGGCCCATGTTATATATATATTTTTTATTAAACACAACCTCTTAATTTTGATGTAATCAAATTCAGCAAATTTGTGCAGTATGGTTTGTCCTTTTAAAATTTTGGAAAATAATCCTCCTTGCCTTTCCCTAAGCCCAAAGGTATCCTCCTACATTTGTTTCTATTAACCCTATGATTTTTAACTTTCACACTGAGATCTTTAATTCACCTAGAGTCCTCTTTGCATGTGAGGCTAAACAGGGACCCAGGTGTAATTTTCTTAGTCGACTGAGCTGGTTTTCACTACCCCGTGTGCAAAACAATCCATCCTTTTCCCACTAGTGTGCAGTGCCACCTCTTTTGTCCCTATTAACTTCCCATTATACAGAGGTAGGTCTTTGAGGTCTCCATTTAGTTCCATTGATACACTTATCTATTCTTGTGCCAATGCTACAGGTTTTTTTATTATGGTGGCTTTATAGTAGGTCTTACTATTTGGTAGGAAAGTCACACCCCTGGTTCCCCCCTTTTTTTTTCTTTTTAGAGTTGACCTAGTTCTTCATGTACCTTCCATTACTTTGTGTAATTTTTGGACTGGATTTACCAAGTTTTCACAGCAAATACACACACGCATATACACATATACATATGTATATATATAATTGTACTTACGATTGGGATTGTAGTGAATTTATGAATTAATCTGGGGAAAGTTGACTTGAGTATAATGTTAAGTCTTACTATCCGAGTTGTCAGTTATTCAAGATTTAAAGTTCAATTCATATGAAAGAAGGAAGACACGAAAAATACATAGGGTATGATTCTTGGGGGCTTGTCATCTTGATGCTGTCACTGCACTTAGAGGCCTTGGCTTGGCTGGTCCAGAAACGCAGTTTATTATTATTATACAAATTACCAAATTTACCCCAGAAGAGAAATACTAATAGACTGATTTTAATAGAGTAGAGATGTCAAAGAATTGCTCCCTCAAGAAGCACCAGATAGTCCTGCAGAAGAATTCTACCAAACATTTAAGGAACAGTTATCTTGAACTCTTCTAGAACATAGGAATAGAAGGAAATCTTCAAAATTCTTTTTATGAAGTGGACATAGCAATGATACCAAAGCCTGTCAAAGAAAGCAACACACACACACATGCACACACACGCACACATATCAACCCTACAAACCAGTCTCATTAAAAAATCCTAAAAACTATTAGCTGACAGTTTCACCAGAAGAATACAAATGATCAAGTAGAATGTATTCTAAAGATGGTTTAATATTTGGAAATTAAATGGTTTACTATCTGGAAATCTGTTACTATAACTCCATAGAAGGTAATTTATTAATAGAATAAAAAGTGAAATTTTCATATTGAAAAAAGTAAAGGTCAATTCATAGAGGTCTTATAGGTTCTTGGATTAATTCTCAGATACTGTATAATTTTTGTTGCAGTTGTGATGTATTTCATATTTAATTACATTTTCTTACATTTATGATTTCATTACATATTACATTTATTACTTTTTTGTATTTCATTTTTTATATTACATTTTCTAGTTGGCAATTGCTGGTGTAGAAAATTCTATTGATTTTTTTTTTTTTTGGTAGGTAAATCTTGTATCTGAGCAACCTTAAATGAATTTTCATATTAGTTCTAATAATTGGTCTGTTAATTCTATTGGTACCTTAAATGGGTAATTATATCTACAAATAATGACAGTGTTATGGCTTCCCTTCCAAACCTCACAGTCTTAGTTCCTTATAGTATTAATTAGAGTTTTTAATACTATGTTAAATGCTATCAGTTATTAGGGACATCTTGTTCTTCTAGGACATAAAGATGTTATGTCTAAAGTTTCTCTTATGTATATTAATATTACTTGTTTGGGGATATAAAAACTTTATCAAATTAAGTAGATAGTTTTCTACTTCAAAGTGGTTTTTTTAAAAAATAAATTTATTTATTTATTTAATTTTTGGCTGCATTGGGTCTTCGTTGCTGCGCGCAGGCTTTCTCTAGTTGCAGCGAGCAGGGGCTACTTTTTGTTGTGGTGCACGGGCTTCTCATTGCGGTGGCTTCTCTCGTGGAGCATGGGCTCTAGGCACGCAGGCTTCAGTAGTTGTGGCGCACGGGCTTAGTTGCTCCATGGCACGTGGGATCTTCCTGGACCAGGGCTCAAACCCGTGTCCCCTGCATTGGCAGGCAGATTCTTAACCACTGCACCACCAGGGAAGTCCCTCTACTCCAAGTTTTATGAGTTTTTTTTACTCATAAGAAGGTACTGTAAGTTATCAAATGTCTTTTCTGTATCATTTGAGATTATCATATATTGTTTTTCTCCTTCTATTAATGTTGAATTAAATGGAAATTTTTTCTAGTGCTGAACTATCTTTGTATTCCTTGAATATGATTATTATTTTTAATACGTTGCTGGATTCTGTTAGCAAATATTTTGTTTTGGGTTTTTGCATCTGCTTATAAGTGAAATAGGCCTGTGATTTTCCTTTTTGCATTGTTCCTATCTGATTTTGGAAGCAGGATTATATTACCCCACAAAATGAGCTGGGCCAAGTTCTCTATTTTTCTTTCTTCTGGAACAACTTGAATAAAATAGAAGATATCAGTTTCTTAGAAGTTTAGGAGAATTCATATGTAGAGCCATTTAAAACCATCTGGGCTTAGGTTTTTTTGTTGGGCGGAGGGGTAGAAAGAGAAATCTGACTACCAGTTCAATCTTCTTAATATTTATTTGTTCAAGTTTATTTATGTGTCTGTTCAGGTTTGCTTCCTTTTGCACAAATTTTGGCATTTTATGTTTTCCTGTAAGTTTAAGTAATTTATATAGGTTCTTGTATTTGTTAACATCTAGCTCTTCCTAATACTCTATTATTACTAACTTCTCTATTTTAATTAGTTTTTTCTAGAACACACATTTTGGTTTTGTTAATCTCTATTTTTTAAACTATTTCATTGATTAGTATCTTTATTGTTTCTTTGTGCTGCCTTGTTCTTTTTCATTTTCTTATTTCTTGATAAATATATTTATTTGATGCCATAAATTTCCCACTAACTGTTGTTGTTAGTTGTGTCCATAGTTATGACAAGCACTGTTTCCATTATCATTTAATTCTAAGCACTTCGTCAGTCCTTTTAGGACTGTGTTACAGTTGGTAAAGTTCAGGGGCCCTGGAGCCTGTCTGCCTGGGTTTGAATCCCCCTCCCCTGCACTACTCACTGGCTGTTTGACCTTGAGAAAATCACTTAACCTGCCTGTGCTTCACCTTTTTCATTTCTATAATGGTAATATTTAAGTGAGTACTAGCTCGTGTAAAGGCCACCATAGAACATGCCTGCATATAGCAAGTGCTGTGTAAGTATCAGCTATTAAAGTTTCCAAGCATATGGGCATTTTAGCCTTCCTTGAATTGTTGATTTCTAGTGAGATAGTCATCTTAGACGGGGGACGCTTCCCTGCTTCCTTTGAGAAAGACAGAAGAGAGAAACTGTGGACCCATATGAGGTTGGAGGTTTATCGGGCACAGTCTTTGTGGCTGTGGCATCCTCCCCCAAAGGCTTTCTTGTTGAGGGTGAGCAGGAAGACGGCAGGTGGCTTCCAGGGTGGAAGACTGCAAGGTAGATGGAAAGGAAGGACAAATGGACAAGAATGCCAAGGACACTGACAAGAAAAGGTTCAAGAGGTGATTCATGAAAGAGCAAATTAAATGTGGGGATTGAGGGAGCAGAGACAAGGATGACCCCAGCTTTCTACAACCAGGTAGATAGGAGTACTGGTTCCTGAGAAGGGAGTGCAGGAGGAGGTGAGTGCAGAACTGGGATCCGTTCGGGTTGGCCAGGGCCTGGAGTATGGGTGTGGGGCAGGAGAGGAAGAGATGAGAGAGGAGAAAAGTGGGCAGGCCCAGGTAACCCATCTTATTATGAATATAATCATGAGTGCCAAGAGAGCGATGGGAAGGGGGGCGTTAAGGAGGAGCCGGGCATGGTTAATTCTCTGTTTTAGGAATACCATTCACTCCAGTATGTCAGAAGAGAGAGCAGAGGAGGGAGATGAGTTGGAAGAAAGCTGGCCTTACCAGCCACTGGGCGTCACCCAGGGATGGTTCCATGAGCGTGTAACTTGTGCAGTCACACAGGGCCCTGCACTCTAAAGAGGCCCACGTTCGGCTTAATGCTCTGCTTTTGCTATCCTAAGATTCTTAATAATTTTGTCTTTGAACCTGCGTTTTGTAAGTCAGGTCTGATGGGACTCGAGCGTATGAATGATCAAAGGAGATTTGCACGGTATACCTGTCTGCCACAGATCCTTATGATGCCCTGTGAGCACAGAACCTCGGTGGACCCACAATCCATGGGGTCTTGCACGTTCATAACTGGTTGGTTGGTGGTCTTTAGATCTGAAGGAGAGTTCACCCAGATCTGAAGTCTTTGGCCCGTTTTTCCCCTTAAATATCTTAAAAATATTCCTCCATTTTTAAAACATACAATGTTACTATCTAGAATCTTGCTGCCATCCAGATTTTCTTTTCCTTCAAAGTAACTTGGACTTCTAACCTGAATATGTAAAAGATTTTTACTTTATCTTTAAGGAACAATAACATCACTAAGCTAAGTGTTGGTGTTGACCATTCTAGGTTAATTCTCATAGGACAGCGTGTACCCTTTCAATAGTTAGATTCAGTCCTCTTGTATTTTAGGAAATATTTTAATTCAGTTTTTAAATATTCTGTTTCATTGTTTAGGCTTTACTTTTAGGGCCTTCAATTATGCGTATGTTGGATCTCCTTATCACCTAGTTTTGTTGAAGAGAGTGCCTACGGATTTTTTTCCTTTTGCTGCTACATTGATTTTCAGGGAATGTTTGGGGTTATTGAAAAACTACACTGATACCACAATCTCCGTATGACTAGAATTCTCTTATTTTCTATATTTAATTATTTAATTTATCTGGGATTTATTTTGATGAACAGCATGAATTGGGGAATCTAGCCTTATTTTTTCCTTTTTTAAAAAAAGCAGCCATAAATAAATAAATAAATAAATAAAATGCTCCCAATCTTTAAAAAAAAAAAAGCAGTTCCACTTTTTCTTACTATAAAAGTTATATGTACATATTGAAGAAAACAGAACAGATGAGCAAAAGGGAAAAAAGCTAATGGTAATCCTTCCACCCAGAGAGAACCATTTTAACATTTTGATCTATATGCTTCTAGGCATTTTTAAGTTGGCTGACCTTGGGCAAATTACTTAACATCCTTGAGATTTAGTACCATAATCTATGAAACGGGAGAAATAACATATTTCATTGACACTAATATGCCATCAATTGTAAGAGTTACGGATTTTTGCCACTAAGAAAGAAAGAAAAAAAACACTGCCAATTAAACTATGACACATAAGCAATTAATTTTAGGTATGTTGATATATAAAAATTTAATCTTAGAATCAATTGAAAATGGTAATAATGACCTTATAGGACTCTTATAGAGATAAGATGACATAATGTATATAAAGTACGATAAATGATAACTACTATCATTCCATCATGTTAATATAGTGAAATTTTATTTATCTAGCCTCCTATTGTTGAACATCTAGGTTTTCTCTATTATAAACATTAATATATAATTCATTAATAAATAAGTGCAAATGATCATAAGCTATTAAATCTTAATGCTAACTGAGAAATGCAAATCAAAACAGCAATACTAATTTAGCACTTTTCAAATTACTAGGATTCTTTCACATTAAAGAAAAATTAGGAAAACCTCAATATCTGACAATACAATGTAACTAAATAAATCGTGATTCAATGGTAGTCTCAGCCATAAAAATAGGTGATTTACAAAGGTGAGCAATTAATAATGTCACACGCTACAATTTATAATGAAAAACACAGTTATGTATATCCGTGCACTTAGCAACAGGAGATACAAGAAGAGACAAAGCCAGCCAAATTAGTAGTAGGAGGCTTTAATTCACCTCTTTAAGTTCATGACATTTACATTAAAAAGTAATAATATAAAATACCTAGAACATAATGAGGTAAGTCTAAAACATAATCACACTGACTAATCATTAAAAACAGTGACTGCACTTTCCTTTCAAATGGTCCTATCAGTTTACAAAATTGACCATATATTAATTCAAAAAGAAAACAAAGGAATAGTGAGACAACATTCTCTGATCACAATCAGTATAAACAAAAATTAGTAACAGTACTCAAATGCAAAAAATATTTTTCTGCCTGTAAAATTTAAAACTTTCAAACAATTCTTGGGTCAGAGAGAAATCAAACTCCAAACTTTAAAGTGTTTAGAAAATTGTGATAGTGAAAATCCTAAGTATTAGACCTATGAAATAGAACAGTGATCAGAAGAAAATTTAGTCTAAAAAAATCAGAAGGAAGGAATCATAAAGAGAAAAGACACCAATGAATTAGAAAAGAGGGAAAAATACAGCACTACTAAATCAGGTGCTAGTTCTTTAGGGCAAAAACAATAATATATCAACGGTTTGGTAACCTAATCAAAAAATGAGAAAGTAAAAATACACAAAATAATCATGACAAGTGGAAAATCAGTACAAATAAACAATTAGAAGCATTGTAAGAGACACTTTGCTAAACTTTGTGCAAAAACATTTGACAACTAGAAGAAATGGATACTTTTATTAGGAAAAAATAATTTATCAAAACTGACCCCAGAAGAGAAAGAAAGAATAAACAGACAAATTGCCATAGAGGAAAGATAAAATGCTGTTAAATATTTACTCACTTCCTTGAAAAATAACCCATCCCAAACAGTTTTACAGGGGAATTCTACCAGTGTTTTAAGGGACAGATAATTCTAATACTACTGAAACTATTCCAGTGCCTAAAAAAAATATTTTTAATGTTCAAATTGTTTTTGTGAAGCAGAGATACACAGATGTACATACTCATCACATGTACATACATCTATGAATATTGATATAAAGTCCAAATTAAAATAGCAGCAAACAAAATACAACAGTACTTCAAAACAAAACTAATACACTATGACCAGGTGTTTAGTATAGTAATATAAGAATGGTTCAGTATTGTAAAATCTAATAGAATTACTTGAAATCTATTAAAATCAATATTTTAAAATGTATTACCTATTATGTAATAAAGCAAGTGTAGTAATATGTTAATGGTAGAATGTAAGTGATAGATATATGCTTGTTCACACTGTAAGATTCTTTCAACTTTGGTATATGTTTGAAAAATTTCGTAATAAAATGTTGGGAAAATATCTATTAATATAATTCATCATATTAATAGGTCTAAGGAGAAAGATCATAAGACTATCTCCATGAACACTGAAAGGCATTTGACAAAATTCAATATCTATTCTTAATTTTTAAAACATTTAATAAAGTAGAAAGAGATAGTTATTTCTTTAACATATAGACTCATTTCACCCCATAAGCCAGCATTATGCTTAATGGGAAAAACACTAAAAGCATTCCCATTAAAGTCAGGATAAAACAAAAATGTTCAATATCATATTGGACTATTATTTAGCATTGTTCTGGAAGAAGTAACCAATGTAATTAAAGAAAGATATTAGAGGTATGAAAATAAGAAAATGGGACATTAAATTATCTTTATTTGCAGATGATACAATGAGGTGATATGACTGTATAGCTGTAAAACCCAAGAGACTAAACTGAAAAACTATTATAAAAATAATATAGTTCAGTAATATAGTTGGGTACAAAATTAAGAGTCAAGAGTGTGTGTGTGTGTTTGTGTACATTCTTGATACTTCAAATGCTTAATATTTTATCATAATGAGAAATATGTGATATATGTGTAAATAAAACTTTGAAATACTGATGATGACTTTAAAAATGGAAAGTTATTGGTAGAACACTCAAAATGTAGATGTCAGTTCTTTTAAAATTAATTTACCATGTGATGGGATCCCACTGAAATGCCAACCGTATTATTTAATGAAACCAGATGATTTTAAAGTTCAGATAAAAACAAACCAAAATAGGAAACCAATTTTTTTGTGTGTCAAAAATTAGAGGGAAATAGGGCACCAGATAATAAAATATATTTTGAGGATACATTAAGTACAGCAGTGCAGTGATGGTACTTGCATGTATAAAGAGATCAGTGGTACAGACTAAAAGTTCAGAATTAGACCCAGATATGCACGGTGGTTTAGTATATGATAGAGGTGGCATTTCAAGTCAGTGTGAGAAAGATTGATCATTCAGTAATAAATCCTGAGATAACTGGATAGTTACCTGGGGAAAAAAGTTAGATCCCTAGTTTGTACCTTACACCAAAATAAATTTTAGGTGGGTCAGAGATTTAAATATGGGAATTGAAAGCATAAGCCACAGATGAATGTTTTTATAATCTTGGAATGGCAAAGGCTTAGTAAGTATGACAAAAATCCAAAAGCCATAAGAAGATTGATAAATTCAACTACCTCTTAAAAAATCTGTAAGGCAAAAACCATCAGAAGCTAAATCTCAAGAAACTACAGACCGGTGGTGGGGGGAATTATTTCTAACTCTTATCACAGAGAGCCAGGTTCTCTAACATATAAAGCATTCCTAAGGAATGGAAAGAATAAGAACAACCACCCCATAGGGGGAAAATGTACAAGGGTTTTAAAGCATGCATTCTTAAGGGGTGTAATAGACCTTCAAGGGGGCAAAAATTGATTCTTGGGGGGTGAAATATCTCAGATATTACAATGGTTTGTGGCCATCCAGAGCTCAACTCTAAGGAATAAATCTTATTCCTTAAAATAATTTTTAAATTAATAAAATTAATTAAAGTTTTCTCCTTATGAGGTTGATAATGAAAAAGAGTTAAGAAATATGAATTTAATCAAATAGTTGGCAGAAAAGGAAATATAGATGGTTGTTGATCACATAAAAATATGCTCACACTAAAATTTTACAGAAGTGTTCGAAGCGGCATTATTCATAATAGCCAAATGGTTGAAACAGCCCAAATGTCCATCAACAGATGAATAAAGAAAATATGATATATTCATGCAATGGGGTATTCGTCAGACAAAAGGAAGGAAGGAAGTACTGATACATGCTACATCATGGATGAACCTTGACAACACTATGCTAAGGGAAAGAAGCTGGTCACAACAGACCACATATTATATGATTTTATTTATGTGAACTGTCCAGAAAAGGCGAATCTATAGAGACAGAAAGTCCATAGGCAGTTGTTTAGGGTTGCGGGCGATGGGGTTTTTGGGAGATGATAGCTAAAGGATACAGGGTTTCTTCTTGGGGTGATGGAATGTTCTAAAATTGTGGCAATGGTTGTACAACTCTGTGAATATGCTAAAAGGCACTTTTAATGGGTAAATTTTATGGCATGTGAATTATATCCACTGAAGCTGTTACCCCCCCCCCCCCGCCCCCAAAAAAAGATCAGTAGTAGTGGTTCTTAGTCTTTGTTTGGAATGGGCCACTTTGGGATCTCTTAAAAGCTATGGATACCCTTCCAGAAAAATTCACATGTGCAGGAAAATTTGCATTTAATTTCAGTGAGTCTAAGGACCCCCTGGAGTCCCTAGGAGTCCTGGTGGCTCAGATTAAGAACTTCTGCTGCAAAATATCTAGTGATATGGAAATATATTTATTAATTGTCATTATACACTGCTGGTTCTTCAGGATAGAATGATTAGAATGAATTCATTTCTGTGTTGTGTGCATGCGTGTGTTGAGGAGAGTTAGCATCTGCAGAATATCAGCTCTTCCCAATCTGGAACATTTCTCATTTATTCTTGTACATTTCTCATTTATTCAGGTCTCCTTTTATGTAATGTTTTATGGTCCTCTTCATATGTCTGCACATTTTTTTGGTTTTTTAATAATTTGGGCTGCTTTTTTGAATTGTACTTTTATTCCAATATTGCTTTATAAATTTTTCTTGCTGCCACATTTATTTTTTAAGCTGCTACCTTACCGAACTTTATTAGTTTTTTAACGTCTTTGTCTTTTAAAAATTTTCAAAACGTAAATATCATTTTTTTCTGAATAAAAAAGTAATACATGTTCATCATTTAAAAATTCAAACAATTTAAAAGAAAGTGAAAGTACCTCAATAGTTCTACCCCTAGGAGTAACCACTTTTCTTAGTTCTAAGTATTTTTCAATTAATTTTTTCTGAGTTCTAAGTAGTTTTCAGTTAATTATCTGGGATTTCCCAGATAGAAAAATCATATCATCTTTAATTAATGTGTGATAAGGATAATGTTTTGAGGATATTAAACCAATGCTTTTTCTTTAAAAAAAAGTCTTAATTATGAGATATTTCAAATACACAAAAAATAACAGGAAATGATCTAACAGATATCCACTTTACCATCATCAGAGTTTTGGAGTCCCACCCATCCATTTCTTGCCCTCCTTCCCCCAAGGACATCACTCTCCTTAAGTCGGTGGGCATCATTCCCATATGTTTACAACAAATAATATACAGAATTCTTTGGGGTATTTTAAGTTTACATGAATAGTAGCATATTGTCCATATCTTTTTAAAGCCTTATTTTGAGATTTACTCATGTTGATGTATATAGGTTTAGTTGTTTTTTTGTTTGTTTGTTTGCGGTACGCGGGCCTCTCACTGTTGTGGCCTTTCCCGCTGCGGAGCACAGGCTCCGGACGCGCAGGCTCAGTGGCTGGCCATGGCTCACGGGCCCAGCCGCTCCGCGGGATGTGGGATCTTCCCGGACCAGGGCACGAACCCGTGTCCCCTGCATCGGCAGGCGGACTCTCAACCACTGCGGCACCAGGGAAGCCCTATAGGTTTCGTTTATTCATTTTATCTGCTTGCTAGTATTTCATTGTATGAATATTTTTCCATTTCCCTTCTAAGGTACAGTTGTTTCCATTTTTAAACTATTACATATAGTGCACGATAAACATTCTTACCCACGTGTTCTTAGGTACATGGGGAAAAATTTATCTCGTGTATCTACATGGAAGTGGAATTGCTGAGGCATCTTTAACTCAACTAGGTCGAGTATTATCAAAATATCTCCAATGTGACTGGACCAGTTTACACTCCCACCAGCACTGTATAAGAGTGCTTATTTCCTTGCATCCTCTCCATCACCAGGTATCATCTGATTTTTAAGTTTTGCTGCTCATTGGATGTGAAATGTATCTCATTGTTGCTTTAATTACATTTTCCTGGTTACCTGTGAGGTTACAGAGCTTTTTACATACTCATTTACTATTTGGGTTTCCTCTTGGAATTGCCTGTTTCTAGCCTTTGCCCATTTCCCCATTTTCCCCTCATTGATTTGTAAAGGTTCATTATATATTGTAGACACTAATATTTTGTTGCAGATAGTTTCTCTCAGACTGTGGTTTGTCTTTCATTTTGTTTATGATATCTTTTGTTGTATACAAATATTTTATTTGTGTATACTGAAATTTATTAATGTTTGCCATTGTGGTTAGCACTTTTTCTGTCTTGCTTAGGAAATCCTTCCCACCCCAATGTCATAAACACTTGTTCCTATATTTATTTCTAAAAGTTTCAAGATTTTGCAACTTAGAAGTAGTCTTTAATCCACGTGGAATTTATTTTTTTATATGATGTGAGGAAGGGATCTAATTTTATAATCTCTTCATAGGGATAACAAATCATCCCAGTGTTGTTTTTCCTCTTTATTTTAGAAAATTTCAAACATAAAAAGTAGTACAGAGAATAGGATAATAAACCTCATGTACTCATCACCCAGCTTCAACAATGATCTAATCATGGCCAGTCTTGTTTCATCCATACCTTCAATCATTCTCTCTCCTAAATTATTTTGAAGCAAAGCCAGACGTCATATAATTTCATCTGTAAATATTTAAGCATGAATCTTTAAAAGATCAGGTCTCTTTTTTTTTTTTTTGCGTTACGCGGGCCTCTCACTGTTGTGGCCTCTCCCGTCGCGGAGCACAGGCTCCGGACGCGCAGGCCCAGCAGCCATGGCCCACGGGCCCAGCCGCTCCGCGGCATGTGGGATCTTCCTGGACTGGGGCACGAACCCGTGTCCCCTGCATCAGCAGGCGGACTCTCAGCCACTGCGCCACCAGGGAAGCCCCAAGATCAGGTCTCTTTTTAACCTCAATCACATAATTACATCTAAAAAACCCCCAATTACCTCAACATCAATAAGCAAATTTCTATAAATTATATCACAGTTTTCTTTTTGCAGTTGATTTGAATCAGGATCCAAATAGAGTCCATATATCAATATTACAGTTGGTTGAATGTTTCCTTACTGTATTTTAATATATATGTAGCTCCTTCCTCTTTTCTTCCCCCTCAAAGTTATTTATTAAAGAAACTCGACTTGGTTCTGTACTGATTCCCACATTCTGGCTTTTTCTGATTGCATCTTTGTGGTTTCATTTAGCATGTTCTTCTGCCCCTGTGTTACCTATAAACAGTTAGAGACTCGATTAGATTCAGCTTTGACATTTGGTAAGAATACTTCATATAGGATCTTTGTACTTCCACTAGCAGGTACATAAAGTCTAACTTCAGATTTTTGGGATGTTAACAACCACTGATGTGCCTAGATCCGTTATTTCATTAGGGCTTGAAAAATGGCAATATTCTAATTCCATCACTCCTTTATCATTTATTATAGCATCGTTTATTAAGTAGTCCATCCTTTGGCCACTCTTGTGCCAGTCCCTTATATGTGTGGGTCAGTTTCCAGGTTCTCTTTTCTGTTCTTTTGATCTGTTTGTCTGTCGTGGCACTAATGTCACATTATTTAATTTATTTAAATTACTTCAGCTTCATAATAAGTCTTCATATCTGACAGGAAAATACATCACTGGATAATCAGCTTATACACACACAACAAAAAAACAGCTATTCTTGACTCTTTATGATTCCATATATATTTTGGGACCAGCTTACCAAGTTCCATGAAAAACTCTTGTTTTGGAATGGTACTGCATCAAATCTATACATAAAGTTAGGGAGAATTTCCATCTTTATGATAGTGAGTTTTAACATCTTCTAATGTGACTTTTCTATCCATTTATTTAGGCTTTTTATATACTTCAATGAAGTTTTATAATTTTCTCTTTAAAGTTCTTGCAAATCTTATAGATTTTGTTATTGTGAGTGGTATCTTTTTAAAAATTACATTTTCTAGCTTTCTGTTGCTGGTGTGTAGGAATGCAGTCGATTTCTGTATATGGAATTTGTGTTTATCAGGCTTGCCTAACTATTCTGATAATTTGTTGGTAGATTTTCTTGGAATTTTTTCAAATGTAGGTGATGATTTTTTAAATCTGGCAATAATGACAATTCTATCATTTTCAATCCATATGCCTTTTTTCTCTTATTAATTATATTTGTCTAGTATAACATTGAATATAAGTGGTGATAGCAGTCATTTTTTAGTTGTTTCTGAATTTAATAGAAATGCTTCTTGCTATTCAGCACTAATTATCATGTCTATTACAACTTTTCTATTGGGGGGCTTTATTTTTGTCCAGCTTTATTGAGATATAATTGATATGTAACACTGTGTAAATTTAAGGCGTACAATGTGATGATTTGAAGCATGTACATATTGCAAAATGATTATCACAGTAAAGTTAGTTGACACATCACCTCACACAATCACCATTTTTGTTGTGGTGGTGGTGGTAGTGAGTACATTTCAGATCAATTCTCTTAGCAACTTTCAAATATACCATACAGTGTTGTTAACTATAGTCACCATGTTGTACATTTGATCCCCAGATCTTATTCATCTTATAGCTGAAAGTTTGTACCCTTTGACCAATAAATACCCCTTATGAGACCAGGTAAGCTCCTCTTTGTTCTCTAGATAACTTTTCTTAGATTAGCATTCAGTATTATCACATGCTTTTCTCCACGTTTGTTGAGATGATAATACAGTTTTTCTCCTTTAATATATTACTGGGCTAATTACATTAATATTTTAAATGCTAAACTGTCCGTTCATTCCTCAGATAATCTCTACTTCTTATGTTTTTGCCTTGTTTTTCACTCATTATTCAATTTAATATTTTACTTAGGATTTTTGCATCTATACCCATAAGTAAGACTGTCTTTTAACACGCAGTCCTTGTAGCCTGCTTGTCTGTTTTAGTATTAATGTTGTACCAGGTTCCTAAAATGTGTGAAGGAGCTTTCTCTCATTTTGTATTCATTAGAATATGTTGTAAAGAATTAAAATTTGCTATTCTTGAAGTTTTGATAACTCCTGCTTATAAAATCATCTGTGCCTAATAATTTTGTTTTATTTTATTTTTGTGGGTAGAATCTAAAATACTGAAATAATTTTATTAATGATTAAAGATCTGTTCAGGTTTATCCTCTCTTCCTGGATCAGTTTTGTAAATTACACTTACCTATGAAATCATTCAATTTTTAAATATATTATAAAATTCTTTGTAGTGTCTTCATATGATTTATTAGATTTGAAATTGTCTCCCCCCTTTTCATTCTTAATATTGTTTATTTGTGCTTTTTCTCTTTTTTCTTGATAAATCATCCTAGAAATTTATATATTTTATTAAATTTTGCAAAGAACCAATTTATGGTCTTTTTAATTTCATTGTTATCAGAGTATATTGTCTGCATGATATTGGAGTTTCTAAGAGTAGTCTGATCTAGAAGTTGACTATTTTTATAACTGTTCCATAGATGCTTTAAAAATTGGTTATTCTCTAAAATTTGAGTGCAGGTTTCTAAACAGCTTTTATAAGTTTGAGCTTGTTTTATAAGTTTGAGCTTGTTAACTGTGTTGTTCAAATCTTCTTTATTACTAATTTTATTTTTCATCTGCTTGAAATATAAATAAGAGAGAGTACATTAAAAATCTCCCTGTTTGGGCTTCCCTGGTGGCGCAGTGGTTGAGGGTTCGCCTGCTGATGCAGGGGACGCGGGTTCGTGCCCCGGTCCGGGAAGATCCCACATGCTGCGGAGCGGCTGGGCCTGTGAGCCATGGCCACTGAGCCTGCGCGTCCGGAGCCTGTGCTCCACAATGGGAGAGGCCACAGCAGTGAGAGGCCCGCGTACCGCAAAAAAAAAAAAAAAAATTGCTAAACTAATGAGTGAAAAATAGTATCTTTTTATTTTACTTTGCAATTAGTCCCTTGATTACTAGTGAAATGAAACATCCTTTTAAATGTGATTACTGATGATTTATATGTTTTTTCCTGTGAATTGCCTGTTCATATCCTTTGTCCAGTTTCTATTGTTCATTTTTTTCTTAATGACTGGTAAGAATTCTTTATTCATTCTTGATCCTAGTCCTTTGTCTCTTAAATAGGTTGTCAGTATTTTTTAAAATAAATAAATTGTTTATTTGGCTGCATTTATTTATTTATTTGTTCGTTGCTGCATGTGGGCTTTCTCTAGTTGTGGTGAGCGGGGCCTACTCTTCTTTGCGGTGTGTGAGCTTCTCATTGTGGTGGCTTCTCTTGTTGCACAGCACAGCCTCTAGGTGTGCAGGCTTCAGTAGTTGTGGCACGCGAGCTCAGTAGTTGTGGCTCGCAGGCTCTAGAGCGCAGGCTCAGTAATTGTGGTACACGGGCTCAGTTGCTCCGCGGCATGTGGGATCTTCCCAGACCAGGGACCGAACCCATGTCCCCTGCATTGGCAGGCGGATTCTTAACCACTGTGCCACCAGGGAAGTCCCACGTTATCAATATTTTTAACACATTTGTCACTGTTCAAAAACTTTTGTGGTGTCATCTGTCACACAGAATTATGGCTTATAATATAGTCAATTTATTAAACTTTGCCTTTAGGTTTTGTGCTTTATCTAAGAAGCAGCACATACCCCAAGTTGATAATACATTCTCCTATATTTCTTCTAATACAGTTGTTTTGTGTTTATCTTTCAGGACTTTAATCCACTGGAACATTTTCCTTGTGGATAGCGTGAGGTAAGGATCTAATTTTATTTTTTCCAAATGTGAGGCAGTTTTCCCAGTATCATTTATTGAATGCAACATAATTTCTTTATGCATTTGACGTTAATCTAAATAAATCTATTTATTTAGATTAATAAACCAATGGACAAGATACACCTGAATTTTCTACTCAGTTCTGTTATGTCAATTTTTCTTTTCCTACTCCAATGTCATGCCATTTTAATTTCTATAATTTTACAAAATTATGAATCTTGTAGAACAAAAAATAGATTATGTTTAATATTTACCTTGCCAATTCATATACATTTGCTCTTCCATATTAATTTCAGAATCAGCTTATAAAATTCCATGAAAATCCTATTGAGTTGCGATTGATACTACATTGACTTTTTAAAAATTTTATTGGAGTATAGTTGATTTACAATGTTGTGTTAGTTTGTGTACAGCAAAGTGATTCAGTTATATATATACATATATTCATTCTTTTTCAGATTATTTTCTTATATAGGTTATCACAGAATATTGAGTAGGGTTCCCTATGCTATACAGTAGGTCCTTGTTGGTTGTCTATCTTATATAGTAGTGTGTGTATATTAATCCCAAATTCCTGATTTATCCCTCCCCCCTCCATGTTTCCTCTTTGGTAACTGCAAGTTTGTTTCCATATCTGTAAGTCTGTTTCTGTTTTGTAAATAAGTTCATTTGTATCATTTTTTAAAATGAGATTCCACATATGAGTGATACCATATGATATTTGTCTTTCTCTGGCTTTGCTTAGTATGATAATCTCTGGGTCCATCCATGTTGCTGCACATGGCATTATTTCATTCTTTTTTATGGCTGAGTAACATTCCGTTGTTTATACATATACCACGTCTTCCTTATCCCTTCCTCTGTCGGTGGACACTTAGGTTGCTTCCATGTCTTGGCTATTATTATAGTGCTGCAGTGCACATTGGGGTGCATGTATCTTTTCAAATTAAGGTTTTCTCCGGATATATGCCCAGGAGTGGGATTGCTGGATCATATGGTAGTTCTATTTTTATTTATTTATGGCTGCCTTGGGTCTTCGTTGCTGTGTGCGAGCTTTCTCTAGTTGCAGCGAGCGGGGGCTACTCTTCGTTGCATGCGCAGGCTTCTCATTGCGGTGGCTTCTCTTGTTGCGGAGCATGGGCTCTAGGCACACGGGCTTCAGTAGTTGTGGCACATGGGCTCAGTAGTTGTGGCTTGCAGGCTCTAGAGCGCAGGCTCAGTAGTTGGGAAGCACGGGCTTAGTTGCTCTGTGGCATGTGGGATCTTCCAAGACCAGGGCTCGAACCAGTGTCCTCTGCACTGACAGGCAGATTCTTAACCACTGTACCATCAGGGAAGTCCCCTATTTTTAGATTTTTTTTTTTTTTAAAGGAACTTCAATACTGTTTTCCATAGTGTTTGTACCAATTTATATTCCCTCAAAACAGTGTAGGAGGGTTCCCTTTTTTCCACACCCTCTCCAGCTTATATTGTTTGTAGACTTTTTTTTTTTTTTTTTTTTTTTTTGCCGTACGCGGGCCTCTCACTGTTGTGGCCTCTTCTGTTGCGGAGCACAGGTTCCGGACGGGCAGGCTCAGCGGCTATGGCTCACGGGCCCAGCTGCTCCACGGCATGTGGGATCTTCCAGGACTGGGGCACGAACCCGTGTCCCCTGCATCGGCAGATGGACACTCAACCACTGCGCCACAAGGGAAGCCCCATGTAGACTTTTTGATATGACCATTCTGACTGGTGTGAGGTGATACCTCATTGTAGTTTTGATTTGCATTTCTCTGATAGTGATGTTGAGCAACTTTTCATGTGCTTTTTGGCCATCTGTATGTCTTCTTTGGAAAAATGTCTATTTAGATCTTCTCCCATTTTTTGATTGGGTTGTTTGGTTTTTTGACATGGAGCTGCATGAGCTGTTTGTATATTTTGGAGATTAATTGCTTTGTTTGCAAATATTTTCTCCCATTCTGTGAGTTGCCTTTTCATTTTGTTTATGGTGTTCTTTGCTGTGCAGAAGCTTTTAAGTTTAATTAGGTCCCATTTGTTGATTTTTGTTTTTATTTTCATTACTCTAGGAGGCGGATCCCAAAAGATATTGCTGCGATTTATGTCAAAGAAAGAGTGTTCTGCCTCTCTTTTCCTCTAAGAGTTTTATAGTGTCTGGCCTTACATTAATATTACATTGACTTTAAATTGAGGGAGAATTTCTTTTATTTTGAATTTCTTTTATGCTTTGAGCTTTTTATTTGTTCAAACATTCACTGTAAACTTTTTATTTTATTGCCTTTAAGTGAGAAAATGTAGGCTTCCAACAATAAATATTTAATGAGCACCTACATCATAGCAGCCACTGTGCCAGGCACTGAGGATCAGTGCAGACAAGACATTACATGTTCTCTACCCTCATGTGGCTTAAACTTCCTACCTTTTGAAAGGTATTAACATTTCCTTTGTGGGCTAGAAAAATGCTTCACTTTTAAAAATGCTAAGTGGAATGTGTTAAAATTATGTATTCCATATATGTAGATTACATATTTGAAATATATCTAGTAAATAACCTTATTAATGAAATTATTCATATCCATATTTTTATTTCTTTTTGCCTACTTGATTTGACAAAGACAAAGTGATGCAATAATATTAAGGTATCCTATTAAGACTGATTTTTCCAAATTCATCTTGGTATTTCTAATTGCTTTTGCTATGTATATTGCTTTTTTAAAAATACCATTTATTAGATTTTTTAATAAAGTAAATGTTAAAGAATATCCCATAACCCCACCATCAACATAATCCTTAACAATTCCCAAAACACACTAAAACACACACATGCACGCACACACACACACACACACACACACACACACACACACAGTTAAGAAATTCAAATTGTACAGAAAACAAAAACGCAAGTTTCCTGCTTCACTATCCCTCCTCCCAAAGGGAGCCAACGTTAACAGTTTGGCAGATTTTGCTGAGATCACCTTCTTTCCCTCCAGTATTGTCCCACAGAGCCTTGTGTTTCTGGATCCCTAGTGATGAACTGAAAGTGGGCCCTCTCTAATGACACAGCCTCCACGGTGTCTTGGAGCAGGTGTTTTCAGAGCTGTGCCCAAGTTCCTGTTGCCAATGCCTCTTGCTTTGAAATTGCTTAGGCCTGGGATAGCTGCCTTCTAGAGCGGTGCTTCCCAGTCATTTGTGTGCACACAGATCCCTAGAGGTACGGATAAAAAGCAGATTCTGATTCAGTGGGTCTAGGGGAAGACCTGAGACTCTGCATTGATAACAGGCTCCCAGGTAGCACCCTGTTGGTTCACAGGCCACACTTTGAGTAGCAAGACCCTATCATTAAACTTGGTTGCACTTTGGAATCCCCTGGGGAGTTTTATAAAATGTGGATGCCTTGGTACCACCCCCAGAAATTCTGATTTAAATGGTTGGGTTGTGGTCTGTACATGGGGCAGTTTGAAAGCTCTCCAGGTAATGCTAATACTCAGCAAAGTGAGAAGCACTGTTCCAGAGAAGCTTTCTTCCTCACCTGCACACTTTGCTTTTCCTGTAAAATTACTCTCAGCAGATGCCTGAGCGGAAGCTGTGATTGAAGCTTCCGTAACCTGTTCCCCTGGGGTCCTAGTGAGAGCCAAGATCTCTCCCTTGTGCTTTTCAGGGCACAGCCTTCACTTTGGGATGGTCCAGGCCTCGAGGAGACTTTTTACTTTATCTTTTTCTGCACTTACGGGGGTCTGTCCCTACAGTTCTGTGCTCCTGTGTGTTTCCTTTCTCCTTTCAGTAAGGCACTGTTTTTGTCTTGTGGAACCTCCCAGAGTGAGAGATAATGAAATCAGAAAGTTCTGGCTATGCTAAAAGCATCCACTGAGCAAACAAATCTTGCCCTGTCTTTGCTTCCTAAATTGGGCAGTCCTGCCCAGGAGATGTTCTCCGCCAAGCAGCATCTAACCTAGGCCTGCCTCCATCTGTCATTGTCCCACCTGCCCCCTTTCGTTTGCCTTATCTCTTCAGTGCCTTCCCTTAGAAAACATGGTTCTCAAAGTGAGGTCCCCGGTGGCAGCCTCGGTATCACCTGGGAATGGGTTAGAAATTCAGAATTCTCAAACAACAGCTCCACCCTGCGGCTGGGGCACGGAAACCGGTGTTTTTTCAAGCCCTGCGGGGATTCTTATGTCTGCTCAAGCTTGAGAACCCCTGCCCAAGACCATCAGTGTCATGCTGACTGATTTATTTCATCTGGGGTGATGCTCAAGCCTCACTGTGTGATTCTAATCCCAGGTGACTCTAATGTGCAGCCAGGGCTGTGGACCCTGCTTTGCGGAGCCCTAATTCCTTGGATTTATCAGGCCATTCTCTCAGGGGCTAGGTAGTAACTTGATCTCCAGCTACAGTGGTCCTGTGACCTTGAAATTCACCTTGTGATGCTTCTAGTATTTTGTGCTGGTATTCTTCCTCTTCCCTCTCCAATTTGCATGGATTCTCTGTAACTCCTTGGTTTAGATGCCCCAATGTCTAAGGGGAGAGGTCTTAATTGCTCCAGTGATATACTCTGTGTGTGTGAGTGTGTGTGTGTGTGAGTGAGTGTGTGTGTGAGTGTGTGTGAGTGTGTGAGTGTGTGCGTGAGTGTGTGAGCGTGAGTGTGAGAGTGTGTGTGTGAGTGTGAGAGTGTGTGTGAGTGAGTGAGTGTGTGTGAGTGTGTGTGTGTGGGTGAGTGTGAGTGTGTGCGTGTGTGAGTGTGTGTGTGTGTGTGTGTGTGTGTGTGTGTGTGTGTGTGTGAATAAGAGGCCGTCTCCCAATGGTGTCCTGGATGTGATTCCCTTAGGGAGACTCATCGTAGTCTCCCTCTGAGATCTTGCTTCTCTTCCTTTGGTAAATTTCCTCAAGCACCATTTCTGGTATAGCGACAGTGAAGACATGGCCCCTTCTCTAATGCTGTGTTTACCTTTTCCTCTCATATTCATCTGTTCTGCCTTCAGGATCATATTTGCCATCTCATATCCATCCATTCTGGTCCCAAGGTCTTAATCTTTCTCGTCCTCCAGCTTAGTGGAGCTGCTTTTAATTGTTTCCTTTTTTCCACTGCTCCTGATCTGGTAATTCATCTGAGGGATACTTTTCTCTGTATACCTTGATTTTCTGGAAAACTTAATTCTTAGAGACAGAGTCCTCCAAGAACAGGCATCTTTACCTCCTTCTGTAGGTTTTGGGTTTGCACTAACTTTATCGAGTTGTTCTCTATGAACCTAGGAAGATAACACCTCTCTTTATAAGACTCCCTTTTCCTTTTTATTTGTCCATTAATAAAATATGCTGTTCTTCTGAGAATAAATCCTCAGTTTGGATCTCTAAAATTCAAGGCCATGATATTTCAGAGCTAACTCTAGACTACATGGTGGGGTACGTGACCCCTAAGAGCCTGTGGAGAAGCCACATAAATGCACTTGCTTTGGCCCTGAAGGTACCATAAGATAACATAAAAGGGCCTGGGGTTTCGGCAGCCTACCTATACTGTCTGTGTTAGCCTCATACTAACAATATAAAGTGAGGGCCCACACATGTACGTTTGTGTAGCATGCATGGAACTTGGGTGCAGGATAAATTTTTATTTTCTTTTTATTTTTTAAATGGGATTTAAAAAAAAATTTATATTTATTTATTTTTGGTTGCATTGGGTCTTCATTGCTGCACATGGGCTTTCTCTAGTTGCATTGAGCGGGGGCTACTCTTTGTTGCGGTGCATGGTCTTATTACGGGGGCTTCTCTTGCTGTAGAACACAGGTTCTAGGCATGCGGGCTTCAGTAGTTGGGGCTCGAGGGCTCTAGAGTGTAGGCTCAGTAGTTGTGGCGCACAGGCTCAGTTGCTCCGTGGCATGTGGGATCTTCCCGGACCAGGGAATCGAACCCATGTCCCCTGCATTGGCAGGCAGATTCTTAAACCATTGCGCCACCAGGGAAGTCCCGTGTGCAGGATACATTTTATTTAAGAAACAGTGAAAGCAAAAAGTAATTGTTCCTCCCTTTACTGTCTAAAAAGTTTAGCATGGTAAGCTGAATAATGCTATCCCAAGATGTTCATGTCTTAGTCTCCAGAACCTGTGACTGTGTTACCTTATGTGGTAAAAGGGACATTGCAGACGTCAAAAGTGAAGGATCTTGGGATGGGGAGATTAGACTAGATTATCGCAGTGGGTCCTAAATGCAATCGCAAGGTTCCTTACAAGAGGGACATTCAGGGTGAAGAAAAGTTGATGTAACAACGGAAACAGAGGGAGAGAGATGCTAAGCTGCTGGTTTCGAAGATGGAAGAAGGGGTCAGTGAGCCAAGGAACGTACAGGGTTTCTAGAAGCTGGAAAAGGCAAGGAAGCAAATTCTTCCCAGAGCCTCTGGAGGGAGCACAGTCCTCCCAACCCCTCAAGTTTTGGTCCAATGAAACTCATTTTGGACTTCTGATCTTCAGAACTATAAGACAATCGATTTGTGTTGTCTTAAGACATTAAGTTTGTGTTAATTTCTTAGAACAACAATAAGAAACTAATACAGTGTATATATGGATAAATACACTTTTTCTCCTCTGTAGTAAAAGTGTTCCCCTGCTATGGCTATCCACTGCAGCCCCACAGCCTGGGGTGTGTGTGTGTGTGTGTAAAATATATGGCTATATCGATTGTATATATATCTATCTATATCTATATATATATAAAAGCCAGGTATATCCTCACAGGAACCACAAGTGAGTCACAGTCTATTATTATCCTCCTTTTACAGATGAGGAAACTGAGGCTCAGTTTGCCCAAGGTCACGTAACTAAAATGTGGCAGAACTGGGATTCCATATTCCATGTCCGTATTCACCACTGCCTCTAAAATAAATGGCAGAAGGAACAGATGGAACAGAGCAGTCCACGTTCTTTGCAGAATAAATTGCTTCCAGATACAGCATAGGAGAATGCTGATTGACTAAAAGCATGTTTAGTCCTGTGTGTGAACCTGAGAGGGTACAGGCAGCCTACCTCTTAGCTCTGGTTGGCTGAATTGTAAAGTAACCTTGGGCAAGGGAAAAAAATAACTTTTTGTAGTATATTGTAGTTGGTTGTCTTATATATGTGACATACATGCATATTTTTAAAGAAAACCATTTCATAGACAGTTAACATTATGGGTGAATGAGCATTAAATGGGATATGATTTTATGCCAAGAGTTTGGCTGGTTTTTAATGCACTTAGCAAAAAATGGACTCTTCTTGCCATGCCCCACCCTCTGAAGGACTTCCGGGTAGCAGTCATTTTCCAAATGCTGCCTAGACACTCGGTCTTGGCCCAGACCCATTCACTGATGTATTCTGATTTAGTGGAAGTATAATCAGTGTCTGACACTTTGCAGGATTTAAAAGAGTTCCCCCGAAAGAGAAAGCAAAATGACTGCAAGAAAAAACAAATCAGGCATGTGGCCACCAAAGAGAACAGTGGCCAAAATATCTGTGTTGTTATATTGTGAATTAGCCCCTACCTTTCAAAACTTCATAGTAAGATATATAGTGATAAAATACCTTTATACTTCATGCTTTTTAAAAAAATGAGACTAGTAAAGTATACCAGCAGCTGCTAAAATAATTTTGTGTTTCCAGCCAACTCATTTAGCAGGAATCTGTTCACTGTGTTCTTGAGTTGACCCTACATGACCCCTCGTCCAGAAACAAGGGCAGCTTTGTGTTTGAGCTCTAGTGAGCACTGGAGTAGGGGGTAGGGAGGTGGTCAGCTTTTCTTTCTGTATTTCCCATCTGCCTTCAGAATCATGGCCTGTGTGGAGGTTTGTAAGGCAGGAGGGCCCCAGACTGGGAGAGCTCATCTGAGAGCAAGCCATCTCTCCATACTTGAAGCTTGGGATAATTCAGGATGAAGGTCAGCCCTAAACATTGCAACTGCAAACAAAGTCTTGTTTTAGAAAAGCAGATCTCACACTGTGACTCTCCCACTGAAAATCCTTCTATGGCTCCCCATTGCTCTTGGGAAAAATTTCAACTGTGAAGGTGGTCTGTGAGACCTTGCTGGGTCTGGTGCCCATTCCCCTCATTTCAAGCCCCCTTCCGATTTCTTTTCTTTTCAATTGAATTTAAAAATTTATATTAAAGTTCATGGACATGATTTAAAGAGTTGAATAGCAACATAAGGTTTATAACAAAAAACAATGGTCCCTGTTACATCCTGAGTTTCCCCTTCCCAAGAGACAACTTTCAACTTTGGGCGATCTCTTTTGCTATATGATTTTGTACTTCGAAGCAACTGTGTACACTGCTAGTTCCACGTTGCTAAAGAAAAATCTATTGACTTTCTAGTAAGAAAGATGAAGATTTAGTGCTCTTAGATCATACTTCCCCTCTTCCCATCCTTCCAACATAGCTATAGCACAATTTTTGACAATTGAACATTCAATATTCATATAATTAGGACTATGTAAATATTGGTCACAGTTGAGCCATATAGTACTATTAATACATTCTTTTATTGTACAACTTTTGTTATTCCTGGAGGTAATAATTGCTTTGTTTGCTGTATTTGCCTAGTTTTCTATGATTCTTCACCACTTCAGCCTCAGGCTTGCCCATGAACTGTAAAAAAAAAAAAAAAACAAAACCCTCCCAATATGGTCAAACTCATCAGGTAATATACCTTTTTTTCTTCACTGGACACAGTCCTCCTGTGGCTTTCCATATTCCCACTATAATCCAGGGTGATTTTTCTCTAGGCCTACCTGGTATACAGCTGTCATCCTGATACATTTCCTTCCCATCATTCCAAGTTTTCCTTTTGCCTTTCTGTTGGATCTCATTTCCTGTATCCCATGCTCTTGTCTTTCTTGGTTTTCTCCCTTATTTAGCTGTAGCATGTCTTCTAATAGCATCCTGAAAAGAAACGCAGAGAAGCTAATATTTTTTTTAAATCTTGCATGTTTGGAAATGTATTTATTCTTCTTTCACAGTTAGTTGATAACTAGGTGAGATTCAGAATTATTGGTTGGAAATTATTTTCCCTTATAATTTGTAAGTCTTTGTTCCATTTCTTCTAGCTTCCAGAGTTGCTTATTGGGAAGTTTGATACTATTCTGGTTCCCAATTCTTTGTATGCAATGTTCTTCCTTTCTGAAAGTTACTAGGGTCTCTCTTTATTTTTGGTGTTCTAAAATTTCACAATAACTTGCCTAATTGTGTGTCTTTTTTCACTGGGCTGGAGTGTTCCCTTTCAATATGAAAATTTATGTCCTTCAATTCTGGGAAATTTTTTTGTATTATTTCTTCGGTAATGCTCTCTTTTCTGTTTCTCTTCTCTTTTTCTAGAACACCTATTAGCATTATTCTAGATGTCCTGCATTGATTTTATTTCTCTCTTTCTTTTTTTTTTTTTTTTTTTTTTTTGCGGTACGTGGGCCTCTCACTGTTGTAGCCTCTCCCGTTGCAGAGCACAGGCTCTGGACGCACAGGCTCAGCGGCCATGGCTCACGGGCCCAGCCGCTCCATGGCATGTGGGATCCTCTCAGACCGGGGCACGAACCCGTGTCCCATGCATCGGCAGGCGGACTCTCAACCACTGCGCCACCAGGGAAGCCCTATTTCTCTCTTTCTTGATCTCTGATTAGTTGTATGTTGGATCCCCTGGGTTGATCCTCTTATTTTCTCATATCGTATTTTCTATTTGAAAGAAACTCTCTTTATCTTTTATTCTAATTTCTGGGTATATCTTCTAACCCTTTCATGTTCTCTCAACATTCCCCGTAAAAATATGTACATAGGGGCTTCCCTGGTGGCACAGTGGTTGGGAGTCCGCCTGCCAATGCAGGGGACATGGGATCGTGCCCCAGTCCGGGAGGATCCCACATGCCGCGGAGTGGCTGGGCCCGTGACCATGGCCGCTGAACCTGCCTGTCCAGAGCCTGTGCTCCGCAATGGGAGAGGCCACAGCAGCGACAGGCCCGCGTACCGGGAAAAAAAAAAAAAAAAAAAAAAAAAAAAAAAAGGCATTCTAAACTTATTTTATAGCTGCAATGTCGTCTTTTATCTTTCAGAGGAAATTATTTATAGGTGTTTATTTAAATGTTTCCCTGCTCCCTGTACTATCTCTCTTTCTCCTAGTTGCTTTTTCCTGTTTCCCTGAATCTTTGATCTCTGTCTTTTATTCTAGAGTTTTCTGCAAATATCTGATGATAGTTGACTGTCATTCACATTTCAAAGTGTTGCATAAAGAGCCGAGTGGGAACTCTTTACACAAAGGTGGGGGTCCCCCAGGGATCATTAGGCAGACACTGGCTATTTCACTGGAGGGCCCTGAATGGTCTCTAGAGACCTATTCCTTTGTGCCAGGCACTTTCCCCAGAAAACAAGTTTTCTAACTGCCTGACCTGAAGGGAGAAGGAGGCATGGAGATAGCCCTCAGCCCACTTGCCAGCGTCCTGTCATGCGAGGACAGAGGTGCCAGTTTTAGTCTGGGCCTCACTCTTTGCTTAATTAATGCCCCAGTCCAGAGCATTCTCTGTCAGCCTCTCAGACGGTAAGCTTCTTATCTTCAGCTGTGGTGGGGGGTATGGTTGGTCCTGCGGCTGAATGAGGCTTTCACCTGCCCTCTCATGTTACTCCCTCCCAGGCCCTTTGGAAGCACCCAGCTTCCCATCGGCCCGTGGGACTAACTGGTTTGCCCCTAGTTGGTCCCCCTTCCTACAGGCTCCAATTTCAGCTTTCCCTGCTCTGCAAGTCAATTACCGTCATCCGTCTTCTTTCTAGCTTCCAAAATTTGGTCAGTAACCCTTGTCTGCTTTTGTCTCCTCTCCTGTTCTCTTTTTCCGGAGGATTCATACATCTTTAAATTCCATTAAAGTCCATTTTGGTAAGATTTCAGGAGTGAGTGGAAATAAACACATCTTCAACCAACCTTTTTACTTATCTTTCTCTGTTACAGTTTTCTTTGCTCGAGCCATCTCTCTCTCTCTGATTCTTAAATGTGCTAATAAGTTCCCTTCTGTGTCTGGGCCTTTGCACATGCTGTTCCCTCCTGGAGCACTCTGCTCTTTCTCCTGCTCGTCCTCTGGCTAACTGTGGCTTATCAAACATGTCTCAACTTAAAAGTCACCCCTGCAGAGAGACTTCCCCAATCCTGGGCCTTCTGTCTACTTAAAGGAGCTCCAGTGGTTACCTCTGCACAAACCACAGCTGCTTCCTCTGGGTCTTCCCAGACCTCCTCCCTCTCAGACTCTTTTCAGAAAGAGGGAGAGAAGAAAGGAGGAGAGCTTCCTTCCCAGAGCCCCTGCGGCCTGGCCACAGCCTCATCCATCCTCTGAGCATATGTCTGCTGCCCTGAGTGGCTGAGCTGGTCCCTGGGATCCCTCCCAGCTGCCAGCCAAGAGCGCAGGTCAGCTGACACATGCTTCCCTTTGTTCTCTCAGCCTCCCTGTGATCAGGGACTTCTTACTATGCTCTCTCTCTGCTCTGTCACTCTCTCTGGGTCTCCGTCGCAGTGTCTCTCTCCCTTTCTCTCTCTGGCCCCTGTTCTCTCTCCACTGTTCTCTCCTCCTCCCCCTCGCCCTTCCCGCCTTTTCTTTTCCTGTTCTCTCTCTCTTTCTGTCCACCCACCTCATTTTCCCTTTGTCTTTCTCCACATTCCTCCTGCGCCCCCTCTGGCTCCGGCTCTGAGAATGCCTCTCTCCCTGGCGTCCACACACTCGAGTCCTTGTCCTGCCCCTCTTCCGGCGCCTGGTCGGCGGGGGCCTTCCTGCAGTGGCGCCCCAGGTGTGGCGTGGCCTGGTGGCCGGCCGGACCGCCTGCTGTCTAACACTCTAGTAAGGTTACTATTTATCTAGTGCAACCAAAGTTGGCACACACATCTGGCGCCTGGTACTTAGTGCAATTATTTATGATTTCCACCAAGATTTAAAAGCTCATCGCCGGCCTTGTAATGCAGTAACTGATTGCGCTGCTCATGTAATTAAGAAAAGATTATGATGTCCACGTGGCGTACCAGATGGTGGCATTCATAGTAATAGGCGTGCACAACTGGCAGACAACTGCACAAGGGCAGCCGAGCGGAGGCAGCTGGAGACCAGTGTCTTCCTCCAGCCACTCAGGGAGGCGAGGAGGCTGCTGGGGGTGCTGGTCAGTGGAGCGGGGCGGGGGTTGGGGGGGAGAGGAGGGGGGAGAAGCCTGGAGGAGCGAGGCGGGCTCCGTCTCCCCTGATCTGCTGCTCCGAAGTTGGCCTCTTTGTTATTACTCCCACCCCACACAGACTGAAAAGTTTTGCCTGTGTACGTACACCTGAAGGCACACACGGACACAAATACGCACTCAGAATGCCATAAATACGGGACTCTCTCCTTCATTTATTCAAAGACTTTGATCAAGCAGCTAGCTGGGCTAAGCCCTGGGCCTGTACTGGTAAAGCAGACGTGGTCCCCTTCCTTGTGGGGCTCAACAGACTAGGAAAGGAATAAGCATTGATCAAAGAACCACAAGAATAAATGTAGAATTGAGTTGCGTTCCATGTTACACATCAGAGGCTGGTGGTATGATGAGGGCTTCCCCCAGGGCATTCGACTTGGTCAGGGAGTCCAGGGAAAACTTCTCCAAGGAAGTGACAACTGAGGTGTGATCTGAAGAGGAAGAGCTAACCAGGTGATGAGAGGAGGGAAGGGTGTTTCAGCAGAAGGGACACATGCAAAGGCCCAGGGGTTAGAAGGGCCACGGCAAATGCATGCATCTAAACGGAGGCCAGTGCCCAAGAATAGCCAAGGCAACTTGAAGAAGAGAAACGAAACTGGATGCCAAGAGTTTTAATGAAACTATAGTAATTAAGGGACTGTGGTGTCAGCACGAGGATAAACAGATTGACCAACGGAACAGAGGAGAGAGTCTGGAAACAGATCGGCACATACAGGATTACCATATTTCTGACAAAGATGACACCGTAGTCCAGTGGGAAAGGGATAGTCTTTTCAGTAAATGGTGCTGGGCCAATTCGATGTCCATATGAGAAAAAGTATATCTCGGCTCCAGCCTCACATTATACACAAAAATCAATTCCAGACAATTTGCGGAGCTAAATGTGAAAGTTAAAACAATACAACTTTTAGAGGAACACCTTGGAATAGGCAAATATATCTTAAACAGGACACAAAAAGCCTAACTAAATAAGACAGAAATTATAAATCGAACATATTAAAACCAAGAAATTCTGTTTCTAAGAGATACCAGCAAGAGTGCCATTGTAACTGAAGGATAGGGAGGAGACATCCACAATTCACATGTTTTACAAAGAACCTGGATTCAGAATATATATTTTTTTTTAAACTTTTTTTTTTTTTTTTTTGCGGTACACGAGCCTCTCGCCGTTGCGGCCTCTCCCGTTGGGGAGCACAGGCTCTGGACACACAGGCTCAGCGGCCATGGCTCATGGGCCCAGCCGCTCCGCGGCATGTGGGATCTTCCCAGACTGGGGCACTAACCCGTGTCCCCCGCATCGGCAGGTAGACTCTCAACCCCTGCGCCACCAGGGAAGCCCCTAGAATATATATTTTTAAATGCCTACAAATCAGTAGGAAAACAAAACTGGCAGTTCAACTTTTTTTTCGACTTTAACAGATTCCTCACAAAAGAAGATGTTCAAGAGACCAGTGAATATATGACAAGGTGTTGGGCTCCATTAGTCATCAGGGAAACACGAACTAAAATTACAGTGAGGTACCACTACTCACCCACCAGAATGGCTAAAATTAAGAAGATAAAATCTTAAGTATTGAAGAGGATGTGGAGAACAGGAACTTCACGCACTGCAGATGGGAATATAGATTGGTACTTTGGCAAATTGTTATTATCCAATAAAAACGGAATATATGTGCACCAGTGACCCAGCAGTTCCACTCTGGGATGTATGGATGTATACCACACTAAATGTTTCCCAAAGACAGGTACTGCAATGTTCATCAGTGCACTACCTGTAAGAGTCAAAGCCTCAAAACTGCCTAAGTGCCCATAAGTAGCAGAATGGATACATTTATCAGAATAGGTAGATGGGGGGAGATTTATACCTTGGGATACTCTACAGAAATGCAAATAAATAAGTGGCTGCTGCGTGCAGTGTGGATGAACCTCACAGATATATTTATGGGTGAAAGCAGACAGAGCACAAGCATAGATGCTAGATAATTACATCTACGTCAAGTCCAAAGACAGGCAAAACTAACCCATGGGGTTAGAAGTCAGGGGAATGTTTATCCTTGGGGAAGTAGTGCCTGGAAGGAACACAAAGGCAGCTTCTGGAGTTTGTGATTTTTCTGTTTCATGCCCTGTGTCCTGGTTACGTTGGTCTTTTCATCTGGTTAAAATTCTTGGAGCTGTATACTTACGTGCATTTTTATCTGTGTATGCTCTACTTCAATAAAGAGTTAAAAGGAAGCAGGGGGAAGGAGCTGATGTGGAGCTGAACAGGTGGAGAGAAGCAAGATGAGGCTGAAGAGATAAGTAGGGGAAAGCCAAGCAGAGCCCGGCAGGCCTCCTAAGGAGCAGTGGGGAATCCACGAAGGGGTTTAGACACAAGTTAGGGTGGAGGTGGAGGGTGGAAAGGTGGGGGCGTGGTCTGTTTTGCGTTCACACATTTCACCCTGGATGACAGATTGAGCATGTGCGTTTATCTCCTTTTCCTCCTAAGATGCCACCAAAAGGGGTGGAAAGAAGTAAAAAGGAAACACCCTTACAGAGATGAAAGGAACCAGGAGAAGATATATCATGGGCCAAACCTTTCACCGAATTTCTGGAAGCCAAAAAGTGGGTGGAGAGAGGTGCTGGTGGAGCTCTCAGGAGGAACTGCGGTTTCAGTGTAGTCCAAGTGGCTCTCCTTCCAAAAGGACTCCATCCCATAGCACCGGGGAGGGGCTTGGTCTCCAAGATGATGTGTGCAGAGGCAGATGGGAGGGACACGGGACGCTTAAAACAAGAGAATTAATTGAAACGTGGCAGAAAAAGCCATCGATTTTTATACCTTCCAGCAGTACTCCTGCACACACAGAATGCACAGAACCATCAAATAATAAAGACTCTGAGAAATTAAACATTGAATTGCTCAAATGAAAAAGTCAATAGAATTAAAAGATGAATTCAATGAAATCTCCCAGAACGTAAGACCAAAGAAAAAGAGGCAGAAATGTGAGAAGAAAATAAGAAAATTAAAGGATTTGTTTAAGGCTTTCAATAACTGACTAATGGTAGTTCCAGAAAAAATTAATTTACGAAAAGGAGTTGAGAGGAAGAATTAACAAAGAAATAATACAGGAAATTTTCCCACAAATGAAGAACATGGGTTTCCAGAATAGGCCCACTGAATACAAAAATTATGCATAAAGATCCGTATATAGACACGATGTCTGGAAATGTCATAACACCACAAATAGAAGCTATTAAAAGCTCCAAGAAAGAAAAATACATGCTACCTAGAAAGGACTGAGTACCAAAATGACATCAGATTTCTCCTAGCAACATTCAATGCAATATTTCCAATATCCTCAAAATTTTGAGGGAAATGATTTTTGGCTTTTATTTATATGCCCAGCCAAACTGTTGATCAGTGGGAAGCTAGAAGAAAGGTAGTCTCAGAAAATTTACCTCCAGTGCACCCTTTTTAAAGCAACCTACCCGAGAAGGTGCTCCAGCAGAATAACAATATATCAAGGAAAAGGATTACATAGTGTCCAAGAAACATTGGGCCAGTTCAGAAAGACAGTGGAGAAATTCCAGAAGAGAAGCAATGCAGCAGCTCTAAGGAGGGACAGTCCATGTTGGAGATGGAGCCTCCTGGAAAGGGAGAATGTAGCAAAACACAACTGGATGGGGAGGCTGGAAACAATGAAAATATGGTCATGGCAGACAGCACTAGTGGGAAGGGCAGGTGGAAATTCTGGTGGGGAACAGTATTCAAAAAAGAAAATGCATATAAGAATAATACACTTGACTCTGCAGTGAAGAGCATTTCAGTGTTTTCTGTGAGCTAAACCTTTACCTATCACAGCAGGAATTCAATGAATAATGTCTAAGATACATAAGAAACAGAAACGGAAGCATATTATTGGAAGGCATCAGGGCTACTGTAAATAGTAGTTAAAGGAGCTGGAAGTTTCCGCCAGGATGAGGGCTAGGGGATTGGGGTAAATAGGGGGTGGCGATACATTGTTTTTAACCATGGCATGCAATACTTGGATATCATTTTTTAAATTGCTTTTTCACTCTGGCTGCAGTGTGGAAATCTGATTGGAGGAGGTCAAGAGCAGACGCAGGGAGACCAGTTAGCAGAATAGTACAGCAGTGCAGGTAGAAACAAAGGTTTATGAGACGAGATTGGTGGCAGTGGGGATGGGGAGAAGATGATGGATAAAAAAACGCGATTAGCTCCAAAATATATAAACAGCTTATGCGGCTCAATATTAAAAAAACAAACAACCCAATCCAAAAATGGGCAGAAGACCTAAATAGACATTTCTCCAAAGAAGACATACAGATGGCCAAGAAGCACATGCAAAGATGCTCAACATGACTAATTATTAGAGAAATGCAAATCAGAACTACAATGAGGTATCACCTCACACCAGTTAGAATGGGCATCATCAGAAAATCTGCAAACAACAAATGCTGGAGAGGGGGTGGAGAAAAGGGAACCCTCTTGCACTGTTGGTGGGAATGTAAATTGATACAGTCACTATGGAGAACAGTATGGAGGTTCCTTAGAAAACTAAAAATAGAATTACCATATGATCCAGCAATCCCACTTGTGGGCATATACCCAGAGAAAACCATAATTCAAAAAGACACATGCACGCCCCAATGTTCATTGCAGCACTGTTTACAATAGCCAGGTCATGGAAGCAACCTAAATGCCCATTGACAGACGAATGGATAAAGAAGCTGTGGTACATATATAGAATGGAATATTACTCAGCCATAAAAAGGAACAAAATTGGGTCATTTGTAGAGACGTGGATGGATCTAGAGACTGTCATACAGAGTGAAGTAAGTCAGAAAGAGAAAAACAAATATCGTATATAACGCATAAATGTGGAACCTAGAAAAATGGTACAGATGAAGTGGTTTGCAGGGCAGAAATTGAGACACAGATGTAGAGAACAAACGTATGGACACCAACGGGGGAAAGCAGTGAGGGTGTGCTGAATTGGGCGATTGGGATTGACATGTATACACTGATGTGTATAAAATTGATGACTAATAAAGACCTGCTGTATAAAAAAATAAAATTCAAAAAAAAAAAAACCCAAAAACGCAATTAGGTCACATCGACAGGACTTGCAGTGGGTTGGATAAAGGGATATTGAGAAGGACAGGGATCCAGGGATGACATCTAGTTGCATGTGTCTATATTTGAGTGGACAGTGGAACCATCTGCTGAGAATCCTGGCCAAGAACCAGGTCATTAGGAGAGTGTAGTGAGTTCAGTTGGACACATGTTGAATCCGAGGTGCTTTGGGGACGTCGAAGAGATGTTAGGTAGACAGTTGTAAATACATCTCTGAGCTCAGATCAAATACCCAGGGATAGGTAGTGACTGAAGCTGTTAATGCAGATGAGATCTCCTAGGGAGACAATAAGATCCAGTTGCACTGGAAAGATTGAGTAAACTGGAGAGAAGTAATTGATGGTGTAAGGTTGACATGAAGTCTCCCGTTAGATACATTCAACCCAGATGACACAGATATAAATATATCCACACAGGCATAGTGTCCTTACAGGCTTATAATAACCCAGAGGTTCAAAAATTACCCCTTACCTCACATTAAAAGCAGATAGTTGAAGCTTCCATCCCACATGCTGTGGAAGATCCCTCCATGGGTGTCCAGGCGGACTCTCCAGGGTCGATATGCACTGTAGCCACCTTCGCCACTATTCCCAGCCCCTAACTGTGGCTTTGACCTCCAGCTTTGGCCGTTCACACCCACTTCTATCCCGTTATTCTTCCCCAAACAGTATCAGCAAAGGTTACTGTGTCAGCAGACTTACTGAAGGTTTGGGGCAGTGGGGACAGTTATAGCACACAGCAGGAAGCAAATTAAAACTCAGGATCAGACATCACCGTTCCTAGAAAACTAGCAGCTATACCTCACCATAGAAAATCCTGCACTGGCCTTGACCTTCCATGGAATCCCTGCCTTCTTCCCTATTGGGGTCCTCTTCCTGCTCACAGCCTTTCCCCGGCCTCCTTTCATCTTGTATCTGTGCCTCTCACCTGCTACCTCCCAGGCTGCCCCCAGAAATTCTGTTGAGAAATCCAGCTGCCTCTTTGTTGCATCCCTTGCCTTCCAGGCCTTTTGCGAAGCCACTTACAACACCCAAGGGGGCCAACAATATACTTTTCAAAACAAAGAGCCTTCTCCCCTGGGATGAATTACGTTCATCACCTAGAATGGTAAACTGGATGCCTTCAGTTCATTCTGTAAAAAGCTTGAACTCACGTGCAGACACGCACACTGACCATGACATTCACTCACGTACACAGATGCTTATCCTCTCCCTGACAACCATACACTCATATGTGGATGTGAGCACACACTCACAACTGCATGTACACGCTGTGTGCGCACACACATTCATACATGCTTGCACATACAGATGCACTTGCAGGCTTTTTTTTTTTTTTAAATAATGTACTTTATTTAATCCAGTGTAACCAAAATAGTATCATTTCAACATGTACTCAGTATAAAAAAATTAGCAATGGGATTTTTAACATTCTTCTTAAATTCTTTTTTTGATTGAAGTATAGTTAATTTACAATATATCAGTTTCAGGTGTACAGCATAGTGTTTCAGTATTTTTGCAGATTATACTACATTATATGTTATTACGAGATAACAGTTATAATTTCCTATTATATCCTTGTTGCCTATCAATTTTATACATAGTAGTTTGTATCTGTTAACCCAATACCCCTAATTAGTCTCTCCTCCCTTCCCTCTCCCCTTTGGTAACCACAAGTTTGTATTCTGTATCTCTGAGTCTGTTTTTATTTTACATATACATTCATTTGTATTATTTTTTAGATTGCACATATAAGTGATATATAGTATTTGTCTTTCTCTGATTTATTTCACTAAGCATAATGTTTTCTAGGTCCATACATGTTGCTGCAAATGGCAGAATTTCATTCTCTTTTATGGCTTAGTAGTATTCCATTGTGTGTGTGTGTGTGTGTGTGTGTGTGTATATATATATATGTATATATGTATATATACACCACTTTTTTTTTGCGGTACGCCGGCCTCTCACTGTTGTGGCCTCTCCCGTTGCGGGGCACAGGCTCCGGACGCGCAGGCTTAGCGGCCATGGCTCACGGGCCTAGCCACTCTGCGGCATGTGGGATCTTCCCGGACCGGGGCACGAACCCGTGTCCCCTGCATCGGCAGGCGGACTCTCAATCACTGCGCCACCAGTGAAGCCCATTCCACATATTTTTTTATCCATTCATCTGTTGATGGGCACTTAGGTTCACTTGCAGGCTTTTAACAACACCCAGGGTCAATCCTGAACCATTCCCTTAGGTTAACCCCACCCTCTATGTGTGTGCATGTGGCTGTGTGTGCACAGGTCTGCCCTTTGCCACTCGGGTCATTGAGCTGTCCTAAGGGAGTGTTCTATTCCTGGACTGGTGCCATCACCTGGGGAAGATGCATCTCCTTGGTCCAGAAACTAGAACTGAGCTAGTGAGCCTGAGGGTACTGGGACTGGGCTCTGAAACATGACCATGTCATAATGTCAAAAGGCAGCCCCATCCTGAGCACACAGCCAGGAACTGGCGTCTGTGGTGGGTAGAAAAATGGTCCCCCAAAGATGTCCACATCCAAAACCTGTGGGTATATTACCTCACATGGCAAAGGGCCATTGCAGATGTGATCAGGCTAAGGATCTTGAGGTGAGCTGGGTGGGCCCAGTGTAACCACAATAGTTACAAGGGAAAGAGGGAGGCAGGAGAGTCAGAGAAGGAGATTGACAACAGAAGGAGAGGGCAAGGTGAGGTGATAATTGATTCTGAAGATGGAAGTGGGCCACGAGGCAAGGAATGCAGACAGCTTATAGATGCTGGAAAAGACAAGGAAAGGATTTACATTGCCTTGTAGATATTAAGCTATACAGTAAAGCTACTAGAATCTGACAGTATGGTAATGGCATAGGATTATTGGATTGACAGAAAACTTTAGAATAGAATAAAGAGTCCAGAACTATATCCCAGTGTATATAAGAATTTAATACCTAATAAATGTTTCACTCTCAGTAAGAAAAAATAAGGTTAATTGGTAAATAATGCTGGGAAAAAGCACCTACCCATTTGTAAGAAAATGAAGTTGGATCCTCACCTCATACCATATAATAAATTAAAACCCAATGCATTAATAAGACTTAAATGAAAAAATAAAATATAAAAGCATTAGGAGGAATTTTAGATGAATATATGTATAATTCAGGTACTGTAGGCCAGTAGGGGTGGGGAAGAGTGCATTTTTATCTGTGACAGGAAACCTAGAGTCTATTTAAAAGAAAGATGATCATCTTTTAGTACATGAAATTTAATTTCATCCTGTTGATTCTGATACTAATTTCAGATACTGTATGTCTTGGTTCTAGAATCCTCATTTGCTTACTTTTATAGTTTATTTCTCTGCTGACGTTTTCTATTTAATCATTCATTCCTAGAATATTTTCCTTCATGTCCTTGAACATAGTTATAATAGCTACTTTAAAATTCTTGTCTATAAATTCCAAGATCTGGGTCACCTTGAGGTTGGTCTCCATGATTGCCTTTTCTCTTGAATATGGTTCACATTTTCCTCTTCTCATATGTCTGGTAATTTTGGATTATATCCTGGATACTGTTGTAGAGACTCTGGATTCTAGTATATTGCTCTGAAAGAGTGCTGGTTTTTATTTTACCAGGCAGTTAACTAGCTGAACTCAAACTCCAAACTCTCTCTCCCCTACAGTTGGCAGCAGCTGAAATCTGTTCACTTATTTTAGCTACAGTTAGACTTCTAGGAGTTTCTCCACTGAATTCATAGTTCAAAAATCATCCCAAGGCTTGGATGAAGTTTGTAAGCAGAATTGGAACACCCTTTCCATGAGCTTCTCTTTCTGCGATTTCCTCCTTCATTTTCCAACTACTGTGGAAGCCCCCAATTTTGTCCTCTGATTCCTCAACAAGTAAAACTGCAGATTTCTATGCAGTTTATCACCAAGTCATGTGGCACTGCTTGGGCCCGCACGTGGGCACAAAGATGTTAAAATGAGAAACTCTTTTACTATTGTCCCTTTCTTCCAAGTGTCAGTCTCTGCAGTTTCTGCTAGACTTCGATCACTTTCATTGCCTTTATATAGCCTTTTAAATATTTTCTCCAGTGTTTATAATTGTTAACTGTCAGAGAGATTTTCTTTTACAGGATATTCTGTCATTATCAGATGTGGAACTTTCTGACCACATAAAATTTAAATTTTTTTAGATGGGTAAAGATCCCCATAAACAAAGTAAAAAGACAAACACTAAATTGGAAAAAATATATTTACCATGCCCATGACAGGTAAAGAGTTAATTTCTTGTTCTTACAAACTGGTAAGAAAAAGACAAAGCAACCAATAGAAAAATGTTCCCAGGATATGAATAGACTCAGAGAAGAGTAAACCCAAATGGCCAATAAACATATAGCCAAGCCTCCTAATACTCAGGGAAATGCAAATTAAAGTAACTTCTTGCCCATTAGATTGGCAAAAGTTCAAAAGAATGTTCACACCTACTACTGATGAAAGGAAAAGTATATTTTCATATGTAACTGGTGAAAAAGAGAACTGATATTGTCTTTTTAGAAAACAATATGAAAAATATTTTTAAAAATTCATGTCCTTCAACCTGACTATCCCACTCATAAGAATTCGTCCCGTAGAATTAAAGAGCACATTCATACATAGGAATATATAAAGGTGTTTAGTGCAGCAATATTTGTAGTGGCCAAAGAACTAGAAAGCATCCATCAATGGGAGAATGTTTAAGTCATGACACATTCATGCCACAGAATAAGATGTAGCCATTAAAAAGAATGAATTTACTTACAAGGGTTTCCACAATATTATTAATTGAGAAATTCAAGAAATATCTGTAATATGATCCATTTTGTCAACTAATCCTGATCAGGATTGGCAGGCCGTATATGTATATAACTATATGAGCATTTAAAAAGAGTATGGACGGATTCACACCAGATTTAAACATCGGTTGTTGGAATGCTAGGGAAGGAGTAGGGAGACAGAAAGGGGTAAGATAAAAAGACTGGTTTGAAAATGTCTGTGAGGGCTTCCCTGGTGCCGCAGCGGTTGAGAGTCCGCCTGCCAACGAGGGGGACATGGGTTCGAGCCATGGTCCGGGAGGATCCCACATGCCACGGAGAGGCCGGGCCCGTATGCCGCAACTGCTGGGCCAGCGCTCTGGAGCCCGTGAGCCGCAGCAACTGAAGCCGGCGTGCCTGGAGCCCGTGCTCCACAACAGGAGAGGCAGCTGCAGCGAGAGGCCCACGCACTGCTACTAGAGAAAGCCCGTGCGCAGCAACAAAGACCCAACACAGCCAAAAATAAATAAATAAAATAAATTAAAAAAAAAAAGTCTGTGAAAAAAAATATGTATGATACATTTATGTACAAACATATGTACAGAAGCAGAGTAGCAGAAAGGTGTTCGAGGCACAGTGATCAAAATGTGAATGATGAGGTTTCGGGGATTATGAATTTGTTCTTCATACACTTACATTTTAAAAAACCTTTTTATCACACAATAGAAAAATTAAAGCTATTTTGATCACAAATCAAAGATTTTTAAACTACAGAAGTTGATTTCTTCCCTAGGTGATGTTATCCAGCCCATGGCTTACCTGTACACTGATGACTTTGAATTTCCATCTCCATCTCTAATCATGGTCATGAGCTACAAATTCATAGATCAGGATACCTATTCAACAGTTCCACCTGTATGGGGATTTCAAGCTGGAGAGATCCAGCGTGGATGGCTTTATTCCCTCCCTTCCAACGGGCTCTTGCACCAGTCTTTTCCATCTCAGTAAATGCTAACACCATTTAACAGGTTGATCAAGGCCCAGATCTGGAAGTTAGTCTTTTTTTTTTTTTTGTGGTACGCAGGCCTCTCACTGTTGTGGCCTCTCCCGTTGCGGAGCACGGGCTCCGGACGCGCAGACTCAGCAGCCACGGCTCATGGGCCCAGCCGCTCCGCGGCATGTGGGATCTTCCCGGACCGGGGCACGAACCCGTGTCCCCTGCATCGGCAGGCGGATTCTCAACCACTGCGCCACCAGGGAAACCCTGGAAGTTAGTCTTGATTCTTCTCTCTTTGATCCCACATTCACTCCAAGGGCAGCCCCTGTCAGGTCTATGTTCAAAATATGTCCTACATCCTACTATCCTCAGTGCTAAGTTTGACCCCTTGGTTAACGGGGTCTGCTGGCGTCTGCCTTTGTAAAGGAAACTTTCCTACTTGACATATAAAATTAATCCATTGGATGATACTCTGAAATTATGTGAACGTTCTGTGTCCCCGAGATCTTCTCCAGTGGTTTTAGCATCCATTAGTGAATCTTGTTTGAATCAATTATTATATCGGTGATTGCAAAACAGTGATTTTTCTAATTTTATTATTTCCTCTATTTTTGTTCTACATTGTTGAGTACTAGTATAAATGCATAGATTATTGTTCAGGTTGATGTGCTATAATCATTATTGTCATTCTTTTTTATGCTCAAATTGTTTAAAATTGGGCCATCTCCATCAACCCGTCTCCCATATCCTTTTGACATGTCCCCCCCACTCTTTCAAGATACTCTTGTTTTCTGGCACAAGAGAATAGGCATAATTGGAGAAATTTAAATATAGACCTTATCTTAGATATGATCAGTGTTAAACTCTGAGGTGTGATCATGGTATTGTAGTTATGTAGGAGAATGTCCTTGCTCTTAGAAGATATTCTGAAGTCTCTCAGGGTGAAATGTGATGTCTGCAGCTAATTCTCAAACGCAGGGAAGAAGGGAAGAAAACAGAAGTTGCAAAAATTTAACCATCGGTGAAGCTAGCTTATATTAAAACTATACCTTTCTTTCAACTTTTTGGTGGGGTTGAACTTTTTCAAAGTAAAAGTTGTGGGAAAGATAGGTTCTGTATCCAGTCACTGGTCACTCCCTCCACTGCTGTCGAGCTGATTCTCACCACTACAGTGGCTCGCCTACACTCCTTATTGGTCCCGGCTTCTCCCCTCCCTGCAGAGTTCATTCTCACGGAGCTGCCAAAGTGAGTGTCTCAAGACTTAAATCAAAACTTGCCATTCCCTTGCCTGAAGCTCTCCTTGACTCCTGAAATAAAATCTAAATTCCACACTGAGGTCTCTAAGGCCTTCTACGTCTGACCCTACCTGCCTGCTTTCCTCACTTCCACCCCTTGCCCACTCAGTCTACTCCAGCCTTGGGTCCTTAACACAGGCTGTTCCCTCTGTCTGAACATACTTACCCCAGATTTTCATGACGTTTTCTTTTTCTCATCATTCGCACTTTTGCTCAATGCCGCCTCCATCTAAAAGTCCTGTCTGCCCACTCTTACTTAAATAACTTCTTCATTTCCACCCAAACTCTATCCTTGACCCAACTTAATTTTCTTCTTGGTGCTTATTTGTTGTCTGTCTCCCCGGCTGGAATGAAACATGCTCCCAAAGCAGAGACTTTGTCTATTCCACATTGTATCCTTAGTACCGAGAAAAAAGCTTAGCACATAGTTAGGTGCACAGTAAGCACTTCCTGAACAAAACGATGTAGTCACTCACTGATCCAGGTACATATACAGAGATCTGCTTGTACGCACAAATGCACGCTCACACAGATGCTTCCTGAGGTACGTGTAGAGAAACAGAGTCACGTAGAAACATCCATGAACAGACATACAGCTGTACAGTTCCTACAGACACGAAAACACACACACTCATGCAGGACGTTCAAAGACAGATACACTCACGCAATAACCCACACTTATCTTTAGACGTTTATCCACTGGTCCATATACGTTCAAACATTGACCTACATAGGCACACACATGCTCACACCATCACAGGCACGCACAGAGATGCAGACATCTAGGCGCAGGAGCGTAAATGAACACCTACACACACTCCTGTATGTAAATGTGCACACACACTCGCCTTAGCCCGACCTGGCCTTTCACATCTTGCTAAGCCCAGCTTGGGTGGGTGTTGCTGGGCTACTCTACAGCCCTTGGCCGGGGGCGTCCCAAACCTCCTGGCGACACTCCCTTCCCAGGACAGACAATCTGGGAGGGGCTGGGGGCTACTGGGCAGGCGCCCCCTGATTTGTGGCTGCTCCAAGGTCGCCATTTGCAGCGGCATTGTCTCCGAGGCCGTTAGCTGTCTGGGCAGAGCTGTAAAACACGCCTGGCTTGGCGCTCCCTGCTCCAGCCATACTCGCCTCTGTGGTCGCTTGCTTCCCTGGGCAGGACCCGAATGCCAGAGGCGGGGGCCTCTCATAGCCACACACACAGGAGACCATGGCAGCAGGGAAAGGCTTCAGGCCTCCGAGGTGTCCACTTAACGTGGCTGGGCGGGGGGTGACCCTGTGGTGGGGTGCAGACAGAGGGTAGCAGTTCTCAGCAATTCCAGGCAAACTGGAATACCTTCTGCCCACATGCAGCTGGAGCAGGCAGGGCTGGGGGTGTGGAGAGGGCTACGGGTACCAGGGGAGGGGCTGAGATGGCACCTGGCCCCCCCCAGGTAGGCTCTGCTGGTGCCAGGAGCTCCTGAGGTGCACTGGATGCCGGACCTGGGTAGCATACCCTCTCCAGGGCTCAGGAGCTGGTGCAGCCCAGGCTGCCCAGGACTCCAGTCTGAGTTCAGGAAGTCTTCAGGGGGCTGCACGTCTCTGTTACCCCAGACACCTGGGTGGGAGACCCTGGGGAAACTTCTGCGGCTCCTGTTCATATGGGAACTTTGGGTGACACCCTCTGCTGGGCTCAGGAAGCAGAGGGCAACTCCTCAAGGGTTCCCGACAGTATGTTCAAAAGCCTAGAAGCTGGAGAGGATACAGTTTGTTCAGGGACTCCGTGACATAGCTGTGAACAAGGACCAGCACAGTGGGGGGCTGAGGTAGGAGAGATGTGCCCAAGGCTTGAGAGAAACCCAGGCTAGCTGGGAGGGAGAGAGTGAAGAAGTGTGCGGTGGGACGGGAGGCCAAGGGGCAGGAGGTGCCCAAACCCTGCAGCCCCAAGACAAGGATTGGGGGTTTGAACCCAAAGTACTGGGGAGCCACAGATGGGCCTATAGCAGAACTGATGTGATCTGATTTGACACAGCATCCCCTGCCATCTCATACAGCGCATGGCTATCATTTCATTATGGAAGGGCAGGGGTGGACCAGGACAGGAAAAGGGGAGGAGGACATTTTACAGCGTGTCAGGGACTGCACCAGCCCCCTGCTTTTTGCCAAAAGAACAACTGCTTGCAACCAGTGTTCAAACAAAAGGCTGGGTTTCTTCCATTCATTCATGCATTCATGCATTCATGCACTTATCCATCATCATCATGCAGTTATCCATCTCATCTTCATGGAGATGAGAAAAAAACCAGGTCCTGCCATCCAGAGGTGTCCAGCCCAGCGGAGGAAGAGGAAGGGAGGGGCAGAAGCCGGGGTCAGCATTTACGCAGCGCCACTTGTATGTTGGACACCGAGTTGGGCAGCTGACATGCATGGTCTCCTTTTGGCTTTATGATCACCCAGTGAGGCAGGTACCTCCCACCCCATTTTACAGACTAGAAAACTGAGACTCAGGGGATGAAGCCACCCTCCTCTAAGTCCTCACAAAGGGCTCTAGCCCCCGGCAGAAAGTCTGCAGAGAGTGATAGAGAACAGCCTGCGGTACTTCAGGGGTAATTTCCATCCTTGTCTTCAGGCCTGGCGAGGTTCTGAAGTTCCCAGAAAGGATGAGACCCTGGAGGATTTGACCAAGGGCCCAGCGCTGCCTCCCCCTTGGCCTGTGATTAATACCTGACAGTCCCTCCACTCGCAGGGAACTCATCAGACTAATATTTCCTGATACGAACTCCGTGTCGCCCTAGAATGAGAAATCCCAGCCCCCTCGCATTCCGTGCCCCAGGTGAATGGGCTCCCGTCCTGGGCCTGTGACTGATGCGGCCTGCGGCTGCAGAGGGAGGTTGTTAAAGGCCCTTCGTCAGCAGAACCGTGGCCTCTCCTGGCTGGCCGGCGGGCCCTGGTTCCCCTCACCCTGCTGCTCCCCTGGGGCTGGCCCTGGACTGCCCATCAGACATGGGGAGGCAAGATCGGTGCTCAGCAGATGTGCAGGGGGGGCCTTGTGAACAGAGGGACAGGCCTTCTCCAGCCCTGCACAGGAGTCAGGGCCCTTGAGAATCAAAGAGAAGTGGCAGGGTCTGCCTACATTTTGCCTTGACTTTGAAGGTCCAAGGAGCCCAAAGGAGGGTATAAGCCTGTAGCCCAAGACCGTGAGCAAATGCCTCCTTAAGGTAACCTAGGACCTGAAAGGAGCATCCCCCACACTGTTGGAACCAAGTGATTCTAGGAGCAGAAATACCAGTGCTTGTTGCTGTAGTAAGAGAAAATAGAAACGGTAACCATTTATTGAGCGCTTACCGTGTGCCAGGCATGGAGCCACACATTGATGCGCGTTATTGCGTTCAGTCCTCCCAGAGCCTCATGGAGAAGGTGGTATTATCCCATTTTACAGATGAGAAAAGTGAGGCCTAGGGCAGTTAAGTGATACTCTTAAGTAGTGGTGTCAGGGTTAAACCTTAGATTTCCCTACCTTGAAGCCTGTGCGTTTAGCCATTCGTCATCTAGCTGTTCAACTAGTATTTGTGAAATGGCGTCTTCATGTCAGGCATTGAGTGGGTGATGGGAACACAGGACAGGCCCCCTCCCTGCCCCCGTGGAGCTTGCCGTCCCGTGAGAACCAACATCAGACAAGGTGACTGTGGTGCTTGGCTGAGAATGTAGCTGGGACGGGGTGCTCAGAAGGTCTTACTAAGAGAAGGGGCAGTGTCTTGTCTTGCCCTCTGACAAGGAGAAGCCTAGTCCACCTCCCGAGGATAAGTCCTCCTTGAGGTGCCAAAGGTGGAAAGAATCCGGGGCTGGAGGTCAAAGCATTGAAGGCGAAGCCAGGGCAAAGAATGGTCCTCCCGTGTAGCAGGCACTAAGGGGCTGATAGCAGAAGGTGAGGTCAGGACGTGGATGACCGGAAGGAAGCAGGGGTGTCCCCTGTGTGAAGGCAGCAGCCATCATGCTCTGAACGGTGTGGTCCCTGGCTGGGTGGTGTTCGGCTTGCTTAAAGGTGGAGGTCGAGAAGGACAGCTCTTCACACCTGAGAGGGATATCTCCTCCTAAGGGTGTCCTTCAGCAGCAGGAGATACTTAGAGTCAGATACACAGCAGCACCAAAGGGATCAGTTCTTGGGAGGTTCCCAGCCAGCAGCCAGAAGCTTGGGGAGCTGTTGTGACTTTGGGGGATGGGAGCCGGCATGGTTTATGCAGGGGTTTCAAGCCCCAGCGAAGCAGGGTGGGTTTGGGTGGGTTCAGGGCAGAGTTCCAAGCCCAGCGGGAAAGCGGAGGTCGAGGGTGGAAGCCAGATCTGAGCAGATCCAGAGCCGTAAGACAAGTACCTGCGGCCACCTGCTGGTGGCGCTGTGGCTACCAACCTGCTTTCTGCTCTGTCACAGTGGGGAGGGGTGGAGAGGGCTCCACCTGGAGAGGCAGGGAGGCTGAGCCACCCCAGGCCTGGCGCTGCCAGGGGCTGGGAGGGTGGCAGCCTCAGTCGGGCTGCAAAGAGCTTGTCCTCCGTCTGCATGTTGTTAGTGCTTCAGCCCTGTGGCATGGGGTTCAGCTTCTCGAATTGCAAAGTTTGGGACCCTCAGAGCCTCTCACCCCCTCCCTCCCTGAGCCCCTCCTGCTCAAGGCTTCACCCTGTTGCCAGAACCTGCCCTGAGCCTGACCCTCAATTCACCCTTGACCCTTGCCCTGTCCTGACTCTCCACTCCCTGCTCCCCTGCCCCTGCCCCATTGGGTTCCCCCATCTCTGACTCCTGCTCCACCCCCACCATTTCACACCCATCCCAGGTCCTTCCCCCATCCTTCCCACCCACCCTGCCTCTGGAACGGGGTCAAGACCCCACGTGAGATTCCAGGAGGAGAGATGGGGGCATCTCTTGCTCATGTTCCTAATAAATGATTTTAAGCTGAGAGGTCCCTGTTTTCTTCGGGGGCCAAAAATCGGTGGGAATTTCAAGATGACCTCGTTAAAATGCTATGTACAAAATCAACCCACAGCTTGAGACATCAGAATAGTGGTCCCCCCTGTGGGAGATGGGGGGCACAGGGGGCCATCTGGGGGCTTCTGTTTCTTGATCTGGGTGTTGGGTACACAGGTGTATTCGGTTGGTGAAGATAAATCAAGCAATACGATTTGTGTACTTTTCTGTATCTATGTTATACTTCAACAGAAAGTTTTCTTTTAAATGCACTGTAGTCTGGGCATTTTGGGCCCTCGGGGCAATGGAGCTGGCCACAGGGTCCCTGTGGCTGTTGGGACATGACCATCTAGAAGGCTGGTTAGGCTGATTCTGCCTTAAATGGGCCCTTGGAAAAGCACAGCTAGGCTCTCAGTGATTCCAGGACAAGCTTTCACCCCAACGGGATGCTGACACCAAGCCCCACCCCACCATGCACCCCCTGTCCGCTGGGACCCTGCCTTGGTGTCAGCTGCCTTTCCTAGCCTAACAGCTGTATTTTTCAGGTACAATATGACAGGCTCAATCTATCCCTGTTATATATTTCCCAGTAAATGGACAAGGTGAAAACAGTGTCAGTTCAAATCACCATCATGACACTTAATTCTGATTTACTGTACCTTTTGCTGCAATCTTGAAAGTGCCTGCGTCTGTGCTGAGCTGGATTGCCCAAGCCAGGCCCCACGGGGTCGACGTTAAGATCAGCTTCAATAAAAGAATTTAGGGTAAGGCAGCCCCCGGTGGGCAGGGGGCAAGCCGGGGCCCAGAGGACAAACCAGCAGAGACGCTGGAGCCCGGCTCTCCCGCGCCTCCCTCCCACCGACTCTGTGTCCCAGCCCTGTGTTTGCAGCAGCTGGGAAATTTACGACGACTCCATAAACGGGTTTTACAGACAGCTGTTAGAGCGTGTGGGGCAAGGCTTGGCTGTCGGGGGACCTAGTCGCAGGCTTACAGCCAAGACACTTAAATATTATGGCCCCACATATATAAAAAGTGTGCTGTGCGCATTCTCTGCTACCTCCTTCCTCCTGACCCAGGAGCGTGGTATATGGCCAGAGAATAGCATCGTTCCTGGCCGCCGGCTTGCCAGAGACCAAATGCCTGCAAACTCTCGCTCAAGCCCCTGCCGCCCAGGCCAGGAACCTCTGGCTGGGCTGGCAGCATGCATGCAGGGAGACTCATCCGAACAGCAGTGCCAGAGGAATGCCGGCCTCCTTCTGCCCTGTCCTCCTGACCCACTGTGCCCAGGCTCAGCTCACCAAGTTCTTTTAGCCTCAGGGCCTGGCTCCAGCTCTTTTCTCTGCCTTGAAAGCTCCCTCTCCACCCCCTCCCCCAAACTTTTCTTGCCCTGGCCAGTTCCTACCTACTCTTTCAGAACTCAGCTGAAATATTCCTTTCTCAGAGGCATCGCCCTTGCTTTCTAGAATCAGGTCCCGTGTTATAAATGCTCACATCCCCCTTGGACTTCTTCATAACATTTATAACAATTGTAATTAACTAATTATTGGTGTCATTATCTGTTTAATGTCTATCTTCCCCACTGGACAATAAACTCTGTGAAAGCAGGGACTGTATTTGAATGTATCCCTAGTGCCTTGCACAGGGCCTGGCACTCAATAAATGTTGAATGAATGAATGAAAGAATAAATGAACAAATGAAGAGGCAGAGATGAATCACACGCGACCCTCAGACATAGCACAAGGCAAAATGTGCTCAGATCCTAAGAGCAGGTGAAAGGTTTGTGAGGGTTCAGTAAAGAGAAACCACTTTGACAAAGGGGAAATCAGGGAAGGCTTCCTGGAAGAGGTGCAGTGGGACCTCCTGGTATAGTAAAGTGCTTTCATTCAGAAGTCCCAACTGTGAAGCTTAAGATGTGAGTCAGAGGGCTAGTTTCTTAGTCTCGTTGAGCCTCAGCTTCCCAGTCTTTAAAATGGGGCTAATGATAGTGATGCTGAAAGCTTGGCATCTCTGCACTGGTGCCTCATCAAATCTCACAGACAGAGTTTTGGGTGAAGTAGAAAAGAATAGCTTTATTGCTTTGCCAGGCAAAGGGGGACACAGCGGGCTCCTGCCCTGGAAAACTATGTGTCCTAACCCAGGAGAGTTCAGTGAGGAGTTTCATGGCAATGGTTCAAGGGTGGGGTTGCTGATAAGATTAGGGTGTGTGCAGGGCCTGCATTCCTTTAATCTCATCTCAGGTAATTTTAACGAGCTTGTCCTATTCCTTTAGTCTGGCCTCAGGTGGTCTTTTCCTATGAAGAATGCTGACATCTTCCATTTGCTGGGTTTTAATTCTATAAAGGGCTTAAAGTTGTGTATCCCTTGAGGGGAACCAGGACCCTGCCCCAAGACTACACTGTTGTTTCTTGGCAGCCCCTCCCTTGTCTTTGCATCCTATCGCTTCCCTTCCTGGATAAGCAGCTGTTCGAATCTGCCCTTCGGAACTCAGGGAAGGTCACAGAGGTCGGAGTCGAGAAACGGGGGACAGAAAGGCTTCCATGCTCGGGAGCCCCACAGAGCTTCAGTAGTTTCAGTGGTTTCAATAGTGACTGCGTCGTGTGTTTGCTGTGAAGCCTAACCGTATTTACAGCACAGCTCATGTAATGAGAGTTCCTTAAGGTACATTGCTGCTGGGTATAGCCGGAACTCGGCAACTCCAGGCAAAAGGAGCAGCATGTGTGAAGGTATTTATGAAGGATAAAAGTCATTCCCCTTGATGTCTTGTGCCTCAGAAGCCATGTTTTGTATCTCATAACCTTAGCCTGAGCTACTTGACCAGGGGGAGAATGTCTGACCCAATAAGAGCCAGTCATAGGCTGGCCAGTGACCTAAGACCTATGGCTGGGCCGAACAGATTTCCTCTCGTGGGTGTTTGATTGAAGAGACATGGAAGAATAGGCAGGAGAGCCAAAGCTGAGTGTTCCGTGATGAAAGTATCATTGCACAGCAAAGTGGAAATTACAACTAAGCACAAGGACTTGGAAAGATGCCTCAGCTCCCAGCCGTCTGTAGCCTTATGATAGAAGTTGTTTGTTTTTTTTTTCTTTTCTGTTTGAAGAGGCATTGTAGCAGTGCAATTAAATTTGACTTCGCACTGAAAGACATATTAGCTGTGTGACCTTGGACAGAGTACTTAACCTCTCTGAGCTTCAGTTTCTGTGTCTGTAAAATAGAGATCATAAAAGCATTTATCTCAGAAACTTGTGGCATGGATTCAATGAAATAATGAAGTAGATAGTGTTACTCTTCACCGATACGCTCCTCATTAAGAACACGAGCCTGGTGTAAAAGAGATTCTTGAAAAAGAGACTCCCCTGGTGGTGCAGTGGTTAAGAATCCACTTGCTAATGCAGGAGACACGGGTTCGATCCCTGGTCACATGGGTTCGATCCCTGGTCCGGGAAGATCCCACATGCCGTGGAGCAACTAAGCCCTGTGCCACAACTACCGCATGCTGTAACTACTGAAGCCCACCCACCTAGAGCCCATGCTCCACAATGAGAGAAGCCACTGCAATGAGAAGCCCACGCACTGCAACGAAGAGTAGCCCCCGCTCGCCGCAACCAGAGAGAGCCCGCACGCAGCGACGAAGACCCAACACAGCCAAAAATGAATAAATAAATAAATTTATATTTTAAAAAAAGCAACCACCTTTTGGGCTCCAGTCTTTCGTGGAAAGAAAAAAGGTGGAGAAATCTGCTCAATCCCCGAACTGGGCATGTTCTCTAATGCTCTCATCATATGTGGAAGAGGAGAGGTTGAGCCGTATGAAATTGTCAATATTCAATTCAGTGTTTTATGGACATTTTGATCCATTAAAGTGGATTTCCGTATGGTTCAACTTCGGAAAAGAAAGGATTCCCCAAGAACCAAGAGCCACAGGGAATACTGGACCAGGGCATTCCTCCCAGGAGATGGAATTGGGGCCTAATCAAGGAACGTTCCCGAGGCCCAGGGAATAGACCACTGGAAATGTGTGCCGACTGATCTCAGAATCTACAGAGCTGTGACTGCCATGTGCTCCCCTTCTTGTCTCTTCAGAGTGGAAGTGTTTCTCTGTGACTCCCCGTCTCATTTCACTACAACGTATTGGGCCTGTGGGTGGCAGGTAGCTGGTCGTTTTGGTTCATAGATCTCTGAACCAAAGCAAGTCAGTTCTCTCTCCTCCCTGATGAAGAGAATTCCAGGCATCACACAGCAATCTTGGACTTTGAGCTTGAGCCAGTGTCTGGATGGGACTTTGGCTTGCTCCCCTACAGGTGAGCAGGTTCTACAAGTAGGGTGGGGGTGGGGAGATTGACTATATGATGACCAGGAGGGCAGGCTAGGGTAGATTATTGTGTTGGTTACCAATGTCCCAGCCCCTTGAAGTCAGCCTTGGCCATGCAGCTTACTTTAGCTAATGAAATGTGAGTGAAAGTGACACGTCACTCTAGGCAGAAACTCTACCAGCTCGTTTGTGCTTTGCCACACTCTTTCTTGCTGAAATGACAACCACAGCCAGCAGTGTTCCAGATAGAAGAGGCTCCAGAAACCTGGGTCCTGGAAGAAAGAAAATATGCTTCCAAGCCACAGCCAGTGCACCTCATGCAGGTAGCGTGAGTGGGAAATAGACTTTGGCCATTATAAGACCCTGGCATTTTGGAGTTGTTACTGCAACGTCCCTGGTCAGGGAACTAAGATCCCACGTGCCGTGGGGCAACTAAGCCTGCGCGCCACAACTATCGAGCTCATCTGCCACAACTACTGAGCTCACCGTGCCTCAACTAGAGAGCCTGCGTGCCACAACTACAGAGCCCATGTGCCCTGGAGCCTGCATGCTGCAACTAAGACCCAATGCAGACAAAAATAAAATAAATAAGAAATAAATCTTTAAAAAAAGACTCATTTTTGAATTCTGAAATACAATATGCAAAGTAAGCATTAACAAAAACAGAAAAACAAACAAAAAAAGGGGACTTGTACTGTATTGTCAATATTTCTGTATTTTTTATAGACAAGAAAAAGAAGAAGGTATTTATGGACTGCTTGTGTGATTGAAAAGGAATTATTTATAAAGAGAAAAACAGGGTGTCTGGCTTGTGAACCCCATCCCCACTGGCATCACCACTACTGATGGGCAGTTATTCTTTAGGCGCAAGGGGTGGAGCAGAAGCAGGAACTGTGGCTCAGTCGGGAGAAGGTCACTGCTGTAACTAACACCAACACCACCATCTCAGTGCCTTAACACAACAAAAATTAACTTCTCACTCATGTCACAATTCAACGTGCGTGGTGGGGGAGGGGAAGCTCTGTTCCACACAGTCACTCAGAGGCCCAGGCCCCGTTCATGTTCCAGTTGTATCATCTTGTGGTGACTTGTCTTCCTCTGCAATTGGCTGGTGAGTAGGATACCAGAGGCAGCATGGAGGATTGCTTGAGAGACTTGTAGAGGCCAAGCTTGGAAGTGACCATACCTCGCATGCTGTTAGCCAGAACTTAGTCATATGGTCCCACCTAACTGCCAGGGAGACTGGGAACTCTTGTCTAGCTGTGTGCTTGGGAAGAGGAACTGGCTTGGTGGTCACAGAGCAGTCTCTGCTTCACAACGGCTCCTATTTATATGGCTGTTTTGGGACACGCCCTGGCCTACCTTCTGGCAGCACCTCCCCCACCTCCCTGCACCTCACACTGTCAGCTTAGGAGGGGTTTCCGACTTTCACCATCCTCTGAGCCTAGACCTGAGGCAGGAGATAGACGGGCCCCAGGCTGAGCAGCTAGAGTTTGTCCCTTGTGGGGGGACAGGAGCAGAGAGGAGCTGAGCCCTGCCCAGATAAAAGATAAAGAGACCACATATTTCTCATTCTCGAGGAGGTCAAGGAGACCTTCCCAGCTACACATGTGCAGAAAGGCTCCTAGGAGGTCAGAAGGGAGGGGCGTCACTCCATAGTACGTGATGTCAACCTACCCACAGGCCTGTTTGCTAGAATCGATCTTGGCTAAGAGATGCAAGCGCACACATCGGAGGACCCTGAGATGAACTAAATATGGACTCAGAAGCAGGCAAACAAGATGATTGGCCAGAGGAAACCTGGAAGAAATGCCCCATGTAAGTGATTCAAATTGCCAGGAGGGCGTGACTCTCTCTCTGAGTCCACCCGTGTGAGTCTATTCACAGGTACCCTTTTTCCTCCTAATAAACACTTTGTTTCATTACTTTCCGTCTCTTTGTGGGAATTCATTTCTACAAAGCCAACGGGCCAGGGCCTTGTCATTGGCCACTGGTCTAGTGGCTAGGATTCGGTGCGCTTACTGCCTCGGCCCGACTTCAGTCTCTAGCTGGGGAGACAAAATCCTGCTTCAAGCCACTGCAGGCCAAGGCCAGCTGAGATCAGACCCACCCTCTGCCCTCACCTCAGTGTCTTGGCCCTGGAGAGCAGAAGAAATCCCTCCCCACCCCCGTGTCCAAATGCCCATCCTATTTTTAGTCCAGTGGGGTGATGAGGCACACACATGAGCAGAGGAGACACGCACAATATTTACGTCCACTGTTCCTTGCCTCCCTGTTGATGTATAGTGTTTGCAGTGCCTCACAGGCACAGAATACCGATGGAACCACAATGTGTGGGAGCCCAGTGAGGCTTCAAGCAACTAGAAGGTGCCCACAGCCCCAAGTGGTCACACGTTCCCTTCAAATAAGAATTTGCTTGGAACGTAGAAAGAAGGCAATTGTATTCTAAGAAATATGAACTGCCAAGCACAACCCTATCACATCCTTCGCTCCTTTCCGGTATTAGCCAAGCACTTAGGTTGTAAACGGTGACTCGGAGGAAAAGAAAGATAGAGCAACCATAGTTCCTTTTCTTCTTGATACTTCCTTACTCCTCAGTAAGCTCAGGGTAGACAATGCTAAGAGAATGTGCACATCAAGAAGTAAATAAGAAATAAAAACAGTTGAGTTTGTTTTGTGCAGTGTTCCTATTATTCTGATAAGAAGAAATATATCGGTCTCTGTGAGCTACCAAATACGTATGTAATTTTGGTGATTCTGCATATGAGTTAAATGCTCTTATATATGCACTTAAGACTGGCATTACAAAATATAGAATACAATTCATGCTAATAATTTTAAATTATATTATTTCTTCACCTAGTGTGGCATTAACTAGCAAATAAAAATATTAAAAGTCAAGAGATATACCACTGAAGAAAGGAAAAAGCTTTGTATTTTAATTTTTTTTATTGCACTTTTCCCCTGCTTTTTGAACAAGGGGCCCATGTTTTCATTTTGCAGTGGGCCCTGCAAATTATTTTGCCAGACCCAAGCTCAGGGTTTTGCTTAGGGCCTCAAGACCCAGGGAAAGTCTGTGCTCTGGGGAGAGCATTTGGGCTCACTGCTTCTTGACCAGACATTCGAGTTCTTCTGTAATTTGGGTCTGTCTCTGATTGTGGTGGCAGATCGCCGCATGGTTCAGAGCTAGGCTTGAGCCAGTCTGCTCCGATTCAAGCCCCAGCTCTGCTGCTTTTGCTGGCTGTGTGATCTCAGGCAAGTTACCTGATGTCTCTGAGCCCCAGTTTTGCTATCTCTTGAGCGGGGATTTTGATAACACTACTCACCTCAAAGAATTGTTGAGACGGTTAGGCCAGTTAATACCTGCAAAGTGTTTGGGACAGCCCTTGGAACCTACTGTTGGGACTCAGTATGTTGTGTGAGCTATCATCCACATGGCCCATGAGGGAAGTCCCTGGGTGCCCTCTCCTGATGCTGAAAGATGGGACCAAACTCAGTCCCTGTGTTTAGGAAGGGGCTGGGAGGAAGGGGGCTCACCAGCAGGAAGTGGGCTTCTGGTCTGTGCGTGTGTGATGTGCTCACTGGGGATTCTGTGCAAGGCTGTGAAGGCAGCAGTGGGCCTGGGGTGGTGTTTGGGGGATGTTGGCGGTCACGTGGTCTCCATGTCTGTTTCTAAGGCTGCCATAATGAAATACTACAGGCTGGGTAGCTTAAATGGCAGAAATTTATTTTCTCATAGTCTGGAGGCTGAATGTCTGAGATCAAGGTGTTGGCAGGATCCGTTCCTTCTGAGCCCTCTCCCCTTGGCTTGCAGACGGCTGTCTTCTCCCTGTGTCTTCACGCGGTCTTCCCTCTGTGTGCATCTGTGTTCAAATCTTCTCTTCTTATAAGGACACCAGTCAATATTGGATTAGGGCTCACCCAGTGACTTCATTTGACCTTAATTATCCCCTTCAAGCCCAGTCTCCAAATACAGTCCTGTTCTGAGGTACTGGGAATTAGGACTTCAACATGTGAATTTGCGGGGGAACACAATTAGCAGGGAATAATGTCTGTGAATGCATGGCTGTTCTGTGGGTCCCTCTGGTCGCATGACTGCACACCTGTGGTTCTCTGTCAGTGTCTGTGCCCGTCTGAGTGTCTGACCTTCAGAGACTGTGAGTCTGTGAGGCCAGGCTCCTGGGTCTCTCGGTGTGCCCGAATTGGTGGACTCTGACAGTGTTCTGTGTTAACCTGCCTGTGTCGTGTGTCCCTCAGTCGGTCTGTAATACAGGATGTTGTAAATCTGGGAGGTGGGGGGCCTGGGGAATGGGATCTGCTCACCTCTGGGTCTCTGTGCATGTGAGTCCTATCCTGTGTGTGTCTGTGATTCTGAAATCTGACCAGGCATGTGGCTGGCAGGCAGGATTTGAAAGGAGAGGGGAAGGAGCATATTGAGATTTGAAAGAAGACAGCGTGTTTACAACAGCGGGAGAACAGCGGGTTAAACATATGTTGGCGATGACGGTGAGAGGACGGCAGTTGAGGCCGGGCTGGCTCCGGTGTGAATTCTTTGGCATGCTTGTGTCTTTAAAACTGTCACGAAACCAGATACAGAAGGAAACAATGGGACTGAGCGGACTCCTCCGGCGGGGGCGGGGAAAGGAGGAAGCGGCGTGTCTGGGAGGCGGAGTCATGGTGGAGGCTGCTTTGTCTCAGCACCAGCCTGCACACAGCAGGGGTAGGGGAGGGGGCGTGGGGCCTGCGGGCAACGGTGAACTTGGTCTCACTCTCCATCCCCTTCTTTCCAGGTGAAACAGGTCTGCACCCTGAGCCCTGGAGCAGTGGGGCAGTGGGGGCGGGTGGGACCCTCACGTCCAGAGCCCCTCATCAGGCAGTGCTGTGTTCTCTCCTCCTTCCTACTGGCCTGCAAGGGGGTATTTATTATCTCCATCTAAGAGTTGAGGAAACTGAGACCCAGTGAGATGCACCGCCTTGGTCAAGGCTTTAGCAGCCAGGGTTTGAACTGAGGACTGTCTGATAGCTCTCAGGATTCCTGGATGGTGTTTGGTTAAGAAACAATGAATGAATGAATGAATACATGCTTGAGAGAAAGAAGGAAAGAAAGGAGGGAGGGAGGGAAGAAGGGAGGGAGGAAGGAAGAAGGAAGGGAGGAAGGGAGGAAGGGAGGAAAGAATTGATAAGGAATCTATGTCCAGGCACTAGTTAATACCCTGAAGGGCAGTAGCCAACCCTTATTTTCTCCACCACATCCATCGTTCCTGTAATAAATGAGGTTAAGCACTTCGATCTCTTCTTTTTGAAAAATCAGTAGCCGTCAAGGGATAGTGGACACAGGTGTCTTCTAACTGAGGGAGCAGACTTTTTCTTAGGAAACAAAGAGGAAAGAGATGGTCAGGACAGAGATTCTTTTGTTCCCCACCCTTCCCCAACACACAGACGCTAAGTGCCGGCCTTGGTTCCACTCAGCTGTGGATCTGGGCTTGAATACCAGCTCTACCACAAACTAGCCTCTTCGTTTTCCTTCCTCTCCTGTTCTGGCCTTATGCTTTCATGCCTCGCTTTATTTCACTGAGCAGGCTTAATGCACAGGGCTCTCAGGTTGCTTTCTCATCTCCAGGTCTTAAGGTACAAATGTCCCCCCCTGGATATACCCACTGGGTCTTCCTCTTGGTGGCTTGTTTCCTTGTATGCTTTATAATTGTTGTCTGTAATCTCACACACTATGCTTGTTTCCCTTGGGGGTCTCGTGTGCCTTGGGTTGTAGCTACAGAGCAGGTTGAAGCTTGCCTCCACTGGGGATCGCAAGGTTTTTTTCTCTGGTCCTAGATGAGGTTGCTTATTAATTTTCCAGGATGAGTCTCCACAGCTCCAGGCTTTGTATGGGAGCATGTTGTGGCCCTGGAATCCCATTTCCTTTTCCACTCCTGACACAGGTGGATGGTAAGGCTTTTTGTCTCTTTCATAGACCAGTGGGTGGAAATTTTCCCCTATACGTTTTTAAAAAAGTTTTATTGAAGTATAGTTTGATTTACAGTGTTGTGTTAATCTCTTCTATACAGCAAAGTGACTCAGTTATAGATATGTGTATGTGTGTTCTTTTTCATATTCTTTTCTTTCATGGTTTATTACACGATATTAAATATAGTTCCCTGTGCTATACAGTAGGACCTTGTTGTTTATCCATCCTATTTATACGCGTTTGTATCTGCTAATCCCAAACTCCCAATCCATCCTCCCCCGACCCCCAGCCCCGGGCAACCACAGTCTGTTCTCTATATCTATGAGTCTGTTTCTGTTTCATAGATATGTTCATTTGTGTTGTATTTTAGATTCCACATATAAGTGATATCATATGGTATTTGTCTTTCTCTTTTTGACTTCTTTGCTTAGTATGGTAATCTCTAGGTCCATCCATGTTGCTGCAGATGGCATTATTTCATTCTTTTTAATGGATGAGTAATATTCCATTGTGTGTGTCTGTGTGTATATATATATATGTACCACATCTTCTTTATCCATTCATCTGGCAATGGACATTTAGTTTGTTTCCGTGTCTTGGCTATTGTAAATAGTGCTGCTATGAACATAGGGGTGCACCTGTAAGTTTTAATAGGTAGAGTTTCTGTCCTTGTTTATTATTATTTTTTTAAATATTTATTTATTTTGGCTGTGCCAGGTCTTAGTTGCAGCATGTGGGATCTTTAGTTGTAGCATGTGGCATGCATGTGGGATCTAGTTCCCCGAGAGGGGTCGAACCTGGGCCCCCTGCATTGGGAGTGCGGAGTCTTACCCACTGGGCCACCAGGGAAGTCCCTGTCATTGTTTATTTGTAAGTGTGGCACTTTCTTATTTCCATGGCGACATCTTCTTGGACCCGTCCTAATCTGGAAATGTCTTTGCAACTAGCTCCTCTTTTCCTTTCCAATTCCCGTGTTTGTACTGTTGTCTTACCTAGTAATGTTATGGAGCTTTATTTGTTGCCTGATTCTTCCACCACAGATTTCTTTGAAAGTAAAATTTCCCTTCTAACCTTGGCTTTGGCTCTAATCTCCGAGTTTTGATAAGGAGGGTTCTCCAACTCAAGGTATTCTAACGGCCATTGCGATTTCATCTTTGATCTTTCCTGGATTTATAAGTGCTTTGTTTACTTCCCAAGGTTTCTTTTTTCTTCTTTATCTTTTGTCAGTTCTAACAGACTTTTAGAGTAGATACTAACTAGAAAGGACAACTTGAGAGGTGTCTAGAGATGGTTTATTTAAGTTGAATGTTTAAATAAATTGACAGTGCCTGATGGGACAGTACGCAGGAGGGGAATCTGGTGGCCAGGTTGAACCCCTGCTCCAGGCCTGACTTAGTCATGTCAGTTGGGTAATCCAGCTTCGCTAAAGGCCTCGGGGCCTCTGGCTGCTCATCAGGAATATGGTGGCCGAGAGCCCTGGGCAGAGTTGTCCTGGTGCCTCTTTCTCTTAGCAAATACTTGCTTGTGGCTCCTGGCTTTATGGACATGGCTCAGTTCCAGCCCATTGTGTTCACAGGGCCCAAAGCTCCCACTGGCCCCCCTCCCCAGGGAGCCCCTCAAACCCAGATCCCGCCCACTGTTCCGACTCCGAATTCCCTCTTTGTCTAGTTCCTGGGGTTTCCTCTTTATTGTCTTTGAACTCAGCTATGCATTTACATTTGGGGGGTTACATTTTACCAAACATTTTAGTGTGTATAGAATAGGAGGGGGGATTTCCCATATTGACCCAATGTACCACGTTGACTAGAAGTTTCTGGTGTGATTAGCTTATATCTTTGAGCAAGACCCTTACTTCTCTGAGCTTGTTTCTTCATCTATAAAATAAGTAGGTCCTATAATAGGAATATCTACAAAACATTGACTAGGTTGTTATAAGCCTTATGTGAGACAGGCGTGTGCAGAGTTTAGCATATATGGTGCCTGGAACATAGTAGATGTCTGATAAACGGTAGGTATCGTTATCATTTCTGCTCCTATTTTATATAATAAGATCTCGAGCTCAAAGTGATTAATTTGCCTAAAGTCACACAGCCGGTCAATGGACTAAACCCCAGATGTCTGAGTCTTGTCAGCCCAGATCCAGGTATGTGAGCGAAGAGGTCTTTAGCATGTCTGGGGCCCAAGTCACCAACTGAATATACCCTCATGAGGGACCCCAGGTGAGAACTGCCTAGCAGAACCCAGTCAGCCCCCAGAGGCACGAGCAAAGTAAACAGTGGCTGGTATTGTAAGCCAGTGTTTGGGGAATGGTTGTCACACAGCAGTAGACAGCAGGAATGCTGTCCTGTTGCTTACTAGGTGTAGTTAAGTCCTGGGCAGACACGAGGAAACAGCGCTGCATCATTTGTTCATTTGTCCGTTTACTCAGCAAACAGAGGTTGAGCCCCATCTGTGCCGCAGGCTCTTTGCTAGGCACCGAGGACTCAGTGGTAAACAAGGCAGGCAAGATAGGAAACAAACAAATAAATTTAAGAAAGGAAATACCAGGTAGTGATAAATGCCGGGATGAAAATAAAGCATGATGAGACAGAGTGACAAACAGAGCCTTTTCAACTTAGGTGATCAGGGAAGCTTTCTCGGAGGCATTTAAGGTGAGATGATGGACAGCAGGGAGTAAGAGCTGGCCGCAGAATATTCCAGGCAGAAAGAATTGCCAGTGGAACTGCCCTACGGTGGGAGTGAGCTTGGGGTGTTTGGGCATCACTCGAAGGCTGGCATGGTTAGAGCATAGTGAACATAGGAGCAGGAGAGGAATGTCAAGTGGGGTACGGGGCACAGCGTGTAGTGCTTTGTAGGCCAAGGCAAAAATTGCAGATTTTTTCCAAGAAGGTACTGGTAGGTATTTTAGCAAGACGGTGTGTCAATAAGAGTAGGACAGGCTATGCTGCAGTAACAAATAAACCCCCAAATCTCAGTGGCTTCCCCAACAATGGAAGTTTGTTTTCCTCTTACATCACAGCCTGCAGTGTGTCTGCAGGATTTCCTCTATTTGGCAACTCAGAAGCTCAGGCTGCCTCCATCTTGTGGCTCCATCATCTTGTACCTTCAAGGTCATTGTGATGTCATCTACCTAGGGACAGGTAGAAGGAGAAGAGAGGGTGGGGAAGGCTCACCAGCTACTTATCTACCTTAACCTGGAAATAGTACAAATCACTTTGCTCACATCCTCCCATTGACCAGAACTAGTTGCATGGCCAAGCTAACGACCAGGGAGGCTGGGAAATGTGAAAGAGTACACAGATATACCTGAGAGCTCCCAACAGGCTCTATCTACCACAGGTAGTAATAGAATCTGAGTTATATTGCAAATTGGCACTCTGGTTACTGTAAAAAAAAAAAAAAAAAAAAAAACTAAAAATAGAGTTGCCATATGATCCAGTAATCCCAGTCCTGGGCCTGTATCCGGAGGAAACTATAATTCGAAAAGATATTATACATGCGCCCTAGTGTTCACAGCAGCACTGTTACACTAGCCAAGACGTAGAAACAACCTAAGTGTCCAACGACGGAGGAGGGCATAAGGAAGACGTGGTGTGTACGTACAATGGAATACTACTCGGCCATAAAGAAGAATGAGATAATGCCATCTGCAGCAACATGGATGGACCCAGAGACTATCATACTAAGCGAAGCAAGTCAGAGAAAGACAAATACCATATGGTATCACTCATATGTGGAATCTCATTTTAAAAAATGATACAAATGAACTTATTTACAAAACAGAAACAGACTTACAGATATGGAAACAAACTTATGGTTACCAGAGGGGAAGGGTCGGGGGGGGGCGGGGGGGGGGGGGGGGGGAGGGGATACATTAGAAGTTTAGGGTTAACAGATACACAGTACTGTATAAAAAATAGGTAAAAACAAGGACCTACTGTACAGCACAGGGAATGATATTCAATATCTTGTAGTAACCTATAATGGAAAAGAATCTGAAAAAAAATATATATATATATATAAAAACTGAATCGCTTTGCTGTACACCTGAAACTAACACAACATTGTAAATCAACTATACTCCAATAAAAAACCAAAACAAACTCCAAGTGTTTAATTAGGGAGGCCCTGATTCCCAGACTTTGGGATCCTGGATTGGTAAATTCCAAAACTAATTTGGAAACCAACAAAGAGTTATTTTGCCTCATAAGGACATACTGTCACCATCATTTCACTTTCAAAAGGGCATCTTAAGATTTATAAGTTGGAAGGAAATAATAGCACAGTATAGAACATCCCTAGAAAAGACAGTCGACAACTTTACACAGATCATACGTGCACACGCATCACGCACAGGCGTAGACACACTAGCCAAACACGCACAGACACTGTACATTAGTGCTTCCTGGATTGCCCATGAGAATATTTTATCATCATTAAATAAGTGAGCTATGCGGAGTTGCCTGTGTGAGAAGCTGCTTGAGGCAAATTTGCCACTTTTCATTCAAAGGATCATCCTCACAACTTTTCAGTTTGGGAGTCACAACTGAAGTCACTGTAGGTCTTCTTTTACTGTGATACCTTAATCCTCACATCGTGTGCCTCTTGATGGGTCACTTGACAGGCCTCTAATTGTAGTCACTGTTTGCCTGTTAGAGGCATCTTTCCCCTTAGGGCCCTCAATGTGCATTTTGTGCTCACTGCGTAGCTTACATTTTAAGCCAGAGCCTTCCAGACATTGTACTCATGTTCGTTATGTCCAGCCATGTTCCTGTGATGTGGTGACAAACAAGAGGAGATGAAATTCTGCTTATATAATGCCACATTGTCCTTACTTCCCTCATTTCCTGTCCCTTTGACAGGCACTGGCCCATGAACTGGTGTTTGGAGGCTACAGGGCTGGGTGAGCAACAGAGGCCAAGGTCCAGAGCCAAACACAGAGGTTTGGGAACCAGGTTGCCGAGAGCCGAGGGCGGCCACGTAGGCGAAGGGCGGGAGTCTGGGTGAATACAGAACGGGCAGGCACACGCCTTGGTGATTGGCGACAGGCCACAGAAAGCCTGCAGGGTGAGCTGGGGGACCCAGAGAAGCCTTGTCAGGCCCTGCAGGAGCTGGCAGGACTCTACATGCTTCTCCAGCCTTCCCTCCTCTGGCTGCCTGCTGTCAGACTGACCTCCCTCCTTCTCCTATTCCTGTGCCCTCTGTCCTTTCTGCCTGGTTGACCTTCCTGGGCCGCGACCCCACCATTTTCTGCCTGGCCAACTTGTATGCACCCTTCAGATGGAACATGCTCTGTCTTCTTCCACCAAAAAAAAAAAAAAAAAGACAGAGGCAGACACAGGGAGAAGGAGTAATAGGAGGACACATGTGACTCTGGAAACCCCTGGAATTTTCCTGCCTTGTGATGGCTCCCATGAGAATCCCCATTTGTTCCAGGACTCCCAGTGAGGGATTGAAGTAACAACCGTTATCCATAGAGTAGCAGGCCTCTCCGTCAGAATGTTCTCCAGGACTCTGGGAATCCTGTTCCAGAGTTTTGTACAGCGAAAAAGCATTTGATTTGGAGTTTGATGCCTCCAACCCACACTTATAAAAATAAACTTGGCATTCAGGAGAGGCACCTCCTTTACCTCCCCGAGCCTTGAGGCTCACACAATAGGTGTAAAGTAGAAGAGAGAAAGAGGGGGCAAAGATGGCTCCTGGCTTTCTGGCTGAGCACCTGGAAAGATGGAGTTTCCAGCAATTGAGATGGGGAAGACTGAGGGAGGGGCGGGTTTGGAAGCGACCACCAGGAACTGAGTTCTACGTGCGATGCATTTGAGGTGCTGGCTAGACATTCAAATGGGCAAGTCGGGTAGGCTGTTGGATATGTGTGTTTGGAGTTCAAGGAAGAGGACGAGGCTGGGAACATAAATTTCAGATTCATCAGCATAAGGCTGGTATTTAAGGTCATTTGGGGAATGAGATTATGTGGAATGCGGCTCCCAAAGGCCTTCAGCCAGGGACATCAGAGCCTTCTAGCTGGCCTTGGCCATCACTTAACCTCACTGTCTCCCCTCCAGCCGTGTGCCCTTCACAGCAGCTCCAGCAGCCCCTCACCCTTCCTCTGCACTCTGCCTGTGTCCACAGCTTCCTTCCTTCACCTGTTGCTGACTGCTCCTTATTCTTCAAAGACCAGGGTATCCGGCCTTTTTCTCTGTAGCTTCTTTCTGGAAGAATGAATATTTCTATTCTCACTATTACAACAGCACTCTGACTACACGTATTGAAACCCTGGGGCAAATTACTTCACACCATATTGTAATACCTGTGTCATTGGTAAATACTTTGAAATATTACCCAGTACGTTTTCTCCTTGGCAATTCCTTCTAGCATCTCAACCTGAGGCTCTTCCCTCTCTAAAGCCTCTTCTCTGAGGCTTAGTACCTCAGGGAAGTAATAGTACAAAGTAAAATCAACAAACAGCAAAAACAAAGGATTAACTTCTTGGCTTTGAGTTTTCAAATTTCACTATTAAAAATCCATAGCATCAAGGGAATAAGAAGAGAAGCTGTAGATTGGGAGAAAATATTTGTGAGCAACGGTGCCTGACCCCCAGGTTATTGGGTCCAGGGTAGACCTGACCATTACTAGACCTTTCGGATTCCCCCCACTAAGACTGGAATTGGGGCTTAGAGATGCCTGTCTGTGTCTGCAGTTCTCTGGAACTGATGTGATATAGACAGGCTAACGGTACTATCACAGCAGCCCCAGTAGATTGTGAACAGGGAGAAGAGAAAGGTAGCCTGTTAGAAAGGATGAAGAACAGCAGCAGGGACTTCCCTGGTGGCACAGTGGTTAAGAATCTGCCTGCCAATGCAGGGGACGCGTGTTCGATCCTTGGTCAGGGAACTAGATCCCACATGCATGCTGCAACTAAGAGTTCGCATGCCACAACTAAGGAGCCCTTGAACCGCAACTAAGGAGCCCACCAGTCACAACTAAGGAGCACACGTGCCCCAACTAAAGGAGCCAACGAGCCACAGCTAAGGAGCCTGCAAGCTGCAACCAAGGAGCCCACCTGCCGCAACTAAGACCTGACACAACCAAAAAAAAAAAAAGAGGCAGACACAGGGAGAAGGAGTAATAGGAGGACACACGTGACTCTGGAAAAGCCCTGGAATTTTCCTGCCTTGTGATAGCTCCCATGAAAATCCCCATTTGTTCCATGGCTTCTCTTTTTTTGCCCAAGCTCACTTGAGTGCATTTCTGTTACTGATGATCAAATGGCTGTTGACCAACAGTAACTGAATCCCCTCCAGACTGTGAGCATCTTGGGAGCAAAACTGACTCTGTTCATCTCTCTAAATCCAAAAGGCTGGCCAGGACTCCCAGTGAGGGATTGAAGGTACAACCGTTACCCATAGAGTAGCAGGGCTCCGTCCATCAGAATGTTCTCCAGGACTCTGGGAATCCTGTTCCAGAGTTTTGTACAGTGAAGTTATAAGCATTTGATTTGGAGTTTGATGCCTCCGACCCCCCACTTTGGATCTGTCATGATGTGGTGCCTCTGTGTAATAAAAGCAGTTCCGCACGTGGTTATGGTTTCTTAGTTTCAACACCACCATTTGTGGTTATGCCATGTTTATTTTTCACATCCTTCCAGTCAAACTCTTGTGAAAGAGAGCCAACCACATTTATACACCTGTCCCACAAATGTGTTCTTCCCACCTGCCTGCCTTCTGCTCCCTCAAGCATCTGGGTTCAATCTGAGAGCACAGATCAGATTAAAAACTGTGCAGATCAGGGTAAAGTTCTGTTTAGACAGCAAGACTGGTAACTGATGAGAGTTTACCCTCCCTCTCTCAAGACAGAGTCAGTATGTTCTATCTAGTTCCTACAGATCAATACCAGAGAACAGCCTTAGGGGTAATGATGTATTTATTGAGAGAGCCCTTAGGGAGAGCCAAAAAGGATAGAAGTGATCAGTGGCGATCTCAGGTTCAGGATGCTGCTGGACTCGCTTCCTGACCTGCATGGGCTTGGACTGGCGAGCAGAGAGCTCCATGCTGTTCCCCGTACTCTGCCCACCTCTATCAGAACAAGTCCTCTTTGTGGTATTGACCACCCTTTGGGATCTCATCGTGTCTGAAATACACTGACCTTTTTTTTTTTCCCTGACTATAAAGGTTATATATGTTCATTATTAAAATTTTAAAAAATCTTAATGGCCTTCCCCCCTAATAAGGAAACAGTGATTATTTTTATTTTTTTCACAGCTTTATTGAGACATAATTGACATATAACACTGTGTAAGTTTAAGGTGTAAAACATGATGATCTAATAGATGTATATATTGTGCAGTGATGACCACGATTACCATAGTAGCACATCCATCACCTTACACGGTTATTGTGTGTGTTTGTGATGAGAACTTGTAAGGTCTGCTCTCTTAGTATATAATACAGTATGGCTAACTGTAGTCACCATGCTGTATATTAGATCCCTAGAACTTATTGATCGTATAACTGGAAGTTTGAACTCTTTGACCCCCTTCACCCATCCTCCCACCCTGCCCCTGGCAACCACCAATTCACTCTCTGTGTCTATGAGTTCAGTCTTTTTTTTTTTTTTTAATATATATTTATGTATTTGGCTGCACCGGGTCTTAGTTGCAGCATGCGGGATCTAGTTCCGTGACTGGAGATCGAACCTGGGCCCCCTGCATTGGGAACGTGGAGTCCTTACTGCTGGACCACGAGGGAAGTCCCCTGAGTTCAGTCTTTTTAGATTCCACCTGTAGGTGAGCTCAGACAGTATTTGTCTTTCTCTCTCTGACTTACTTCACTGAGTGTGATATCCTCAAGGTTCATCCATGTTGTCACAAGCGGTAGCATTTCCTTTTTTTTATGGCTGAATAATGTTCCATTTTACATATCTATAACTGTATCTGTCTCACACTTCCTTTATCCATTTGTCCATCACAGACACTTAGGTTTTCCCATGTCTTGGCTCTGGTGAGCAATGCTGCAATGAACATAAGAGTGCAGATACCTCTTTGAGACCCTGTTTTCATATCTTTTTGGATATATATCCAGAAGTAGGATTGCTTGTAATTCTATTTTCCATTTTCTGAGGAACCTCCATACTGTTTTCCAAGGGAACAGTGATTTTTATTGCCCTGGAGATATGGGCAGCCTCAGGCCATGACTGACAAAGGCAATTTCCTAGCCTCCTTTACAGTTAGGAGTGGCCAGGTGACCCATTTCTGGCCATGGGATCAGTTTCTGGGAAAGATTTTGCTCCCCACCCCATCCCCCATCCTGCCGTGAAAGAAGAGGCCATGACACCTGAAACAGGAGGAGCCATCCTGTGCCCGTGAGGCAACAAACACGAGTGTAAAAGACAACCACCTGAGGAGGTCAACAAAGGATGCAAGGACATGTATTCTTAATGTCTTCATTTTCCTGTAACAAGAAGACTGGAAGTAGATGACTCCTGGCCAAATACATGCCTGTTGTTCAAGCTACTGTTGGTTGGGTGTTCTGTTATTTGCATCCATATTCCTAAATATGCTATAATATAGATATACAGACGGTCCCTGACTTATGATGGTTCCACTTAACGATTTTTGATTTTACAATGATGCAAAAGCGATGCGCATTCAGTAGAAACCATACTTCAAATTTTGAATTTTGTTCTTTTCTGAGGCTAGTGATGTGTGGTAGGATACTCCCTTGTGATGCTGGGCAGTTGCGGTGAGCTGCCACTCCTAGTCAGCCACAGGATTACAAGGGTAAACTACCAATATACTTACAACCGTACTGTAACCAGACAACCATTCTGTTTTTCACTTTCAGTACAGCATTCAATAAATTACATGAGCTATTCAATGCTTTGTTATAAAATGGGCTTTGTGCTAGATGATTTTGCCCAACTGTCGGCTAATGGAAGTGTTCTGAGCACTTTAAGGTAGGCTGGGCTAAGCTTTGATGTTCGGTGGTGTATTAAATGCATTTTTGACTTAATGATATTTTCAACTTATGACGGAATTATCAGGGTGTAACCCCGTCATAAGACAATGAGGTCTGTAGATACACTAAAACTCTCTACCCTTTCCCCAAATATAGCCACTGTTAATGTTTGGTATACATCTTTCCAAGTATTGTATGCATATGTTAATACATATAAATAATCACAAATACATATAAAATTAATGGGCTCATAGAATAAATGCATTCTGTTCTATAAACTGCTTTTTTTACTTAACAAAATACCATGGTGTATTTCTGTGTCAGTACAACTGTTTTTTTTTAGCAAGTTAATCTTGTATTGCTAGACATTTAGGATGTATTCAGTATTTTCTCATTATAAGCAATGCTGAAATAATTATCCTTGAACATACATCTGTGTGCACTTACCTGATTGTTTACTTTGGATAATTATTAGACATGGACGAAGGATATGCACATATTAAATGTTGACACATCTATCTATTAAATGTTTCTTGAGGGCCTAGTATGTGTGGCACAGTTATGCTTGATGAACAGATACCTTGGTGGAGCTTTCAGTCTCGTGGGGAGACTGACAGTTGAACAGGTAAACAAATAGTACATAGTTACAAATTGTGATGAGTGATGAGCAGGAAATGAACTGATACGGTATGTAAACACTGGGGACATACTTAAATAGATGACCAGTGAAGGCCTCCAAGGAGGTGACACTTAAGGTCAGAGTTTAAGGATGTGAAGAGCCCAGGTCCTGTAAAGATGGAGAAGAGGAGTGCTCTGGGTGAAATCCCCCAAGGAAGAAAGAGCTTTGATGTTGAAGGATCTAAAAGGAAACAAGTGTGTGGCTGAAACAGCTGAGAAGTGGATGGAGGGGCAGGCAAGGTCTAAACAAGACAAGATCTTGTAGGTCATGTTGGAGCATTTGAATTTTATTTATCCTATGGACAGTCACTGGAGAGCTTTAAGCAAGGGAGTGACTTGCTACATTTTATTATTATTATTATTTAGTGACCATTCTTGTTACTATCTTCCATTGTTTGGATGGAGGCAAAGCCAGATCAGTAAGGAATTTATTGAAGTGGTCTAAGCAAGATAATATGGTTTGGAGTGGGATATTAGAAATATTCAAATAGGTCAGTGGATAGAAGCAAAGCATTTATAAACAGGGAACTTATACTAGTGGCCCACAATTTTATTTACTGAAGTTTTACATTATATATTAATATGTTAGAACAATATTATTACTGCTCTAATAGATATTACACTATAATATAAAAGTTACTTTATATTGTATATTCATTATTGTTAATAATGTTCTTATAATAATAATAATTTAATATTATTATTCAGTTTAAAAATTTCTTGGATATTTTCCCGTATTTATTTATTGGGATAAGTTTTAAAATAATTTTGTCATGTTCCATTGCACCCCACCGCCAAATTATATTGGCTCTTTGATTTGGATTCCACTAAATTTATAAGTTGAGTTGGGGAGATATGACATCTTTGCAATATTGAGACTTCCTGCCCAGGGATTTTTTATGTTTTTCCTTTACTAAGGACTTATTTTTTATGTCCTTCAGTAAGGTTTTATAGTTTTTTTCCTATGGGCCTTGACATTTCTTGTTAAGTTTATGCCTAGGTATTTTATAGTATTCATTGCTAATGGAATATAATCTTTTTAAAAAGTCATACTTTCTAAATGGAAATCACAGATATTTAGTGTTGTAATTAGGGAATCTTCTAAGTAATACTTCTCTTCCTCTTCTGAATTTGGAAGAAACTGAGGCATGGGTACAGAAAAGAGACATAGGAGATAAAAATACTACATTACTGATAAAGTTGACTGGAAAAATGTAGCTTTTAATCTGTAAGCAAGTAGGTTTGCTGTATTTCTCCCTGAACTGGATAGATTTACCTCCATAAAAGCAGGTAGTGCTGGACAATAGTATCTTTACCCCGGAAACAGGTCCACTTACCACCTGGTGGAGAGCACGTGAAAATATTTGCTCTCTGCAGTAAGTGAAAGCCAAAAAAGAGAACTCAGAGCATCTGTTCTTGTCTAGTTCCTTCTCCCATGCTCACTAGTGAGATAAACCATTCATTGTCCTCTAGGGTAGAGAAAGGTCATGAGTCTTTTTCTAATGGAAGTCCCTCTATATGGAAAAGAAGTCTTTTCCCTTACCATTTAGGAAAGCCATTGATTTTCATTTTTATCTTATAACTAGCCACTTTACCAAAGTCTCTAAGCTTTTTAGTTGATTCCCTTAAATTTTTATTTTTAGGCATGCATTTACATCATGAACAAATGACAATTTTGTCTCTTCCTTTCCATTATTTGTATTTCTTATTTATTTTTCTTATCTTATTGCATTGGCTTTAGTTTGTACCAATTTTAATGGGCATTCTTGTTTTGTTTCTGACTTAAATGAGAATACCCTTAGTGTCTTACCATTAAATATGTTTGTGGATGGCTTCTGATAAATAAACTTTGTCATGTTAAGAAACTTAAGTTTTCTTCCTAGTTCATTAAGAGTTTTTTAAGAAAATTGTAAGTTATTGAACTTATCAAATATTTTAAAAGTATTTCTCCTGTTGATAATATCCTGTGATTTACTTTTCTTTAACAATGAAATGAATTTACATACTCCCTAATGTTGAATCATCCTTGTAATTTTGGAATAAATCTTGCTTGATTATGGTGGATTTTGACTTGTTTTACAGCAAGTTGGATTCAAATTGCTAAAATTTTGCAACTACTATATAGTTAAGCAGATTGGTCTATAAGAGTAATGATTCACATGTTAGAGATTAATTGGTGAACTTTGAACAGGTGGTCCTGGCTCAGATGAGTTTGGGAAATGCCAGGTTAATCAGGTTTCTTTACTCTTGGACTTCACAGAGACCTTAATAATACTTATTGTGATTCTCCAAAAGATATAGACTAGAAATGGCATGCAGCACTAGCACTTTCTCAAGTTATTTGACTGCAGAACCTCTTTTTCAAAAAACACATTAAATTCTCTGGAGACTAGTATTCTATAACTGATTTGTATTTCTCCATTTTGGTGTTATCTCTGTCAGTTTTGTTATCAGAGTTATGCTAAACTTCGGAAGTGAAATGGAAAACTTTTTTTTTTCTGTGTAACAGTTTAAATAACATAAGGATTATCTGTCCCTTAATGGTTTGATAGAACTTGCCTGTAAAACCATCTGAAGTAGTGGCATTTCTGAGTGATACAGATGCTCAGGAATGCACACACTAACAAGGCTTCCCCACAGGACATTTTTTCCCAACAGCCAATTCTTCCTGGCACCCTTTTCTTTAGGATCAAACAGCTATTTTAGAAAAGCCTAGAATGTGTGAAAATTACACTTGAGGCATTAGCAAAGTGAGGCTGATCAGTCCTGCAGGGTCCTCAGCTCTAACAAACAGCATGCTGGCTACTGCTCCGGGGTGCCTTGCTGGGGCTGTGTACAGCATTTTTGGTTAAGGGTGCAGAGTTGACTCCCACCTTTCATAGTAGCCACTCTCGCTGAGGGCCAAGCTCTGGACCCCTTTCCTCATCCAGTTCCATTTTATCCTCTGGCTTTTACCTTTTCTAAAGTACTGTAGGGCGATAGGTGTGCTTAAACTTCTACATGCTTCCTGGAGGCCAGCCCTCAATAGTTCTTGCTATAGACCTCTGTGGGTAGATCATTTGCCCAGCATAAGGGGAAGGCAGAGAATTGCTAGGAGATCGGGGTCAGTTTGAGAGGCCTGGTATTAGCAGTGGGGACTAGGGCCAAGCAAAGCTTATGTGGGGTCAGCTGGACCAGTGGGTCTCCTGAACTGTAATGAACTGAAGGATTGGCTTGGGGTTCAGTAGGGCTGGGTGTCCCTACAAGTGAGGGGGGGGCGGGTGGTGTGTGTGTGGCCTGGGGGCTTCTAGGGATCTAAGGCTGTGCTGAAGGATTAGTCTAGGGTACAATGAGGCCTGGGAGAGCTGAGGAGGCTGCGGGTCCCTGGAAGAGGCCAGCTTGGGGGAGGGGGGCAATTGGGGGCCCAGGCTCCGACAGGCCCGGGGCTCCCGTGGGTCTGGGCTGGGGCGGGGGCCGTCTGCGTACTTGGAGAGGCCAGGTCGGCGGCGCCGGGGCCCTGCCCGGGGCTAACGGCCGGGCCGCGGGGAGGCGGGGTGCCGGCCAGGCGGCGGCGCGGGCTCCGGACGCGAGGGCTCCCGCTCCCTCCTCCCGCCCGCGCCAGCCTCGGGCGCCCGGCGCCTCCTACGGAGCCAGCGCCAGAGCCGGGAGGCCCCGGCCCGCCGCCGCGGCCCGCGGAAGGAGCCGCCGCTGTTGTTGCTGCTGCTGCCGCCGCCGCCGCCAGGCCGCGCCCCGCCCCTGCCGCTCCCTGGTGAGGCTCGCGCTCGACCTGCGGCGCCGGCCCCGCCGCCTGGGCCCCGGGCCCGGCCCCTTCCGCGCCGCCCGGGCGATGAGAAGCTGCTTCTGCGTGAGACGGAGCCGGGACCCGCCGCTGCCGCAGCCGCCACCACCGCCGCCCCAGCGGGGAACAGTTAAGTGAGGCAGGGCGGGCAGGGCGCCGCGGAGGCTCGGCCGAGACGTCCTTGCTGCCCCCGCGGGCGGGCGGGCCGGCGCAGGCCCCGGGCCGAGGGGCGGGTGGACGGGCGGAGCCGGGCCGCACCGAGGCCTGCGGGCTGTGTGCCTGGCCGGCCGCGGGGACGGGCCCGGCGGCCTCTGCTCGGCCCTGCGCGCGCCGCGGCTTCCCGTCCCCGGCTTGGCCTTGCGGCTTGGCGGAGCCGGAGGGAGCTCGGGGACCTGGGTGCGAGCAGCGTACCCTGGGCCGGGGCTGGTGAGGGCTCCGGAGAGCCACGTCCGCCCAAGTGAGAGGTGAAGCGGCCCACCTGTGCCGGGGCACGGCGTCCACCTGCACAGACCCGGACAGTGGTTTCACTGGCCGGGCCCGGGGGCCACTCTCTGTAGTAACGTGGGTGTCGAGCTGACTGCACCTGAGCCTCGGGCATGATCTAGGGTGCGGCCTCATCTGTGACCTGGGCAGAGCAGAGAGGACACCCAAACTCCAGGGCACCTGTGTGCAAGGTGAGGTGCCGGCTGGGGCACCCAAGACCCAGAGTACCCAGGCTCGAAGGATGGTGCGCCTGTTGATGGTCACCCCACGGGGACTCCAGCGCAAGTGAGGCTCAGGGGCAGGGGCCGGGTGAAGAAGGCAGACCCTTGAGCATCTTCGTCCTCTTTGTTACCAACACACAACTCTTCCTGAATCATCAACCTTTCCGGCCATTAAAAATGACTCTTGTATTCCCTGCCCCTCTGCAGCCTCTTCAGCAAGGCACAGGGGAAGGCCACAGAAGGGCCAAAGGCAAATGGCTGTTGCTCCTTCTCTGCTCCCCGCCCCCACCCACGAACCAGCCCCCCGCTCAGTTTTCTGCCACAAAGCAGACAGCAGGCCAGAGTCTCTTTAGGGGCCTTTGTCTCCGTGATTCCTTCTCAGTATAATCTCATTGTACATTTCTCGACAGCTGGCTGGATCTCATCTCATTTTAACAGGGCAAGAAAATCTTATCAGCTGCACCAGAAAAGCCTTAGAAAAGTTAGGAGATAAGCTGTGTGGAAGCCTAGACTAACTCAAAAACTCAGTGTACTCAGAAGATTAGTACAGGAGACAGGTGACACCTTCCTTGCTTGTGGAAAATTGAACCAGGTATTTCAAGATATTGTGTCATGCATAGAATATTTAAATGGGGCCTCTTCTGGGACCTGGGCACCAAGACCCATGTGCAGCAGTTGACACAGCAATTACTGGTTCATTTGAGCTTAGGATCATCTTCTTTAATCCACATTTTTCATTCCTTCCTTTTAGCATTTAGGCCGCAGTCCTGACTTATGCTGAAGGCATTTCCCTGCCCTGCCTCCTTCCCGCTGGTGGGCTTTTCCCCACTTTTAGCTGGAACAGTGCACCATGATTAAATGCAAGGACTTTATAATTAGGCCTCGGCTTAAGCCTTGGCTTTCCTACTTACTGTGTGTTCTTAGGGAAATTAGTGAACTTTTCTGAGCCTCAGTTTCCTCATCTGTAGAGTGAGGCTAATGACAATATCTATCTCATAGAATTATAGTAAGAAGTAAATGAAACATTAGAAGTGCTCAGCTCCATTCGTGCCACAGGGCAAGTAGTTAATAGAAATTAGTGGTTATTGGGACTTCCCTGGCGGTCCACTGGTTAAGACTCTGCGCTTCCACTGCAGGGGGCACAGGTTCGATCCCTGGTTGGGGAACTAAGATCCTGCGTGCTGCATGGCGTGGTTAAAAAAATGAAATTATAAAAATTAGTGGTTCTTATTAAGGGTTTGTTAACTGGTTAATCAGAAGAGTAGCTTCAGGTTTTTTTAGAGTGCCTTTCTGTTTGTGGTTATTATTTAGGGCCACTAGGAAGGGATGGTAGAGTAGAAAGAACACTGGGCTTAGAATGTCAGTTTACCTCCTGGAACCCAGGAGACCCTAGGCAAGTCATGGAACCTCATGGGACCTTTCTGAATCCCCATTTCCTCATTTGTTAAAGGGGCCTAAGAATAAAAGCTACCCCGTAAGGCTGAGTGGGCTAATGTGTATGAATGTGTGTGACACTGTGGAGGGCGTTGGTGGGTCCTCACTAAATGTAAGTGGGATCTAACGTCAGACCCCGGTTTTGTGGGTCTGCTGTTTTGACAGTTTGTTGTGGTGGGGGAGGACTATAAGAAAAACAATGCAAGAATGTCTTGTTTGTGTACAAGGATATCTTGGTGCTTTACAAAACCATACAACCGTGTGAACCCATTGTGATCCCCTCTCAGGGCCTTGGAAGGGGGGAGTGGGCGCTGAAGGTTCATCTCTATCAGTTTCACAGCAGATTTGCTTGTGGAAGCATCAGAATCGAAGTGTCCCTGGCCCCGCTGCCTTAGCAGGTTGGCACTGCTCCATGCTTCGTGCTCAAAGAGTGACATCCTTGCCACACTGGAAAGTCATGATGGTGTTGGAGTCAAGAGTGGGAAATGTCAAAGGTGCTGTTATGATGGTGAAGATAACAAATTACTACATGGTTGGATGTGGTGGGCTGAGAACACTGTATTTAGTTGGCTGTGGTTGAGTGAGCAGTCTCGTTTGTGCGTTGGCTTGTGGGAGGGGAGGCCTGGGTTCTTTGAATGAGCTGCCTTTCCCCAGGCTGTTCTCACTCTCTCTGAGGCCCTCCCTTGCCGGCGTTGCACTGGCCCCACTGGCTCTCCTTGGCTTTGTGCTCGCTGGGCCGCCCTTGGGAATTGTGGTTTCCCTGAATTGTCGGCACTGTTTGCAGCGGGGTTGCCTCCCTCACATCTCTTCTCTCCAGCTGCATGGGAGGCAGGGTGTGCTTGACGTTGCCTTCTTGTTGGGGACATCCTGTGGGCAAGCGTTGGTTTACTTGACACACTTCTGGCGGGATGCAGAGCTTGTCTAGGCTGAAATGTGAGAGGCCCGTGGGCCTAGAGCCCAGGGGTCACATACTAGAGCTTTGCAGCAGCTCATACTCCCCTGAAGACTGGAGGGCCGTCTTGCTGGGCCTGTGGCTAGGATCAACACGGGACAGTTCTACGCGCGCGCACATACACTTTTTTTTTTTTTTCAAACAGATACTGATCAGCACAGCAAAATTTCAAAAGAATATCCCTTAGGAGAGAGAAATAAATGAATTCTTAATGAACTAAGAAAGAACCCTCAGGATGTTTATTAAAATGCAGAACCCAGGGCCTCAAACCCAGATCTTGAATCAGAATATCTGGGGAAGGGGCCCCAGAATCTGCATGTTTAACAAGAATCTTGGGTTGTACTGATGGTTACTGAAATTTGAGAACCCCAATTATAGATGCTTTTTAAAAATATTGTGAAACACACAAAATAAAATTTACCATCCTAATTGTTTTTAAATGTATGCATTAGTGGCATTAAGTACATTCATTCTGTTGTGCAGCGAATCTCCAGAACGTTTTCATCTTGCAAAACTAAAACTCTATACAGTTGACTCTTGAACAACATGGGTATGAACTGTGCAGGTCCATTTATACGTGGAATTGTTTCCATAGTAACTGCTGCAGTACTACACCGTCCGCGGTCGGTTGAATCCCCAGATGCAGAACCACAGATACAGAGGAACTCCGAATTTGGAGGGCCAACTCTAAGGTATATTCGGATTTTCGACTGCTGGAAGCTTTGGCACTCCTAACCCCTTCACTGTTCAAAGGTCAACCGTACTCATGAAACTCCTGTTTCCCCCTCCCCAGCCTCTGGCAACCACCATTCTACTTTCTAGGAATTTGACTACTCCAAGTACCTCATACAAATGGAATCATATTTGTAAGTATTTGTCTCTCTGTGACTGCCTTATGTTACTCAGCATAATGTCTTCAAGGTTCACCCACACTGCAACAAGTGTCAGAATTTCCTTCCCTTTTTAAGACTGAATAATACTACCTTGTATGTGTAGACCACATTTTGCTTATCCATTTACCTGTCTGTGGACACTTGGGTTGCTTCCACCTTTTGGCTATGGCAAATAATGCTGCTGTGAGCATGTATGTACAAATATCTCTTTGAGACCCTGTATTCAGTTCTTTTGGGTATATATCCAGAAGTGGAATTGCCAGGTCATATAGTAATTCTATTTTTCATATTTTGAGGAATCACCACACTGTTTTCCGTAGCTGCTCCGTTTCCATTACCGCCAACAGTGCACCAGGTTTCCGATTTTTCCACATCCTCACCAACACTAATTTTCTGGGTTTTGGTAGCAGCCGTCCTAATGGGTATGAGATGATATCTCACTGTGGTTTGGGTTTGCATTTCCCTAATGAGGAATGATGTTGAACATCTTTTCAGATGCTTGTTGGCCATTTGTATATCAGCTTTGGAGAAATGTCCTTTTTCAAGTCCTTTCCCCATTTTTTCATCGAGTTATTTGCTTTTTGTTATTGCTAAGTTGTAGGAGTTCTTAATAGATTTGGATTTTAACCTCTTAGATATATGATTTGCAGATATTTTCTCCCATTCTCTTGGATGTCTTTTCACTCTGTTGATTGTATCTTTTGATGGAAGTTCTGCAAGTTCTTTATACACATTAAAACCCTGTAAAGGAAATATTATCATCCATTATTCCAATTTGAGGGGCTTGGAAACTTAGGCCCAATTCAGTTGAATTGCTTGGGGTCACACAGCTGTGTCAGAGCTGTGACTCAAGCCCTGGTCCCTCTGAGTCCCAAGTCTGCACCCTTTCCATTCCTCTGCTTTACCTCCCAATCCTTCCCTGAGCTAATAGCATGAAGAGGCCCTATAGGGTCTGCAGGAAGTGGCCTTGGCTTGAGAAGCATTCATTTACAGGAGAGGAAATAGGAACGCAAGACTTGGGAATCTCTTCCTTCTGACCACTGGGGCGCTCCTTCCTGTAGATCCACATCATTACTTAGACCTTAGAAATAGCAGAGAAGTGCAGACAGGTATTTAACGGTTTTGTTTATTTGTTTGTTTAAGCGTTTCATAAGCTTGTTTCAGAGCCCATCTGCTACTTACAGCTCCCCAGACAGTCCGGGACTGTTCACGCCACTGTTGGTGCCATGTCTTCTGCCTGCACTCCTTGCGGTACTCTGCACCCTCCATCTTTCAGGAAGGCCAGCTCCCTGACTGCCCAGCAAAAGGGAGCACCGCCTCATTTGCGGTCCCTTTCTTTTGGGACATTTCCTCCAGCCCGTGAGCCCTGCAGGTGGTACCCATGACTTATTCGTCGCTGTGTCACCCAGCACAGTGGCACTGCACCTGGGCTCTGCATTCTCCAGTCTCTGACCCAGCCCAGATCAATTAGATCAGAACCTGGGGGTTGGAACAGGCAGCTGGCAGATGGCCCAGCCCTGGGATTGTGGTGTTTGTCCTGAATGGAGCATCAGTGACCCCCGCGTGGCACTCTCACCATTGCCTCTGCTGCTTTACATGCCCTCCTTAATCCGATGAAACATTGGCGATTTTGAGAGGGGGACAGGAACTTCATTCATCCATCCTCCCGTCCATCCATCCATCCAACCATCTATCTATCCGTAATCCATTTATTGAGTTCTCATTGTGGGCTAGGCACTGTGGTGGACATATACCTTTGCATAACTGATGTTCTGCTAGGGAAAGTATTATAGCCTTCTGAGAGGCAAGACTGTGTGTAAGTGTGTATGTGCATGCGTGCATGTGTGCACATGTATGTGCTAAGGCCATGTCCTTGGACAACATCAGGATTCTTAGTGACAGCACCTGTCTGGCTGGGCAGTGGGGAAGGTTTGGGGTGAATGGGAGATGTGACCCAGATTTTGAATGGTGGGATGGGTGCCGTAGGGGAGGAACTGGGTGCTCTTGGGCAACCTGTGTTGGGGAGGGAAAGACTGGGGGACTTACTCTGAGGCTGTTCTCCATGGATGATGACCTTCAGGTTCCTTCCTCCCTCCCTCCCTTCCTTCCTTCATCAAACATCTAATGAGTACCTACTGCCTTGTAGTCAAAGTTTGGACTATGGACCTGCTGTTTCAGCATCACCTGGATCTTGTTAGAAATGTAGCTTCTGGGACTTCCCTGGTGATGCAGTGGTTAAGAATCCGCCTGCCAGTGCAGGGGACATGGGTTCAATCCCTGGTCCAGGAAGATCCCACATGCCGTGGAGCAACTAAGCCTGTGTGCCACAACTACTGAAGCCCATGCGCCTAGAGCCTGTGGTCCGGAACAAGAGAAGCCACCACAATGAAAAGACAGTGCACCACAACGAAGAGTATCCCCCGCTCACTGCAACTATAGAAAGCCCGTGCACAGCAACGAAGACCCAACACAGCCAAAAATAAACATGAATTAAATAAAATAAATTTATAAAAGAAAAGAAATGCAGCTTCTCAGGCCCCATCCTAGACCTGTTGAATCAGTATCTCTGGGAGTGGGTTTAAGACTGTTTTAGGGAATTCTTTAGATGACTCATGCATGCTAGAGTTTGAGAACTCCTCATCCAGAATGTTGGGGTTTCCATCTTCACCATTGTTTCACGCTCAGCACAAGGGCCCTCCGTAAACATTTGTGGGCTGACTGTTACGCACCAGGTCCTGTTAGGTACCAGGAACGTGGGAGATGCTTCAGGTGGGAGGATGGCAAGGTCAGCCAGGTTTGAGGTATTAATGGGACACGTGGGTGACAATAGCCAGCAGGGTACTAGACACTCATCTGAGTCTCAGGAGAAAAGTCCAGGCCGTGGAGGTAATTTGGAAGTCATCAGCACACAGAACGCTTATATGACCAAAGAAACTCTGAAGACCCGTGTGCAAGTCACAGAGCGGGTGGTGGTGATGGGAGGTGTCTGCTGACCTGAAGCCAGGTGTTCTCATGATTCTGGCCTGGGAGCCCATTTGCCCGGCGTTGAGGTGACATTTTTGCTCTGGACACTGTGGCCATCAAGCCAAGGCTGTGACCATTTTATGTCACCGAATGTCAAGAGAATGTTGCTCTTGGGACCTCCTGGGGTGGGTTCATTTGTAGGGCATCTGCCTTCTGTCAGTGTCCTTCTTCCTTCTCTCCAGGCTACAGTATGACACTAGACCTGATGGGAGTGGGTGGGGACGACCTTCATTTGCAGTGATTGCGAACGAGTTGCAGGTTGCAGTGGGGCTCACAGTGTACTGGAGAACGCCCCCTCCTCCTGGAGCCAGCACCAGGCTCCCTGGTTTTTCACATTCGGGCCTGTAGGAGCAGGCCTTTGGCCACGGCAGTGCTGTAGAACTTGATCCTGATTTATCTGGGGAGAGAGAACTCCAGGATCTAGCACTGCACTGTACGGGCTGCAGCAGCCCAAACCACAGGCCCGCCTCACATGGTTTATGGAAAATCGGTTTGGTAATCCAATGGTTAACATCAGTCTAAACATAGGTCTGATGGAATGGATGCATTTGTACACCAGATTCTCCTATTAGAAGTAACAGACCTTCACTGGAGAAAGTTCTTTGTGATCTAGGGGAGCTTAGGAAAATATTTGCTTTAGTTCCCCAGTATCTTAGCAGCCTTCCCAGCAGCCTGTGGCCTGTTGCCACCAGGTCGTACTCAACAGCATTTGTCAGAACGATTTGGTTTCTGACTGGTCACTAGATAAGTGGTCCAGGCCCAAGTACAGGTGGCGCCAGGATGCTGTCCTGAGGTTCCGTAGTGGACGCCTCTCAGCCTGTGTCCCCCATGGGCAGCCCCCAGAGCTGGCTGGCCATGTGCCTGGTTGCTGCAGGGACTCTGGCCTCAGCCTGCAGTCTCCTTAGGAGGTAGGGCTCTGCACCAGGGCTGCCTGAGGTGGCCCAGTTTGTGTATGTGTGTGTGTTGTGGGTGCATTGGTGAAGCCTGGCCTCCCCTGTCCCCTGTGCCCTGCATAAGATTTGTTAGCAGGAAGGTGCCAGGAATTATGGAGCAACAGAGGAGGGCTTGGATTCCCTGCAGCCCACTGGTACCACTGCTGCTGCTGGGAAACAGGCAGAGAGCTGCCCCACGACGGCCAGAGCTGGAGCTTTTACTGGGGGACGGCCGTTCCCAGTGGAGGCCCTGCTCTTCGGCTGTTTCCCACAGGGAGTGAACTATTTATCCACTGCTTTTCCTCAGCCCCACAAGCTGCTAGATGTGGGCAGACAGTTTGTCTTTTGTGCCCTTGACTTTGGATTTCAAACAATCTGATCACAAGTTCATCCTTCTGTAGGGACTTAATTAACTCACTGGTTTTGTCATTTCAACTACAGTAGCCCAATTTAACCTGCTCCCCCCGCAGTACTTTGAAATTACTCTCCTCAGAAGTTGTGTGCGAGTCCCACCTTCAGCTCTGGTGGGCAGCGAGGGCTCCGCTTCTGAGCCGGCCTCCCTTCCTCACGCGGGGTCCCTGCTGCGCCTCCTTTGAAGGCAGCACCCCCTGCCCCCCAGCAGTTGTTGCCTCTCCCCCGCCGCCCCGGGCGCAAAGTGCTTTAAACTCCTCGGCCTGCACCCCACCCTGCTGCTGGAAGGGCCTCCGTGGAGAGAGGTCTGAGCTCTGCTAGTTGGGTTTTGATTTCAGTACAGGAGCTGATAAAACGAGATAAACCCCAGGCTCACAGGGCCGGGGAAATTAAACAGAGATGATATCAAAGTTCCCCTGAGTTTTCAACTGTGATACAGTAGCTTAGTTTTCTCCCAGACTGAGGCCGGGAGGCATGCCTTTGATTCTGAAACAATGTTCAGCATCAGTTAAGCCCAGCACTGCTGACTTATAGGGATTAAGTACACTGTTGTAGTAATTCTTTGATCAGCTACAAGGGAGCCGTGTGCTGTCTGTATGAAGGGGCTTTATAGTTAAAGTTCATTTCTCTGTGAACCTGGGATGACAGCACTGGTGAGGTGCTGCAGTGCTGGGAGCTGGGGCCTCCCCCAGGCACTGTTTGCAGCATTGCAGGCTCACGTAGGAAGCTGTTCTCTTACCCAGTGTTATTGGATAGAACTCATTGAGCACAGCATGGAAAAAATCCTGCTGGCCTGGAAATCACACCTCACCCTAACTGACCCCATCCGGTCCCTCTAGTCCCAGTGTGTACAACACACAAACACACACACACACACACACACACACACACACACACACACACTCATACACTCTGTCTCTCTCCCCACCTTGCAGAGAAATCCTCTCGGGGCAGACACGGGCACGCCTGTCCAGAGCGAGGCTCTGTAGCCCCCAGCCTTGGCAGTGATCTGAGTGAGGCTGGCTGCACACTTGGGGTAGAGGTTGGGATAGGGACCAAATGACCTGCGAGGTCAAGCTAGGAGGACTAGATCAAGTTCAGTGCCGCCAATGTACCCTCTCCGTGCCCGAGGGCAGATGTGAGTCCCAGGTGCTGCCACCACCTTCATTCCTTACCTGGCGTTTACTGAGAACCGACTTAGCTCTAGGTTGGCTCAATCCTGTGGTTCTCAGAAATCTCAACATCTGTTATCTTGGCCTCTAAAATACTGCATCAACTTTTGGCTTTTTCTGTGGAAGCCCTCCTTGCAGCCACAGCTGGGACGGTAGAAGTTTCCCCAATTGCACCTCCACCCCGCTTGGCCCTGTGACTTCCAGTTGGTAATGGAGCCCCCGTGTGCCGTGGATCGCACTCACACCGTGCTATACATCAACCTGTTCCCTCCTGTACAGGGCTCAGATCTCCCTCATTAGGTCTAAATTTACCTCCGTCGTACACAAACATGGCCTTAGCTCATTTTTATTGTTGTAAATTATTTATGAGGGAAATGTTGAATCTTGAAACTGAGGTGTAGGGAAAATTAATCCCATGTTACTTCTATCTTTCTGTACTTTTCTCCCCCTTGCTTCAGTTACTGGGCTACAGCTAGAGAAAGAAGAGCGTTGGCATTTTAAAATATAATTGGTGTTCAAAGTGCTTTCTTGATGGGATATCGGATGGTAAGCCCGTCTCTCTCTACACAGTGTATGGAAAGCAGACCAGAATGGGGAAGGAGGGCCAGAGGTCCCGTTGGGCTCTGCCCTCTGCCAGCTCTTGGTGTCTGAGAACTCCAGGCTTCCGTTTTCCTCCTCTAAAATAGGGATAAGCCCCAGCCACCTTCTAGGCTTGGTGTGAGCATCGATTGAGAAGGAGCCCGAGAAAGCTTTTTGGTAATTGCAGGGTGCTGTTCGGATGTGTGGAGGTGTGTTAGTGTGTCCTGTGTGCAGCTAGGATTTGGAGATAGAGGTGGGTGCTGGGCGGGGAGTGCTGAGGATGACACCAGCTGTTGCAAGTAGGCCTTCGCGTTTTCTGCTGTAGCCCAGCATCGCATCTTGCAAGACAGGTTAATGTTGGCCTTCAACACCCTGCTTCCCCCCCACCCCCCCCCCCCGCGCTCCTCTCCCCACATCAGGTCTACTCTGCAGCCGGCATTAATGGCCTCTTCTCCCCCTCGCAGAGGCCTGGCCTGTGACCCGGGCAGCCGCGGACACAGTGGTGCCATCCCTTCTGGCTGGAGGCTTCGCACAGCCCGGGGAGCACCGAGAGCTAGTTAATAAATGGCCTTTTGTTAGGAAGGTCAATTGAAGTGACGGTAGAGACGCTGTTAAAGAGTAATTTGCAGTCAGAAAATATGTAATTCAGGGCAGGCTGCTTTGAGTGATTGCCTCTGCCGTGGATATCTTGGGCGTTTCTCATTAAAAGCTTCCTTTGCTGGTGGTGGTGCTTCCTCCACTGCAGAGCTCCGCGTGGCGAGGAGTCATTTGTCTGTATCTCACAAAGGCTGCTGGATCCCCAGGGCACAGTCACTGCGGGGGGGCGGGGGGGGGGAGGAAAGAGGGAGGCGTGCATCCGAGATGCTCGGTGCTAATGCCCTGCCTGCCGCATCCTCCCAGCCTGCAGGCCGGGCCATGACCAGGCACGCGGGCCCGGCCGCCGGCTTCTTTGTCTGCTCGGGGAGGCCGCCCGCAGCCATCTTGGGGCCCGGTGCCGGGCTGCCCGGTGCATTGTGGGAGCGGCGTCAGCCCCCTGCCCTTGCTCATGCTGCAGAGCAGAGCAGGGCCATTGTCATCAGTACGTGGCTGAGGATGTGGTGACCCGAGGACGGGCATCTCTCAGCTAATAAAATGTTTCTTATTTATTCCCATGCTCACTTCCCCCCTCTCTCTCTCAGATAGTGGAAGCCCTACTATCTTAAAAAACACCACTTACCTCTGATGTTCTTTATTAAATTCACAGCATGATATTTTAGCACTGGCAGAACTGTGCATTCTATTAATGAGTTGTTAATTGCGAGCATTTTGGTAACTAACAGCAGGTACCAATATTTTGCAAACTGCAGCAACGTTATTTCCATGTTACCCAGGAATATGGGGTTTTCCAAGTGAAATACTTTTTGATCAGTGTTTGCTTTGGATTGGGCTGGTGCAGATATTTAATTCTAAACCTTTATTGGGGGCATGTATGCGGATTCCGTCAGTAAATATTTATTTAGTGCCTACTGTGTGCAGGAAGCATTAAGCCCTGTTCTTTATGCAGATAAAGCTGCCTGGTAAGTGAAATTTGAAAATAGAAAACGACGCAGTGATGTGGTTTGGTGTCCTGTCCCCCCCGCCCTGTGCTTCTAGAAGTTTATTTTCAGTAGAATTAAGTAAAGCATAACTTAGTTTGGCTTTTGTCATAAACAGAAGCAGAGAGTGTGGCTGCTGCCAGGCACTTCCTAGCCTTGACCCGAGACTTGGCTCCATTGCACTGACAAGTCTGTTTCTGGAGCCTTTCGTGGGTTCCAGGGGACGCTGACTACACGGTAACTTGCACACAGCATTCTGGTTGTTTCTATTCAGGAGGCTGTAGTCATTTTTAATAGCCTCTGCCTTTTCTGATTCTGGGCTGAGAACTAAGAATATTCCTCCTGCCTGCCTAGTTAGGCAGGGCGTTTGGTTTACTTTAGAAGCAGTACCCAGCCTTTAGAGATCTGGCAGACCTACAGCCAGTGGAGTTCAATGGCTGCAGAAGGAGGTAGAATTTAACTTGCTCTTTTTCACAGCTTGTCCTTTTAAAAGCACTAAAAGCCATTTACATAAGGTGTTAGGTTTTTCATTTGCTTTCTGGTGTGCTGCCACTCGAGCTGCCCAGACCCGGTGCTCTCTCTCTATTCTGCTTGTCTCCTCTGGTCACATCAAGAGGCAATCAGCAGCAGAATAATAATTGCATTTCCCTCCCTTTCTCCCAAAGTGCCCAACAAGAATTATGGTCATTGTTAGTGTTTAGCTTTGAGTAAGTACCCGCGTGACCTGCTGGATTAAACACAACAAAGGGACCCGCCGGTCCTCTTGGGAGCAGCACCAGCCATGTTTCTGGCCAGTTACACTGGACCTTTGTATCCCGAACCCTCCAGTCTCATCTGCTTTTTGTTGAGCTCCTACTATGTGCCAGGGAACCTCTCCAGGCCCTTGATTTACGTGACTCCTTTAGTTCTCACAGCAGCTCTGCGACTGTCAGTGTCCTGACCTCTTGCTTGCCCGGTCACCAGCTAGTAAGTCACAGAGCCTGGACTCCACTGCCATGCCTTGGCCTCCATGCCCAGAGCACTTTCTTCTGTGTGTTTGCAAAGCTCTGCCGCCCGAACAGTCCTCCCTTGGATGTGGTAGAGGCTGTGGATTTGGAAGGCTGCACTTCTGCAGGGAGGTATTGTGAGGGAGAGAGACGAAGGTACTGTTAGATTTAGCCGTGTCTGAGTCATCCTCAGAGAAGCTGGTAGTATCTGTTCAGAAGTCAGGCAGCTGGGCAGGAGAGTGTTCAAAGCTCACTTGAGAAGAGCAGGGGCTGGAGATGACTTGAATTCTTGATCGGAGGAAAGGGTCCAGGGCTCCCTTAGCCAGTCCAGGTACGTGGAGCTTAGTTCAGGATATTTGCCCCAAGACGCTGGTTCTGTCTGTGCGAGACTTTACATCGTTCACTTTAAATGCTCCGTTTGAATTGTACGCTTTCTTTTTCCTTTTTGGAACCAGGAGCAATCCGCCATGCCTGAAGTCAAAGACCTTTCAGAAGCCTTGCCAGAGACGTCAATGGATCCCATCACGGGAGTGGGGGTGGTGGCTTCTCGGAACCGAGCCCCGACAGGCTACGACGTAGTAAGTCAAGATTCGCTGATTCGGCAAATAGTTATCTCCTGTGGTCAAGGCCCTCTGAACCCTGTGTGTAAGATGTGCTTCTTCTCTCTAGGAACTTAAAACAGGGAGGGAAGATGGCACCAATGGGAAGGCGTGGGGAGCATCCTGCTTTGGGAGTAGATGACCTGAGCCCGTCTGGGCTGTTTCGTGGCCTTAGCTGGGTCACTTGACCTCTGTGATGGTCATCTTCACATTTCGTAAAATTAAAGGGTTGGATTAGTTGATTTCCAAAGTCATTTCTAGCTGTGACATTTCATGGAGAGGATCCACGAGTCTGAAAGACCCTTGGTTTGCTGTCACAGATTGTCCTACGTGTATAAATGTCATAAATGTATTGACGTATGTTTATATAGCCCCTTACGGTTTACAAAGCAGTTTCATACACATGAACTCATTTGGCTCTCATGATTCCCTGGAGGCTGGGAGGGGAAGTTGCTTTCTCTCCACTGTGCTGATCAGGAGAACTCAAGCTCTGAGAAGGGAAGTGACGGAGCCCCAGCCCTTGGGAGTGGTGAATCAGGACCAGACCCCCTCCCAAGTCCAGGGCTCTCACTGACCACATCACCGCAGTGTAGCAGAGAACTTGCTTTGCTTTTCAGCAGACATCTGTGGTGGTGTTCAGTAGTACCGATGGCTGGAATTGGTTATTTTGTTTTTTCAGTAGGTAAATTCCGTTTTGGGTGAAGCTTAAAAAGTGCAGAGGAACTATTGGGAGGGTTTAGTTAACAGTGACTGTTGTCACGTGTTCTGAGCTTCTGAGGTGGTCTTATTTTCACTTTCCTCATTTTGTTTATGATGACGTTTTATTCTTGCTCATTGAAAATGTGCACCAAGAATACATAAAAGAATACAAGTCTCATTAGCCAGCACTGAAAACCTGGCACAGTGATTAGATCAGTGTCTGATGTCCCAGGGGTGGGAGGGATGCCATGCCTAGTCCAGAAGAAGCCCAAAGGCAGGGTTTCTCAACCTCGGCACTACTGACATTTTGGGCCAGATGATCAGAAAATAGTGTGTAGTCGGGCAGCATCCCTGGCCTCTTCCTACTAGATGCCAATAGCACAAACCCCCAAGTCGTGACAACCAAAACCGTGTCCAGACATTGCCAGATGTCCCCAGGCGGAGGAGGTGGGCGGGCGAAATCAGCTCCCGTCGCGAACAGGGCGGTGCATTTTGCGTCAGCCCATGCCGGGCCCCGTGTGAGAAGGGGAAGCCTGTTAAAATGCTCCACGTCACTTTCCCAACTGTCTGAAAGCTGATGAACATTTTAAAAGTGAAAGGACGGGGGAATCTTTTTTGACACAGATTTGAGTCTTTCCTGCTGCCTGACTTCAGAGCACTGTTTGAATGTATAACTTGCCATGAAATAGAATCGTTAGGTATGGCTTTGTGCCATGAAACTCCTGGGGAAGCTAATAAAAATGTTGCTGATTTGAGAAGCCCAAGTGTCTTTTGATGAATTAGATATGAAGCAGTGAGGCGTGAATCCGGTCGGGGGCTTGGTACATGCCATCTCTGGGAGGACTGGCTCCGCGGCGGCTCTCTGGGGGCGGGGGGGGGGGGGGTGCCTGGGGTGTGGCCCAGGTCTTCTCGCTGTTCCCTCTTGCGGATCTGTGTCTTTAACATTCTGCTTGTACCTTCGGGGTCACCGTGAATGCTTGGCTAGTGGGCGACAGATGGCCTTTGATAGTCTGGTTTTCTGAAAGTCTTGGTAAGTCTGACAGGAGCAGAATCTATCCCTATCATTTTCTCCTAACATCTAGCTCAGGGCAGAAGAGCGCAGTGTCAAATGAGTAAGATTAATAAGCACATTTCATGATGAGGCTGTACCAGGCATTATCATGAAAGGTGAGCAGGGCAGGCGGCTCCAGAGGGTCAGCCCGGCAATTACCCAGCCCCTGCACGCCGAGGCAGAGCGTCCGAGCTCCCTCCGAAAGCCCTTTCAGGGAGGGAGGCGGGAGTCCTCTCTTTGGACTGACCGCTGGACTCTTCCCAGATAAGCATCTGCTTCCTCAGGGGTCTGACTGAGTTCGAGGGAAGTGAGGGAAGGCTCGGGGTGGGCAGGCAGGGAGGCACTCCTCATTCCTTTTATCCGGAGGAGTTTCGTGTGAGGTCAACATCCAAACCGAAGTGCAAGGCGTTGGGTGGTGGCCGGGCTGCAGAGATGCTGACACAGAAGTGCGGTGGCTGAGGAAGCTCTGCCGCGGACTGTGGCCAGGCCTCTCTCTGTCGCATCTGCCGGAGGATTAATCCCTCCCTGTGCACAGGGCACGTTAAGTACCGTGACACGCAGCCCCAAGAGCTAGGCGCTAGATGGGCTGCTGACCCTCGATGCTACAACCACTTTAAAATGAGCAGAGGCCCTGTTGCTGCTTGAAGTAAAAGATGCCAAGTGTTTGTTTGTAAAAATTTAATTTTGTAACTTCTCTGCAGGTCAGGGGAAGCTTCCTCGGCTAGGGGCCTGGGGATTATTTGCTAAACTTCTCAGTTTGTTGTCCCTATTTCTGCAGTCCCCTCTGAAATAGCCTGCACTTTCTGCCCCTCAGCCACGCTCTCAGATCTGGGAGTGACTGGGGTTCTCTGCCCTCAGAGGGCGCGTGGGTCTCATGTGTCCACGGTCCCTGGTAGGATGACTCTGTGTTGTAGATGCGTGGTAGCACGTGCTGTTTTATCATATGTGATGGGCAGTTTTCAATGAATCGTGATGCCACGGGAGCACTTCGTGCTAAAATCCTCTGCACAAAATTAACCTTTGATTACCAGGTCCCTCTGGAATGTTGCAGTGTCTAAGGGCATCAAGCTGGACATCACCGATGACGACTGTTGGGTGTATTTCTGTGTATGTCCAGTGAAATACATCATACTTTTTACCTGCATTCTCTTGCCTTTCTCAGTGAGTGTTTACAACTCACAGACTAAAGCCACAACACTGTATTTGTGAGATGACTCTTTCTTTCCAAAAAGGAAATAGCTTCCTTTGATAATATACTTCTTGGTGACATAATTTCATATGGTGATGTACTTTTTTGGCAAAAACGAAAAGTCAACAATACAGAGAAAGAATAATCAAACACGCCAGAGTGTTTTAATTTCAAGTTGTTTATTTATCCAGCCTATATTTTTGGGTACCTACTATGTGCTGTCTATCTAGGAGCTGGGGGTATAGTGGTGAATGAAAACACATTCCTGCCTTCATGAAGCTTAAAGTCTAGATAGGGAGAAAGACAGTTAAGTGATCATACAAGTAAATGTAAGATAAAATTGTGATAAGTGCTTTGAAGGGAAGTCCTAAAAGACTGTTCCATCTAGCTTTCCAGATCTCCCCATTTTTGTTGCTAAGTCCCGGATTGTGACAACACGACTCTCACCAGCTTAACTTCTAGAAGTTGCTCCCTTTTTTCCATACCTTGAGGCCTGCCCAGTGTCTCTCCTCCGGCTTTTCCTGAGCATTTCCCAGGGCACCGGCTCAAGTGCACTTGGGGTCCTTCGGCTCTGGCCTTCTCCCCTGCCACCACACGCTGCACCATTTTTGTTGGTGACATCTGTGAGGCCGCCCTTGTCTGGGTGCATCTCCCCCTGCTAACCTGGCAAGGCTGCTCCCCTCTTTCTGGCCTGAGTGGGGATGGACACTGCTTTTCCTTCCACTCTCTTGTTCTGTGACCTTCCATGGTTTCCCACAGAGTAGCTGAGACCAGAATTACTTTTCATGAGACTTTTCTGGAGCTCTGAGGATGATGGGAACAAGAGAGTAAGAGGCTCAGAGAATATTGCTGCTGAGGGCCAGGTCCGTCCTCTGACCCATTCCTGCCCGGCCTCTGCCTTGCTGTTGGCTACCTTAATGCTACCAAAGGGCGTTTACAATTGCCATGTGTAGGGGCCCCACCAAACTGAGTCTTGGCCTCAGAGAGCCTAGGAGACTTTTTTTGTTCTTTTTCTTCACTGCAATCTAAGACCTCCTTCATTCCCTTCCTGAGAAACCCCACCTGACACACAGGAACCTTTCGGCACAGTGACTCTGAAGTGACAGATTATCCCCTAGTTCAAGGACCGTTTCCAGATGTCCAGGTTGGGGATTCTCAGGCTTTCGTGGGCCTCATTCCTCTGGGGGACCCCACGCCCCAGATTCCTGCTGCAGTAGGTCTGGGGTGGGGCTGAGAGTTCGCATTGTAACCAGTTGCCAGGTGATGTTGATGCTGCTGGCTCAGAGGCCACACTTTGAGAACTACTGCTCTAAGTTAAGTCATTCTTAAATAATCTGTACACGTGGTCACCACAAGTCTATCTCAGGAAGTGCTGTGCTAGCTTTTCCTGTTATTTTTTGGCCTCTCCTGATTTAAAGTTTAGAAAGTCTCAGGGGATATCGTGTTGTCACAATCCGGGACTTACGTTTGTGAGTTTTTTTAAAAAAACATGTTTTAAAAATACAAATGGGATGGTACTATTTATACTGTCATAATTTAAAAAAATATATTGTGGGCATAGCTCTATATCAGTCTGTGGAGATAGATTACATCCTCTTAATAATGCATATTTTATTGTCTGGCTGTACCAAAATTTGGCTAATAATCCCATATTGAAGGACATGAGTTTGTTTCCATCTTTTGTTTTTAACGTGATAAACAACATCCTTGTGTATGTATTTTGGTGTGGTCACCCAGTTAGTGCCATAGAATAATTTCATAGGTTGGAATTACGGGGTCAGAGTGTTCACATTTTAAACTTGCTAAGTATTGCCAGTGCCTTCTAGAAATGTGACGTTTTGTCAGTTTCTATTCTCAAGCAAGTGTTCAGTAAAGTGAAATTTGGGGGCTGAAGGATGAATTGACCAAGTTGCCCCCCTCCCCCACCCCAGACTCAGCGCCCAGCTTCCTGTCACTGGCCCTCCTCTGGGCCAGGCAGACCTCTAGGGGTGAGGGCCTGGATGATATGTTGTTTCAGTGGTAGCCATGGATCTTCTCCCCAAGAGCTTCCTCCTCTTGGCTAAACAGAGAAAGGACAGATACCCAAGTCCTTTAACTCGGCGCACGTGCTCTCAGTGTGTCTTCCTGTCTCACTTTCTTCTACTCACTTCTCCTCCAGCCTCATTGAACCTCTTACTTTCTCATATTTGGAATAAGGAGCAACTTTGTACCATCAAACCCTTGAACCCACTTTTCCCATATTTTCAAAATTCCTGTCCTCCCCCGCTTTTTGGATAAAATTTTCCTAATCTTTCAGAACCCACTTTGAAAACTCCTTGGTGAAGCTTTTTCTGATGTTATGCGTTCATTTATTGCTTCACGCAGTGGCTTCACAGATGTTTGTTGACCACCTACTATTGTGCAAGGCCCTGGGAATTCCAGTATCCTGGGAGGGGTTCCATCAGGTGAAAGGCGAGAGATGAGGAGGGGTGGGTAGATGAGGCTGGATCACCCCAGAATGTTGTAAGCTACACGAAGGCATTGGCCATGCTGAGGGTGGTAGGAGTCACGAAAGGACTTTAAGAAAAAGGTTCTTAGGTTTGTGTTTTTAAAAGTTTCCTTGGTGTGTACAGGAAGGGAAATAATTGGAGGGCGTAGGTACTGAGGCAAAGGGCTGAGTTTGGAGGCTCTGTATTGGTGTCGAGTGAGAGAGTGGAAGCCTAACCCATTAACAGTGGATCGATCTGAGGGACATGGAAACATGGGGCATGGGGACCCGAATACGTATTCTTTCACAGGAAAGAAATGGGTTGAATGTTGGGAGACGGGTGCAGAGGTGAGGAAAGGGAAGGACCAGAGTGACACGAGGGTGTCTTGCCGGGCAGCTGGGTGGATGTTGATGCTTTCTGTTGAGATAGAAGCATAGATAGCTAGGTGGGTTGAGGGTGGAGGAGGACCGTTGGTTCGGTTTTGGACACACTGAGTTTGAGGTGCTTGTGTGATGTCTGGGTGGGGACGTTGAGCAGCCCTGTGTCTGCAGGTCTGGGGAGATGCCTGAGTGTTACCATCACATGGCAGAGGCCGTGGTGTCATGGAGATGGTCCTGTCGTATCAGACTCCTCGCCAGAGTCCCCTGGAGCATCAATGATGAGGGATGGTTGGGAAGGAGGCACTCAAAAGAGGGTTGGGGCTGAGCATCCAGAGAGGTAGATGGAAAATTAGTAAGAAACTGGAGGAAAATGAGTATTTCTAGAAGAAGAGGTGGTCAGTAATAGTCAGAGTTCACTAAGGGGTAAATAAAATGAGGCTGAAAGCTTACCCTTGGGTTCAGTAACAAGAAGGTGCTTGTGAACTTGGTGGTAGGCTCAGAAGCAAGATTGGAGTGGATTTGAAAGGTCCAACTGAAGTGGGAGGCGGGAGTGCAGATGGCCTTTAAAGGAGGCAGGGTGGCAGCTGGAGGATGATACGGGACCAGGAGTCTTTTTTCCTTTGTTAAAGGTAGGCAGGTGTTGAGTATGTTTAGTTGCTGATGGGGAGGAACCAGCAGTGAGGAGGGTTGACGATATAGGAGAGAGAGGGGCTGTCTGATGAAGCAAGGCCCCTGAGGGGGCAGAGGACTTGGTGTCCAGAGCCTGGTCAGAGAAAAGCCCAGGAAGTAGTGTTTGTGTTGCTCCTGTTCCTTGCCGGTGCTGCGTGCTGGAAAGCCAGCCATGGTCGTGGCCTCTGACCAGCAGGTGGGCCTCCGAGGGCCACGCACGGACCAGGCATCCCCTAAGTCTCCACTTCCCATTTCTTCTGTGCTTCTTCTCCCCCCACCTCGTTTCTCTCAACACTCCTGTTTATTTCTGAAACTAATTAGAGAGCAAAACATTTCTTAAAAACTGCTGGTCCTGGGCTTCCCTGGTGGCTCAGTGGTTGAGAGTCCGCCTGCCGATGCAGGGGACGTGGGTTCGTGCCCCGGTCCGGGAAGATCCCACATGCTGCGGAGCGGCTGGGCCCGTGAGCCATGGCCGCTGAGCCTGCGCGTCCGGAGCCTGTGCTCCGCAACGGGAGAGGCCGCAACGGGGGAAGCCGTAACAGTGAGAGGCCCGCGTACCGCAAAAAAAAACAACAACCAAAAACAACAAAAAAAACTGCTGGTCCTGTATAGTTTATTTATTTGGGATTTCCTAAATAATTGCAAGTTTCACATGCTTGAACTGCCAAATGAGAGGGTCTTTGGGGGCGCTAGGAGTGATCAGCTCCCCTCTGGGCCTGTGGGCTGTGTCTAGGGGCATAGAGAAGGATAAGTTTAAAATTCTAAACCCGCAAATGAGGTCCTGCCTACCAAAGTGGAGAAAGAAAAAAATAATCCACTAAATGCTGAAGCTGATTCAAGCAAGTTGGTATTTTTGTATAGAACTCAAGAAATTTAAAAAAAATCAATGAAAAGTATGTGAAGATGGGAATGATATCTTATTAAAAATATATGGTAGATATCAAGCGGGAGTTGTAGGACATAACCATCTGTCTGGTCTGATCACAGCTGTCACATGAGTCTCCAGAAAGCTGAAGTTGTGTGGGAGGCCTGAGCCGGGCAGGGAGACCACCCTGCTCCTGTGGCTGGAGGATGGGAGAGCCGCCCCTCCTGAAAGCTCTGGTTCCATGAAGCAGATGCAGGAGCAGGTGTGGCAGCCTCTTTCCGCTGCCCCTGGCTCCCTCCCCACGTGGCTTCGCTGTCCAGGGCCTGCTCCCAAGGGCAGAAATGACTGCAGACCGAGTCCCAACTCACCCACTGGTTTATTTTCAGAACCAGAGCTAGTTTTGATAAAAGGCACCACGTGTTCCTCTCTTTTGTTTTGTGAGAAAATACATGAAACTGAGATTTACTGAAAATACGGAAAATGGTTTTATGACCAGCCCCTGGGCCTTTGTTTCCTGTGGCCTGGATTAGCAAGCATCGGTAACAGCATTGTCCCTGCACCTTCCCCTGTGCCCTGCAGAGCCCTGGCCTCGGGCAGTGGAGCCACGCTGGGCAGGACACACATGGACCACTTACACGTGCACGTGCCTGGCTTCCTGGAGGGGTGCATGAGGCAAACATTGCTGCTGTCAGGATGACTCTGAGATCGTGGCTTTAAATTGCCTCCTTCTAAGTGTCTCTGCCCCACCAACTGTGAATTTTGATTTTGACCCAAAGACTTTACTCTCCCTAATGACTTGTTCCACGGTTGGTTCATTTGGAAAGGGGAGAGGACTTGGGGAGCGCTGTAGTATTCTGGCACTCCCTCCTGTTCACTGCAACCTCCCATTCACTATGAGAAAGGCTCCTGACAAAAAACCTCAAGTAGTGGATTAATGGGAAAGAGGAGGGACTTGCTTTAATCTTCCATTTTTTTCAGTTAAACTTTTTATTTTCAGATAATCATAGATTCACATGCAGTTGTAAGACATAATACAGGGAGATCTTGTTTGTACCTGTTTCTCCCCAATGGTAATATCTTAAAAACTCTAGTACAGCATCACAACCAGGATATTGACACGGATACAGTCAAGATACAGAACGTTTCACTTTTAAAATGTACCTGGGATTTTATTTTTGTTCGGGTGTGGTGAGGCCTACAGATCAGGAGAAAACTGCCATTGAAAAGAGAGTTTGTTTTCACAGTCCAAGAGAAGGGGGCTTCCATGCTATGCAGGGCCACATGAGGAAGCACCAGCGTTGGTCAGCAGGCGGAGGGAGCAAGGGGAAAGTGTGGGCAAGAGCCTTTATTGTGGTTTCTGTGGGAAAGGCAAAGCAAGGAAGGGTAAGCAGATTTAGGATTGTCCTAATAATTTCAGCGTGCTCTGGGCTACAAGGGTGGCCTCTAGTTGTCAGATACCTGGCCTTGGGGTGATTTAGGGCAGGAGGATAGTATTTCAGACTGAAGGAGCCTGAGAAAGGGGGCAGGTGGGCATATGGCCTCAGGGTTGGTTGGTTTGCATATCAGAAGTGTGCAAATTGTGTTCTGTCTCTAGGAATTAACTAACCTCCTTAACCACTGACAACCACTAATTTGTTCTCCATTTCTATAATTTTGTCTTTTCAGGAGTGTTACATGAATGGAATCATATAGCATGTAATCTTTTGGAATTGTTTTTTTCATTTTCAAAAACTCAGCATAATTCTCTGGAGATTCATCTAGAGAATCTATTGCATGTATCAATAGTTTGTTCCTTTTTATTGCTGAATAGTATTAATTGATACTACTGCACCGCAATTTGTTTAACCATTTACCCATTGAAGGACATCTTGGTTGTTTCCAGTTTGAAGCTATCATGATTAAAGCTGCTATAAATACTCGTTTACAGGTTTTGTGTTGACATAAGTTTTCATTCCTCCAGGATAAATGCCTAGGAGTGCAGTTGTCCGTCATATGGTAGTTGCGTATTTAGTTTTTTAAGAAAATGCCAAACTACTAGCCTGTGTGGCTGGTAACATTTTACATTTCCACCGGTTACTCCGCATCTTTTCCAGCATCTGTTATTGTCAACACTTTTTTGTTTTAGCCATGCTGATAGGGTTTTAGTAATAACTCGTTTGGCTTTAATTATATTCCTTTAGTGGCTAATGATGTTGAACATCTTTTCATGTGCTTATTTGCCATCTTTATTTCTTCGGTGAAATGTTGCTTCATGTCTTGCTCATTTTCTAACTGGATTGTTGAGTTTTAAGAGTTCTTTGTATATTATAGATGTGAGTCTTGTTAGTTAAGTGGTTTGGAAACATTTTCTTCTAGTCTGTACTTGTCTTTTTACCTTAGCAGGATCTTTACACAGCAGAAGTTTTAAATTTTGATGAAGTCCAATTTGTCAGTTTTTCTACTTATCAATCATGTTTTTGGCATCAAGTCCAAGAACTCTTAGCCTAGCCCCAAAACTCTTAGCCTAGCCCTAGATCCTGGAGATTTTCTCTTATTTCTTTTCCTACAAGTTTTATAGTTTTACATTTAACTCTGTGATACATCTTGACTTAATTTTTGTACAAGGTATGGATTTAGGTCAGAGTTATTTTTTTCCCCTTATGCATGAACAGCTGCTCCAGTACCATTTGTTGAAAGTTGTGACCTTTGTAAAAAATCAGTAGGGCATATATGTGTGACTCTCTATTCAATTTTATTCTGTGTGTCTAGCCCTCTGCCAATACCACACAGTATTGATTGTTGTAGCTTTACAATAAGTTTTGAAATTGGATTAAATGATTCCTCCGACTTTATTCTTCATTTAAGAAATTGTTTTAGCTATTCAAGTTCCTTTGTCTTTCCATGTAAATTTTAGAATAATCTTATTGGAATTTAGATGGGAATTAATGTTTAGAAGGGACTGTGGGACTTCCCTGGTGGCTCAGTGGTTAAGAATCCGCCTGCCAATGCAGGGGACACGGGTTTGAACCCTGGTCCGGGAAGATCCCACATGCCGTGGAACAACTAAGCCCGTGTGCTACAACTACTGAGCCTGCACTCTAGAGCCCAAGAGCCACAACTGCTGAGCCCGCATGCCACAACTACTGAAAGCCTGCGCACCTAGAGCCTGTGCTCCGCAACAAGAGAAGCCACCGCGATGAGAAGCCCACACACCGCAACAAAGAGTAGCCCCTGCTTGCCACAACTAGAGAAAGCCTGCACACAGCAACGAAAACCCAATGCAGCCATAAATAAATAAATAAATAAATGGACTGTGGACCAGCATGGGGGTGGTTCCCTATACCAACAACAAGCAGTTCTCAGACACCAGCTGTAGGTGTCCTACAGTTCAACAGTTATGACACTGTCTACCTGGAGATAGCATCAGAGTCCATAGGTTAAGGGCTCAGTCCCACAAGACTGCCCCCTCCCAACTTCAGACACTGATCACCAGCCCAGGTTGTCACCTGTGTGTCTGACCAACTGGCTGTAGTTTGGAGGTTCCAATGACCCCCTCCTTAGGTTCAGTTAATTTGCTAGAGTGGCTCACAGAACTCAGAGAACATTTTACTTACTAGGTCTTTGGTTTATTATGAGAGGATATAACTCGGGAACAGCCAGATGGAAGAGATTTATAGAGCAAGGTGTATGGAAAGGGTGAGGAGCTTCCATGCTGTCTCTCCCAGCATGCCACTCTCCCCAGATCTCATGTGTTCATCAACCTGGAAGCTCTCCAAACTTCATCCTTTGGGGTTTTTATGGATGCTTCATTACATGGGTATGATTGATTAAATTATTGGCCATTGGAAATTGAGTCAACTTCCAGCCCCTCTCCCCTCCCTGGAAATCAAGGGGTAGGACTAAAAGTTCCAACCCTTTATTCACGGTTGGTTCTCCTGGCAACCAGTCCCCATCCTTATGTGCTTTCCAGAAGTCACCTCATTAACATAAACCCAGTTGTGGTGGAAAGGGGCTTGTTATGAATAACAAGACACCCATTTCACTTTTATGGCTCTGAAGTGATTTCAGGAACTAAGGACAAGAGACCAAATATGACCAAAGATGCTCCCATTGCTCTTATCATTCAGGAGATTCCAAGGGTTTTGGGAGCTGTGAGCCAGGAACTGTGGGTAAAGACCAAATATGTATTCCTCATTGTAAATCATATTATCACAATGTTAAAATTGTACATCAATTTGAGGAGAATTCCCGTGTTTATTACATTGTGTCTTCCGATTCATGAGCATAGTATGTTTCTCCATTTATTTAGTATTTCTTTGATTACTTTCAGCAGCATTTTGTATGTTTCAGCAGAGAAGCTTTATGCGTGTTCTGGTTGCTTTAAGCCTGAATGCTTTATTTTTTATTTTGAGCAATTGTAAATGGAATTGTATTTTTAATTTTTAAAAAAAATTTATTTAATTAATTTATTCTTTTGGCTGCATTGGCTCTTTGTTGTTGCTCGCGAGCTTTCTCTAGTTGTGGCGAGCGGGGGCTACTCTTCCTTGTGATGGGCAGGCTTCTCATTGCGGTGGCTTCTCTTGTTGCAGAGCACAGGCTCTAGGCACGTGGGCTTCAGTAGTTGTGTCACACAGGCTCAGTAGTTGTGGCTCCCGGGCTCTAGAGCGCAGGCTCAGTAGTTGTGGCACACGGGCTTAGTTGCTCCGCGGCGTGTGGGACCTTCCCGGACCAGGGCTCAAACCCACGTCCCCTGCATTAGCAGGCGGATTCTTAACCACTGCGCCACCAGGGAAGCCCTGTATTTTTACTTTTGATGTCTGTGTGTCTATTGCTATTATATATAGAAATAAGACTGATTTTTGTATGTTTATCTTTGCTGATCTCACTTCTGTATGTTTATCTTTGCTGAATTTTGAGACCTTGCTGAACTCACTTATTGGTGTATATTCCTTGGGATTTTCTATGTAGACTGTCATGTCATACTTTCTTCCTTTCAGGCCTGTATGCCTTTTATTTCCCTTTCTTGCCTTGTTGTAATGGCTAGAACTTCTAGCACTGTGTTGTGTAAGAGTGGTGAGAGTAGACATCCTTGCCTTATTCCTGATCATAGATGGAAAGCATTCAGTCTTTCACCATTCAGTATAACATTAGCTGTAGGTTTCTTTATAGATGCTCTTTATCAAGTTGAGAAAGTTCCTTTCTGTTTCTGTTTTTCTAAGAATTTTTATTATGAATGGGTATTGAATTTTATCAAATGCCTTTTCTGCATTGATTGATATATCATGTGATTTTTTTTTTCTTTAGCCTGTTAGCATGGTGAATTACATTGATTTTTGAGTAATGAACCAGCCTTGCATCCCTTGAATAAGTCCTACTTGGTCATGGTGTATAATTATTTTTCATATATTGCTGAATTTTCTTTGCTAATATATTTTTAAGAATTTTTGAGTCTGTATTCATGAGGGATATTGATCTGTAGTTTTCCCTTTTTTGTACAATTTTAATCTGGTTTGGTAATATTAGATTCATAAAGTGAATTGAAAAGTGTTCCCTCTTCCATTTTCTGGAAGAGACTGTGTAGAGTTGGTGTTAATAAAACGTTAGCTAGGATATAAACGTTAGGTAGAATTCTTTAGTGAGATCGTCTGGACCTGGAGATTTATTTTTTGAAAGTTTTAAAGTGGTGAATTCAATTTTCTTAGTAGTTATAGGGCTATTCAAATAATCTGTTTCATGTTGGGTAAGTTTTGATAGTTTGTGGTTTTCAAGGAATTGATCCATTTCAACTAAGTTGTCAAATTTATGTGTGTAGAATTGTTCGTAGTATTCCTTTATTATCCTTGTGATGTCTGTAAAGTCTATAATAATACTCTGTTTCTGATATTGATAATTTGTGTCTTCTCTCTTTTTTCTTTATCAGTCTTCCTAAAAGTTTGTCAATTTTATTAACATTTTAAGAAACTTTGTTTCATTGATTTTTCTGAATTATTGTGTTTTCAATTTCATTGATTTCTATTTTTATCTTTATTATTTCTTTTTTCTGCCTGCTTTGAGTTTATTTTTCTTTTTCTAGATTCTTGAGGTAGGAGCTTAGATTATTGATTTGAGAGTCTTCCTCATTTCTAATATATGCATTTAGTGCTATAAATTTCCCTCTCAGCACTGCTTTAGCTATGTCCCACAAATTTTCATATGTTTTATTTTTCTTTTTGTTTTCGTTCTGTCCAGTGTATTTTTAAATTTCTCTTTAGATTTCTTTGACCCACGAATTATTTAGAATTGTGTTGTTTAGTTTCCAGACATTTAGAGATTTCACTGTAATCTTTCTGTTATTGATTTCTAGTTTGATTCCATTGTGATTGGAGTACACACTCTATATGATTTCAGTTCTTTTAAATTTGTTGAGGTTTGTTTCATAGCCCATGAAATGGTCTCTTTTGGCATGTATTCATGGTTACTTGAAAAGACTGTGTATTCTGCTATTACTGAGTGGAATTTTCTTTAAATATCAATTAGACCCTTTTGGTTGGTAGTGTTGTTGTGTTCCTCTGTATCCTTGCAGATTTTCTGTTCACTTACTCTGTTAATTTTTGAGAAAGGGAAGTCTCAACTGTGATTTTGGAATTGTCCTTTTTCCTTTCAGTTCTAACAGTTCTTGCTTCACATATATTTTTCAGCACTGTTGTTTGGTGCATACACATGTAGGGTTGCTATGTCTTTTTGGTATATTGACCATTTTATCATTATATAATGTCCCTTTCTGTCTGGTAATTTTCTTAGCTCTGAAGTCTATTTTGTCTCATATCAATATAGCTACTCCTGCTTCTTTTTAATTAATGTTTTCATGAAATATCTTTTTCCATACTTTTACTTTCAACCTGCCTATAGAATTATATTTGAAATAAGTTTCTTGTAGACAGCACATAGTTAGATCATGTTTTTAAATCTACTCTGCTAATCTCTGTCTTTTAGTTGGTATATTTAGACCATTTGTATTTAATGTAATTATTGATATGTTAGGGCCTAAAGCTGCCATTTTATTTTTTATTTTCTAGGGTTTTTTTCTCCTGCCTTCCTGTGAGTTACCTGAACATTTGTTAGAATTCCATTTTTAGCTTATCTAAGTGTTTTTGAGTGTATTGCTCTGTATGGCTTTTTTAGAGGTTGCTCTAGATTTTACATTGTGTGTGTGTGTGTGTGTGTGTGTGTGTGTCTTATAACAGTCTCCTGGTAACACCATTTTACTAGTTCAAGTGAAGTATAGAACCCTTACTCTCTTTTATATCCTTTTACCCTCCCTCATTTATAAATATAATTGTCTTAAATATTTCCTCTACGTATATACAGAACCATATCAGAAAGTGTTGTAATTTTTGCTTGTACCATCAAACATAATTTTAAAAATTCAAGAGGAGAGGAAAGTCTATTTTATTTACTTATATTTTTGCTTGCCGTTTGTTTCTTCCTTCCCAGTGTTTCAAAGTTCCTTCTTTTATCATTTCTTTTCTGTTTAGAGAACTCCCTTTCAGCCTTTATTTTAGAGTACGTCTGCTGGTGACACATTCTCTTAGTTTTTCTTTATCTGAGAATGTCTTTATTTCTTGTTCATTCCTGAAGGACAGTTCACTGGACATAGGATTCTGGGTTGACAGTTCTTTTAGCACTTGAAAAATGGTGTGCCATTTCCTTCTGGCCACTATGATTTCTAATGAGAAATCTGCAGCCATTCTAGTTGTTCTTCCCCTATAAGGAAAGTGTCATTTCTTTCTCAAATCTTTAAAATTTTTTCTTTGTCCTAGTTTTTCAGAAGTTTGACAATGATGTGTCTTGGTGTGGATTTATTTGGATTTATTCTGTCTGCAGTTTGCTTACCTTCTTGACTTTGTGGATTTATGCCTGTTGCTAAATTTAGGAAATTTTTAGCCATTATTTCAAATACTTTTTCAACCTTACCCTCTTTCTCCTCTCCTGGAACTCTGATGACAGGAATGTTAGATCTTTTGTTACAGTCCCACAGGTCCCTGAGGCTCTGTTCATTTTTTGTTCAGTCTATTTTCTCTCTGTTGTTCATACTGGGTAATTTCTATTCTGTCTCCCAGTTCACTGATTCTTTCTTCCCTATCTTCCATTCTGCTGTTGAGCCCATCCATTTGGTTGATTTCAGTTGTTGTATTTTTCAGTTCTAAAATTTCACTTTGGTTCTTCTTTTATTTTCTGTTTATTTGCGAGCCTTTCTGTTTCTTTGCTGAGACTTTGTTTTTTCATTTGCATGTTTGTAATTGATCGTGAAGCATTTTCATGATGGCTGCTTTAAAATTTTTTCAGATAATTCTGACATCTCTGTCATCCTGGCTTTGGCATATTGATTTTTTATTTTTATTCAGTTTGAGATCTTTCTGCTTCTTGGTGATTTTCTTTGATGAGTGAGTTTTGATTGAAAACTGGAAATTGGGGGTATTTTGCTACATGAGCCTGGATTTTATTTAAACTTTCTATTTTAGCTAGCTTCTTTTGATACTGCTCCGATTCCCGCCAGCTAGGAGTAGTAGTCCAGTTTCCCCACTTGGTGACACCTAAGGAGGTGGGGCTCCTTGTTACTGCTGGATGGAGGTGGGAGCTCTAACTCCCTACTAGGTCTCACTTAAACCTTCCTGGTAGGAGTGCCTCATTACAGCTCCCCCTGTGGCCTCCACTGGCATCACAGGGTTGGGGAGGTGGCCTTGGTAGATATTATGGTGAAAGTCCTGACTCCCCACCAGGCCTCTTCAACATCACCCCACCACAGGGAGGGGTGCCTCATTACTCCCTGGTGGGGATGAAAGTCCTGGCTCCCTACTTGGCCTTCCCTGGCACCATCTTGAGGTGTTGGGATGTCTTGTTACAGCCCAGAGAGGGTGGAAGTCTGGGCTCCCTACCCTGGTTTTGCTGGCATGGGTCAGGGGGTGGGCACCGTATTTTATGTGGTGTTTGGCTGGAGTAGATTTGTTACTGTCTGAAACTTTCTGTCTTACTAGGATTTTCCTTTGGCTAGAGAAAGCAGGTTTTTGGGGGGGGCTTGTTTTGGTTGCTGTTTCTGGGTTGTTTTGGTTGCTGTTTCTGGGTTGTTTTGGTTGCTGTTTCTGGGTTGCTGGCTTCTCTAGCTCCAAATCAGGGATATGTCAGGCAGAAAGAAACCCAGGAACTCACCACTATGTTGTTCCTTGGGTCCCAAGGTCCCTAGCTGCTTACCTCCTTCTCTCACCTTTCAGAGTCCACTTATGTTTGTTTCATATAATGTCCAGTGTTTTCAGTTGTACTTAGGAGGAATGGGGAAACGTATATCTACTCCATATTCCTGGAAGCGGAAGTCCTGGCTCACTTTAATTTTATGTTAATCCAGGGTTAACTAGAGAATCTGCTTGTTTCTAAACCTGTCAGAAATCTTTCCAAAACATTTATGTTCCAGCCTTATTACGTATGTAGGCAGGAAATACAGTATTTCGCGCTCGTAAAATACAAGCTAGTTGTTCCTTAAGGCCTATGAGGCTTGAAATGCTCAGGGCCACCTTCTCAATCTTTGTGGTCCACTTTTACAGTATTAAGAGGCTGTTTGTGTGAGGCTGATGTGTATTGGGAAGAGGAGGTGTGACTGAAGTTGAGAACTGTGGGTGGTGAGCTATATTATTGAAAAATCAAGATCGCTAAAAGGGAGCGTCCGTGAGATGTCTCCAGAAAAGGAACGTGAGGCTAGGAGGAAGTATCTGCTTTGGGTCTTGAATAGGCAGACATCCAGGGGATCTAGCAGCCAGTTCCATTAATTAACTAGCTATTTGTAAAGTACTGTTTTGTCTTAATAACAAGTAACCATTGCTAACAGTTTGGTCTATATCCTTCCAATCCTTTTTCTATGAATTTGCAAATGTCTAATATATAGAGAGAGGCTGTATAGTTGTGGTCAAAAGTATAGACTCTTTAACCCTCCAACCTGGGTTCAGATCTTGGCTCTGCCACTTACTGCTGTGTGACCTTTGTCAGGGTACTCTACCTCTTAGTGCCTGAGTTCTCATCTCTAAAGTGGGGATTAATAACAGAACTTTCCTCAGAGAATTGTGGTGAGGATTAAATGAGCTAATAATGTTCATAAAGTGCCTAAAACAGTGACTGGCATTAGCTTGAGCTATGTAGCTGTTAGTATGTTATTGTTATTATTATTATTTGTACAAATGCTATATATAATATTCTTTGACTTTCCTCTTTTCCTTAACAATATATATAGGAAATCTGTCCATGTTATGTCTGGACAAGTATATCAACCTCATTCTTTCTAATGGGTGTTTTCCACTGTATAGTAAATAACTTGTTAACCACTGCTTTGCTAATGAAAACTTTTTATTTTTGCCTTTGCAAAGCAGTGCTGTGATAAGTATCCCTGTACATAGATCTCTGGGTGTGTGCTGATGGATCAAAAGATACGTACATTTAAAATTTTAGTAGTTACCACCGGTAGCTTTTCAGAAATGCTTTACCAGTTTATATATACTCCCAGTAAATGGTATACAAAATTTTCTATTTACCCTCATCCTTACCATCATTGAACACAGGCTCCGGACGCGCAGGCTCAGCGGCCATGGCTCACGGGCCTAGCCACTCCGCGGCATGTGGGATCTTCCCGGACCGGGGCATGAACCCATGTCCCACGCATCAGCAGGTGGACTCTCAACCACTGCGCCACCAGGGAAGCCCAATAAATTCTTTATTATCAGTCTTCTTATTTTTATTTTTCCAAACTAGGAGCTTGTGCTGTAAATTTGCAGTTCTGTTACTAGTAATGAGGTTGAGCATCTTTTCATGTTTATTGGCCATTTGTGCTTTTTAAATTAATTTCCTGTCTTTACAGTTGACTCATTTGGTTGGCTTTTACTTATTGATTTGTAGGATTCCTTCATCTCTTCTGTTTATTAATTCTTTGCCTGTTATATTTGTTATGTATATTTTTCTCAGACCATCATTGTCTTTCAACTTTGTTCATAGTATCAAACTTGGTTTGTTCATCTAATCAAAGTTTTTCACTTTATGTAGTCACATCTGTCAAATTTTTTCTTTTTGGACTTAATGGTTTAAAAGCTCTGTCTAGATGCTAAAATTAGTAGGTAGAAGTTTTAGGAGAAACAGTATATTTACATAGTCTCAAAGTATCTCACAAAATACTAATTGCAAAAGAATAAAAGTGGGGAAACCAAGCAGATACCACCTTAGCAAGTGGTCCAAGTTAACATTACCAGTAAGGAGACAAGTCAGTATCACGTGCCTCTTGATACGATTGTAAATGTTACATATGTATGTGAGAGAGAGAGAAGGAGCAAATATGGTAAAATGTTAACATTTTAGGGAATCTGGGCAACGGGTATACAGGAATTCTTTATATTATTTTTGTAACAACTCTAAATCTTAAATTATTTCAAAATAAAAATTAAAGACAGAAAAAGCCTGCCTATCCCAGGATTATAGAAATATTAGGCTTTATTTTAAGCCAATACTTCATCTTGTTTTGTTGATTTGGCTTTTTAAATACCCAGATTTTTATTTTGGAGTGTAGTATGAGGTGGGGTCTGACTTATTTTTTCCAGATGTGTAGCTGTGTTCTGAGCACCACCCTCTACCTCTCTGATGTGCTGTGGTTGTCGTAGGCTCGATCGCTGCATATACTGCACAGGGCTGTGCTTTAGTCTGGCTAAAAGCTCACTTCCTGACCCAGAGGTGGAACTCAGCAGCTTCTTTTCCCTTAGGGATAGGACCCTTACGTGGACAACACAGTACATGAGGCAAACAAAAATAAGCTGTATTATGGTCTCCTTCTGACCTCTGCCGACCCTCAGCCAGACCACCAGGGTTGAGGGGGAGATAGCTGATCTGGGGGATCCACAAGGAATGCTGGGTAGGCCTTGCCTGTAGGGCTGGGATGTGAGTCCCATGTGCCTTTTCAGTAGGTATAACAACAGCTACACTGCAGCAGGCCCAGGGCCAGGGGTAGCACCCCAGTTTGGTCAAATTATACCACGAACAAACAGCAAATCGTGCCCTTAACATTCAACCCTGGCTTTTGGCTTAAATCCAAACTCCTGCGTTACGACAGTGTTGCAACATCTTGCTTATAACTGGAGGCCTGCCGCCATCAACTCATTTAGGAAGCAGTTTGGTGATCAGTCTTGTTGCAGGATGACATTTGCTTGAGCCCCAAAGAGGGGAATTTTCCAGACTATTTCTAGGCTCTCTTCCATTTCATTAATTTATTTAACCGATTCTTCTACAATAACACACTGTTCTAGTTATTGAAATTTTATAGCATGTGGATTTTTTTGAAGTCAGCAATTCCTTGATTTTCTAAAAATTGAGGTGAAATTAACCATTTTAAAGTGAACAGCTCAGAGGCATTTAGTGCAATTACAGTCCCAGAACATTTTATCACCCCAAAAGAAAACCATGTACCCCTTAAAAAGTCACTGGCCTCCCCGCTCCCAGTCCCTGGCAACCACCATCTGGGTTCTGTCTCTGTGGATTTACCTATCCTGGATATTCTGTATAAATGGAATCATATAATGTATGACCTTTTTTGTTTGGCTTCTTTCACCCAGCATAAGCTTGCAAGGTTTTCATAGCATGTGTGATATCTGATTGAGTGATTTCCTTCCTTTCTGTATTCATTTTTCAAAATTTTTGGTTATTACAACCTACTATCTGAAAGAACTTGAGAATCAACTTGTCAAATTCCACAAAATATTATGTTTTGACTCACAGTACAATGCACTGAGTTAAGTTGATTTGAGGGGAATCCATATATTTACAATATTGAATTTTCCCATCTAGGAACATGGTTTGCATTTCTATTTATTTCTGTCTTGTTTTATGTCCTTCAGTAAAGTTTTATAGTGTTCCTCGTATGTCATTTCATTTCTGTATGTGCTTTGTTTCCAATGTAAATGGGTTCTTTTTAAATACAGCTTTATTGAGATAAAATTGATCTACAGTATACTGCATACATCTTAAGTGTTCAGTTTGATCAATTTTGACGTAGGTATGTATACATCTGTGAAACCATCATCACGGTCAAGGTGACAAGCATGTCCACCACTGCCACAGACCATTCCTAAGACACCACTGGTCTACTTTCTCTCACTGTAGACTAGGTTGCATTTTTTAGAATTTTAGATAAATTCTTTTTTTTTTTTTTTGCGGTACGCGGGCCTCTCACTGTTGTGGCCTCTCCCGTTGCGGAGCACAGGCTCCGGATGCGCAGGCTCAGCGGCCATGGCTCACGGGCCCAGCCACTCCGCGGCATGTGGGATCTTCCCGGACCGGGGCACGAACCCGTGTCCCCCGCATCGGCAGGCGGACTCTCACCACTGCGCCACCAGGGAAGCCCGATAAGTTCTTTTTCTGGCCTGGCTTTTTTCTCTCAGAATTTTTTTTGTTTGATTTTTTTCCCTCAGAATAATTATTTTGAAATTCATCTCTTTTGTTGAGTATATCAGTAGTTTTTATTTGCTTGTTAATTAGCAGTAAGTACTTCATTGAATACTTACATGACTGTTTGCTTGTCGATGAGTATTTGGGTTGTTTCCAGTTTGGACTATTAAAAATCAAGCTACTCTGAACTTTCAGATACAAGTCTTTGTGTGGACACATGCTTTCATTTCTCTTGGGTAAATACCTAGGACTGGATGCTGGATTGAATGGTAGAAGTATATTTAAACTTCTTAAGAAACTGCCGAACTATTTTCTAAGTTTTTATATCATTTTGCATTCCTACCAGCAGGACATGAGAGTTTAGTTGTTTCATATCCTTGTCAACACTTAATTTTTTCATTCTTTTTAATTTTAGCCATTCTAGTGTGTGCGTAGTGGCATTTGATTATGGTTTTAGTTTGCATTTCTCTGATCACTGATGATTTTGAGTATCTTACCTTATGCTTTTTTTTTCATAAATTTATTTATTTAATTTTTGGCTGCATTGGGTCTTCGTTGCTGCACGCAGGCTTTCTCTAGTTGTGGCGAGCGGGGGCTGCTCTTCGTCGCGGTGCGTGGGCTTCTCATTGCAGTGGCTTCTCTTGTTGCGGAGCATAGGCTCTAGGCACGTGGGCTTCAGTAGTTGTGCCACTTGGGCTCAGTAGTTGTGGCTCGGGGCTCTAGAGTGCAGGCTCAGTAGTTGTGGCACACGGGCTTAGTTGCTCCGCGGCATGTGGGATCTTCCCAGACCAGGGCTCAAACCCGTGTCGCCTGCATTGGCAGGTGGATTCTTAACCACTGCGCCACCAGGGAAGTCCAACCTTATGCTTTTTTGCCATTGGTATATCTTCTTTGGTGATGTGTCTGTTCAGATTTTTTTGCCCATTTTTTAAATTGGGCTGTTTGTCTTACTATCCAGTTTGAAGAGTTCTTTGTATATTCGAAATATCAATACAAGTCCTTGGTTGGATACGTGTTTTACAAATATTTTCTCGCAGTCTCTAGATTGCCTTTTCATTTTCTTCACCGTACTTTTGAAAGGCAAAGGTTTTAAAGTTTGATGAATTCAGTTTATTAATTTTTTCTTTTGTAGTTAGTGTTTTGTATTACATTTAAGAAATCTTTGCCAAATGCAGGTCAAGACTTTTCTTTATAATGTCTTCTAGAAGTTTTATGGATTTAGCTCTTACGTTTAGGTCAATGACTTATTTAATTTTTATATGTGTTATGATATAGGGATCAAGTGTCACTTTTACATATAGCTGTCAAATTGTTATAGCACCCTTTTTTTTAAAAAAAAAAGATTATCCTTTCTTCATTGAATTGTTTTGGCACCTTTGTCAAAAGTCAGCTAATCTTATATGTATAAGTATATTGCTCACTGTATTCTATTCCATTGATCTATATATCTATGTGCCAAAACCACACCCTTTGGTTATTGCAGCTTTATAATAATTTTCAAATCAAGTAGTCCTCTAACTTTATTCTTTTTCAAAGTTATTTTGGTTATCCTAGGTCCTTTGAGTTTTAATATAAATTCTAGAATCAGTATGTCAATTTCTACAGAAAAGGCCTGCTGGGATTTTGATTGGGGTTGTGGTAAATGTATGCATCAATGTGCAGAGAATCAACATCTTAACAGCACTGAGCCTTCAGATCCAATAACATGGTATATCTCTTCATTTATTTAAGTCCTCTTTAATTTCTCTCGAATCTTTTTTTAGTTTTCAGTGTAGAAGTCATGAAGATCTTTTGTTACATTTTTCCTTAAGCATTTCATATTTTTGATGCTATTGTAAATGGTATTTATTTCCATTTTAATTCATTCTATTTTACAGAGATAACAATTCAATTTTGTTTATTGACTTGGTATTCTGCAACCTTGATTAGTTCTTATGCTTTTTTTTTTAGTATTCCTTATAATTTTCTACATAGACCATCGTGTTGTCTGTGAATAAAAACAATTTTGCTTCTTCATGTCTGGTGTGTATGCCTTTTATTTATTTTTCTTGCCTTATTCACTGACTAGATCACTGGCTAGAACCTCCAGTGCACTCTTGAGGTGGTGAAGGCAGACATGCTTGCTTTGTTCCAGATCTTAAGAGAAAATCATTCAGTGTTTCACCACTTAATTATAGTGTTAGCTGTAGATTTTTTTGGTAGATAGTCTTTAACAGGATTAGGAAGTACCCTTCTAGAGAGTTTTTATCATATATGGGTGTTGAATTTTGTCAAATGCTTTATCTGCCTCTATGTAGATGGTCATATGGTTTTTCCTTTTGTCTTTTATTATGATGAAATATACTGATTGACTTTCTTTAGTTAATTTTTATTGCTTTATTGCTTTATTGCTTTTATGGTTGCTTTACAATATTGTGTTAGCCTCCACTGCACAGCAAAATGAATCAGCCATACACATACATGTATCCCGTCCCTTCACTGATTGACTTTTGGATGTTAAACCAAACTTGCATTTCTGGAATAAACCCCAAATGACATATTCTGTTGTCCTTTCAATATATCATTAGATCAGTTTGCGAAAATTTTTTGAGATATTTTATATAGAGGTTCATGAGAAATATTGATTGTTCTGTGGGTTTCTTTTCTTATAATTTCTTTGTCCGGTTTTGGTATTAGGGTAATGCTGGAGTCATAGAATGAGTTGGAAAGTGTTCCTTCCTCATCTGTTTTCTGGAATAGTTAGTGTAGAATTAGTATTTTTTCTTCTTTAAATATTTATAGAATTTACCAGTGAAGCTATCTGGACATAGGAGTGTTTTTAACTTCAGTTCAAGTTTTTAAATAAATACAATGCTATTTAAGTTACCTACTCTTAAATGAGCTTTGGTAATCTGTGTCTGTCAAGGAATTTTTCCATTTAAGTTTTCCAGTGCCTGGGCATAAAGTTGTTTGTAATATCTCCTTATCGTTTTAAATATCTCTAGGCTCTGTAGAATATCCTCTTCTTCATTCCCAATAATGATAATTGGTATCAGCTCTCTTTTTTCCTTCCTCGGGCTGCCTGGGTTTTATTAATCTTCTCAAGAAACTAGCTTTTTTGGTTTTATTGATTTTTCTCTATTATTTTTGTTTTCTATTTTGTTATCTTTATTCCCTTCTACTTACTTTGGATTCAATATTTTTGTTTTTTATTTGTTTTTAATAAATCTATTTATTTATTTTTGGCTGTGTTGAGTCTTTGTTGCTGTGCACAGGCTTTCTTTAGTTGCGGTGAGCGGGGGCTACTCTTCTTTGTTGCGGTGCGTGGGCTTCTCATTGCGGTGGCTTCTCTTGTTGTGGAGCATGGGCTCTAGGCACGCGGGCTTCAGTAGTTGTGGCACGTGGGCTCTACAGCACAGGCTCAGTAGTTGTGGCACACGGGCTTAGGTGCTCCGCAGCACGTGGGATCTTCCCGGACCAGGGCTCAAACCCATGTCCCCTGCGTTGGCAGTCGGATTTTTAACCACGGTGCCACCAGGGAAGTCCCAAAACAGTGGATTTTTTTTTTTTTTTTTTTTTTGGCTGTGCCGTGCGGTTTGTGGGATCTTAGTTCCCCGATCAGGGATTGAACCCACGCCCCCTGCAGTGGAAGCATGGAGTCTTAACCACTGGACCACCAGGGAAGCCCCTTAATTTTTTTAAATAAATTTATTTATTTGTTTTTATTTTTGGCTCTGTTGGGTCTTCATTGCTGTGCATGGGCTTTCTCTAGTCATGGCGAGCAGGGGCTACTCTTCATTGTGGTGTGTTGGCTTCTCACTGTGGTGGCTTCTCTTGTTGCGGAGCATGGGCGCCAGGCTCACGGGCTTCAGTAGTTGTGGCACACAGGCTTAGTAGTTGTGGCACGCGGGCTTAGTTGCTCTGCGGCATGTGGGATCTTCCCGGACCAGGGCTCGAACCCGTGTCCCTTGCATTGACAGGCGGATTCTTAACCACTGTGCCACCAGGGAAGCCCCACCCCCTTGTTTTTTAAAAGTAGAGGTTTGGGTCATTGATTGGAGAGCTTTCTTCATTTCCAACAAAAACAATGTAATGCTGTGAATTTCCCTCTAACTCTGCATTAGCTGCATCCCTCAAATTTTGATATGTTGTGTTTAATTTTAATTCCATTCACAATACTGATTTCCCTTTTCATTTCTTCTTTGACCCATGGGTTGTTGAGGTGTCTGTTATCTTGCTTCCATATGTTTGTGGATTTTGCAGATATACCTTTGTTATTGACATCTTATTTAATTCTGTGTCATCAGAGAATAACTCAGTTTTATGGCCTAGCATGAGTCAGCAAACTTTTTTGCTGAGGTTCAGATAGTAAATATTTTAAGCTTTGTGGGCCACATATGGTCTCGACTGCATATTCATTTTTTTTTTTTAACCCTTAACAAATAGAAAAACCATTTGTAACTCACAGACTGTACAAAAACAGGCTACAGGATGGATTGGCCTACATTGACCCCAAGCCTAGACTATGATCTGTAAATGTTTCTTTTCTCCTGAAAGGAATGTATATTTTGCTGTTCTTGCAATTGGAAAATTTCTGGTCGTTATTAAAATAGTTCTTCATCTTTCTTTTCTCTGGGACCCTAATTACATGTATATAGACCACTTGATATTGTCCCACAGCTCAGGTATCTTAGATGAACACATGGAAGGAAATAACATAGATATAATCATGATGTAAGAGAAAAGAAATTAGAAGTAAGAGAAAAGAGGGGAAAGTTGTTAATTCAGAATTGATTCTTTGTAAAAAGCATAATAGATAAACTTTTGGTAAATGTAATAGTAAAAGGAAAGAAAATAAATATAAGCAGAATTTAGGTTGCACAGAGGAAAGTAAGAGTATAAGGACATTTGAAAATTAGAAAAGAATATGATGTCTAGCTCTCACGTTCAGCCCGTGCAACTAAAATTGAAAATCTTGACGAGTTAGATCATTTCTATGGCTATTTAAGACGAAATTTCATAACAAACCCATATCAGAGGAAGAAATTGGAAAAGTCATTAGAGGATTATTACCAACAAAAGCACTCAACTCTTTGAGTTGGCCCAACTCTTTTTAAGGCAGCAGTCTATAAAATTGTCAAGAACAGGTAATTCCCACATTCTGCAAGCTATCTTAAAACTTTGAAAAATGTTGGGAAGCTTCTCAGTTTGTGTAGAGGAAAACTAATCTTTTAAAAATTTATCTTATGTCCAACAACCTCATTGAATTCTTCTGTTGTTTCTACTTCCCCACCCTGTTTGTTGGCTGTTCCATGACCCTTTGGATCATGTTTTAGGCTGACAAGTTTATTATGAGTTTTATGCAATAGGAAATTATGTGATTGCAAATTGCATGATGTTTGTGGAGAGAGGCAGATGAGAGGGGAAGGGTTTAAGAAGGGGTTGACCTGTTGACTAAGCAAATGTCCAACAATTCTATATTCTCCACTGTTTTTGTAAGGCCTGTTGAATCGTCTCCCAGTGCCTCTCCCTATCTCCATTCTGACCTGTCTTTCCGACATTCTCTCCAGTGGAAACTTTCTAAAAGATCAGATTACTCACCTGCTTAGAATGGTCCTCCAGCCCTCTGTTTTTAGATTCAAAGGCAAGTTCATTGTTTTACTCACTACTGAATGCTTAGCAGCTAGCACTCAGTAGGTGTTTATCAAATGGGTGGACCTCACTGGAATCTAAGACCTTTCTGATGTGCCCCTTCCCTGCATTTCTAGCCCTCCTGCTGCCCGTGGGAACTCTGTATAGCTCTCCAGATGTGCCGTTGCCATTCTTGCCTCGGCGCCTTTGCGCACGCACTCCGTTCCTCTCCCTGTGGAGTTACGTTCGAGCTCTGTGTTATGATAGTGCCTTTACTTTCCTCCATTGCAGCTCTTACCACTCTAGTTACAGAGGCCGGTTAGCGTGCCCCTTTCCCTGCAGCCAAGGCCCTGGAAGCCGTGCAGTGGTGTCTTTCATAGGCTCTCCCTCCAGCACGGTGCTTGGCTGCGTCCATGCTCCACCAGGCATGCAACGAGCGTTTATTGAAGTAGCTGACTCCTTTCTGTTTTGCCTTTCTGTGTCTGGGATATTGGATGCCAGCATCCAGCTAAGTTATGTTTGTGTTAAACATGAATTGAAATGCAATTACAGCCAGCAGTGTGGTTTGAGGGCTGAGTAATAGAGTAAATAAGAAGGGTGACTTAGTCACGAGTGCCAGTTCATCTCCTTTGCTTTCCCGCCTCCTGTCATTGAGTGTGACTCATGAGCCGCACGAGTTCAACTTGTCTTCTCTTAAATCCTATCACTTTCACTCTTCCTGTGCTCCTAGCCTTGTTGGGTCTCTTCCAGGGCGCCTTTGTTAAAACCGGTCAGAAGCCCACAGCCAGGCCTTTGCGGGCTGGTTGGTTCCCACAGCACCTCCACAGCCCGCTCCGGTGGTCTGTGCGGAGCCTGGGAAGAGGGGGGCAGCGACACAGGGCAGGGGGAGCCTGGGCCAGGGTGCAGCCGGCATCCTTCCTCAAGCCCCGGACGCCATGCACGGTCGCTGGGGTTTCTGCTGATCCCAGGATCACTAGTTTTCACTGTTTTCTTAGCCAGATCCTGCTAGTACCCTAGCTGAGGCAAAAACAGTGCCGTTTATCAAAGATGTTGCCCTCTTATATTAGACCCGTTTTGTTTTCCTTAGCCTCATTGAACTGCATTCAGGAATTATATCTTATAATTTGGTCTTACCTTGAAGTTAATTGATTTGGTTTGATGGAAAAACTTCCTTCTTGTTCTGAAGAAGACACTTAGATGTCTTGGGGTCTCCAGGATCTTTCAGCCCTGTGCCCTTGCTTGTTAATGAGCATTTCTGTAGCCTCCCTAAGTCAGCCTGCGGGCTCCTTCGTAGAAGCGCACTGTCCTAGGTGCGGAGGAGGACTCCTTAAACTTTAGAGACGGAGCAGCTGAAGAGGGGAAGCACTCCGGTATTAGCAGTCATTTATCAAGCCCTCAACCACGTGCAGGTCCTGCGCTGGGCACTGGGGATTGTCAGGTGCAGTCCCTGCCCACGGGCAACTCACAGACCCAGACAGGAGGGGTAAAATGAGCAAAGACATGGAGCCCCTCTTCCTTCCCAAGATTGATCCCCCCATGAGAGGGGAGTTCTCAGTTCCACGTCTTCCTGCCTTGGTTCTTGCTTGTAAACCCCTCTCGTGAAAATCTCTCTCCTTCTTTCCCTCCTCTCTGCCCCTTCCCTCTCCTCACAAACACGCTGCTGTCCGCTCTGTTCCTGAAATCGGATGCAGCTCACCCCGTGCTCCCTAAGTGTCCCGCTCAATAGCTTTTTCCTCATTTTTGTTCTTCCTGATCTCATCTCAGCTTTGGGTGCTGTTGACCAGTTTCTTCCTTCCTTAGTGTGTTCATTTTCTGAATATAGAACTAACGCACACTCATCGTAGACAATTTGGAAGATATAGAAAAGTACAAGGAAGAAAAAAAGTGGCTCATAATCCTATCACTCAGAGGAAAAATGCTGTTAACATTTTGACATACATCCTTTAGTTTTTTTCCCTCCGTGTGTGTGTCTTAGCAGTAGTGGGATTCTGTCATATATTCTATGTAATAACATGCTTATTATTGCATTGTATGTTACTATTATACTATCGCAGTATTTTCTTGAGTCATCAGATATTCTTCTCTAGCCCTTCTTTCCTGAAGCACTCTTATCCCTTAAATGAGATTCCGCCTCTCTCCTCCTTTGCTCTTCCCCGATTTCCCCTTTGCGTGGTATCTCTGCCACCCCGCCCCCCCGCCCCCAGGTTCTGAGCCGGTCTCCTTCACTGTATGCTCTCCTCCAGCCTGGGGCCAGTCACTCCCCACTCCTCACCCACCCCTGCTAGCCTCGCGCCCCAGCCAGGCCCACGTTTCCACCTGCCTGGCAGACAAGCCCACAGGTCGTGGCTGGCTGACACTCGGCCTGAATATTCCCATACTGAACTGTCTTGTGTGTCCTCCCCAACTCCCCACCCAGGTCCCCAACCCACAACTGCCCCTGCTCTGAACTCCCTCCCACTTGGAGGCCAGGACCTCACCATTCGTGTCCTGGATGGTCTCTTCCAGGAGGACTCTGGTCCCTCCCTTCTCAGCTCTGGATCTTCTCCTTTAAGCATCACTCTTAGAATTTCTCCTCCCGCTCTGAGCTCTCCAGACACTCTCCCTCTTGCCCAGGGGCGAGCCCTGAGTCCTGCATCTGCCCTGCTCCTGCACCCTGCCGTGTGTCTCCTCTCAGAGTCCCGCCATCCCAGCTCCTCGCAAGTGGGCCTCTTAGGACCCAACCAGGCCCCTGTCATTTCTGGTCCTGTCTTCTTTGGGGCCGTGCCTTCCCCTCTTCCTCTGCTTCATTCCTGCCTGTTGATGCTTTATGAGGCCCCCACCTAAAGCTGCCTTTGATTCTTCTCTCGCCCCACCCCCCACACCCTGAATATCCGTGCTGTGTCTGTCCCTGTGCTAGTTGCTTCCATGGATAGTATCTACTTTGCAGAGTGACCGCATGAAGATACTATTATAATCTTATTTTACAAATAAGAAAACAACCTCAGAGAGCTCAAGGGCTCAAGATCACACAACAGGTGGGTCTCCTGCCTCTAAGTGTTGTGTCCTCTTGCTGACTCATCACATCTTCTGGCTTTCCTCTGAGGGAGGTTCCGCGTCTTACTCATACTTGTATATGCTGAAGCGCATGGTGCCATGCCTTGTGTATCGTAAGTGCTTAGTAAATATTTGCTGAAAGAAAAGTAAAGACTTGTGGCCTGATGGGATGAATTGCAGCCTAGTGATGACTGTACCCATAGGTTGAAGTCTCTATTTAAAGCCAGGTCAGCCAGCATACCCCACTGTGGCACGGGACGGACACAGTGCTTCTGACACAATGTGAGCAGCAATATTTACCACTGAGGAAGTGTTTTCTGTATGCTAGGTGCTCGGCAAGGCTCATAATTGTATCTTTTAATTATTACTACAACTGCGTGAGATAGAACCTATTGTCTCCATTTACAGAGGCAGAAGCTGAGGCTCAGAGAGGTTGAGGAGCTCAGCCAAGGTCACACAGCTACTAAGTGGCAAAGCCAGGATTTGAATTCACATCTGTCCTGTACCAAAGCCCATGTTTTAAGCTGCTGTGTTCTGCCTCCCTGGCCCAGGAGAGTAGGTATTGGACCGTGTGAGGCCTAGATTGTTAGCTCATAGCCAGAAAGGGACTTTGGAACACTGTGCCATGGTTAGCCGGGACAGAGAGGGTGGTCTTCAGGGGCTGAGCTAGGCTTCAGCAGCAGCTTCTCTTTTGTTCTCTTTTCCTTCCTCTGCTTGGCAGACTCATCCTCCATAACGAAATTCTTACTCTCCGGATTCCGTGATAGAGAGAGAGTCAGTGAACCCTGCCTTTTTTTTTGTAAATTAACAATATCTTCATGACATTTTAAAAATTATAAAAGCTCATTTCAGAAAATCCAAATCATATAGAATTACAGAAATAAAGAGCAAAAATATTACCTTTTCTTCCCTGTAATCCTACACGTATTATTAACAGTTTGGAAATATCCCGCTAGGCTTGTTTTTTCCTTTTGCAAGAAATTGTATTTATTTATTTATTTATTTATTTATTTATTTTTGCGGTATGTGGGCCTCTCACTGTTGTGGCCTCTCCTGTTTGCGGAGCACAGGCTCCGGACGCGCAGGCTTAGCGGCCATGGCTCACGGGCCCAGCCGCTGCACGGCATGTGGGATCTTCCTGGACCGGGGCACGAACCTGCGTCCCCTGCATCGGCAGGCGGACTCTCAACCACTGCGCCACCAGGGAGGCCCCTGTATTTATTTTTAATAAAATAAGGAATACAAAAACTTCTTGATCCCCTGTCCCCCCGCTCCTCCCCAAAGACCCTCCTTCAGGTACTGTTGCGTTGGGGCTCCCAGCTCCCGGGCTCTCTGGCCGCCGCCGGCCGAGGAGTCCGGAGGCATCCGGGGGAGGGGAGTCCCGCGCAGGGCCGGGCTGGGGAAAACGCCTGTGGCACTGCCCCGCGCTAACAAAGGGAACCCGCTGCCTGCCGGCTGGGGCGTGGAGCTGGCTGAGCTGCCGCAGCTTCGGCGGCCGAGAGCGCAGCGAGCAGAGTAGAGTGAACTGTGTAGAGATCTGCAAAGAGCAGCTTAGAGAGAAGCAGTGAAGTCCTGGACCGCAGCTGAAATGAACTGGTCCACTTGAACCTGCCCAAGCCCTGGGGCAAGGCCTCTGTCCCAGCACTGAGCTGTGTGGATGAAAGGCTCTTGGTGCTCCAGCCAGGAGTCAGGGCTCTGCCTCTGAGGTAGGAGAGCCAACTTCAGGACACTGGTCAACAAGAGACCTCCCAGCTCCACATAATATTAAACGGTGGAAATATCCCAGAGACTTCCATCTTAACACCAGCACCCAGCTTCACTCAACGACCAGCAAGCCACAGTGCTGGACAACCTATGCCAAACAACTAACAAAACAGGAACACAACCCCACCCATTAGCAGAGAGGCTGCCTAAAATCATAATAAGGCCACAGACACCCCAAAACACACCACCAGACGTGAACCTGCCCACTAGAGAGACAAGATCCAGCCTCATCCAGCACAACACAGGCACTAGTCCCCTCCACCAGGAAGCCTACACAACCCACTGAAACAACCTTAGCCACTGGAGACAGACATCAAAAACAACGGGAACTACGAAAGTGCAGCCTGCAAAAAGGAGACCCCAAACACAGTAAGATAAGCAAAATGAGAAGACAGAAAAACACACAGCAGATGAAGGAGCAAGATAAAAACCCACCAGACCTAACAAATGAAGAGGAAATAGGCAATCTACCTGAAAAAGAATTCAGAATAATGATAGTAAGGATGATCCGAAATCTTGGAAGTAGAATGGACAAAATGCAAGAAACAGTTAACAAGGACCTACAAGAACTAAAGATGAAACAAGCAACGATGAACAATGCAATAAATGAAATTAAAATCACTCTAGATAGGATCAATAGCAGAATAACTGAGGCAGAAGAACGGATAAGTGACCTGGAAGATAAAGTAGTGGAAATAACTACTGCAGAGCAGAATAAAGAAAAAAGAATGAAAAGAACTGAGGACAGTCTCAGAGACCTCTGGGACAACATGAAACGCACCAACATTCGAATTATAGGGGTTCCAGAAGAAGAAGAAAGAAAGAAAGGGACTGAGAAAATATTTGAAGAGATTATAGTTGAAAACTTCCCTAATATGGGAAAGGAAATAGTTAATCAAGTCCAGGAAGCACAGAGGGTCCCATACAGGATAAATACAAGGAGAAACACGCCAAGACACATATTAATCAAACTGTCAAAAATTAAATACAAAGAAAGCATATTAAAAGCAGCAAGGGAAAAACAACAAATAACACACAAGGGAATCCCCATAAGGTTAACAGCTGATCTCTCAGCAGAAACCCTACAAGCCAGAAGGGAGTGGCAGGACATACTGAAAGTGCTGAAGGAGAAAAGCCTGCAACCAAGACTACTCTACCCAGCAAGGATCTCATTCACATTTGATGGAGAAATTAAAACCTTTACAGACAAGCAAAAGCTGAGAGAGTTCAGCACCACCAAACCAGCTTTACAACAAATGCTAAAGGAACTTCTCTAGACACGAAACACAAGAGAAGGAAATGACCTATAGTAGCGAACCCAAAACAATATATAAAATGGAAATAGGAACATACATATCGATAATTACCTTAAATGTAAATGGACTAAATGCTCCCACCAAAAGACACAGATTGGCTGAATGGATACAAAAACAAGACCCTTATATATGCTGTCTACAAGAGACCCACTTCAGAACTAGAGACACATACAGACTGAAAGTAAGGGGATGGAAAAAGATATTCCATGCAAATGGAAACCAAAAGAAAGCTGGAGTAGCAATTCTCATATCAGACAAAATAGACTTTAAAATAAGGACTATTAAAAGGGACAAAGAAGGACACTACATAATGATCAAGGGATCGATCCAAGAAGAAGATATAACAATTGTAAATATTTATGCACCCAACATAGGAGCACCTCAATACATAAGGCAAATACTAACAACCATAAAAGGGGAGATCAACAGTAACACATTCATAGTAGGGGACTTTAACACCCCACTTTCACCCATGGACAGATCATCCAAAATGAAAATAAATAAGGAAACACAAGCTTTAAATGATACATTAAACAAGATGGACTTAATTGATATTTATAGGACACTCCATCCAAAAACAACAGAATACACATTTTTCTCAAGTGCTCATGGAACATTCTCCAGGATAGATCATATCTTGGGTCACAAATCAAGCCTTGGTAAATTTAAGAAAACTGAAATTGTATCAAGTATCTTTTCCGACCACAACGCCATGAGACTAGATATCAATTACAGGAAAAGATCTGTAAAAAATACAAACACATGGAGGCTAAACAATACACTACTTAATAATGAAGTGATCACTGAAGAAATCAAAGAGGAAATAAAAAAATACCTAGAAACAAATGACAATGGAGACACAACGACCCAAAACCTATGGGATGCAGCAAAAGCAGTTCTAAGGGGGAAGTTTATAGCAATACAAGCCCACCTTAAGAAGCAGGAAACATCTCGAATAAACAACCTAACCTTGCACCTCAAGCAATTAGAGAAAGAAGAACAAAAAAACCCCAAAGCTAGCAGAAGGAAAGAAATCATAAAAATCAGATCAGAAATAAATGAAAAAGAAATGAAGGAAACAATAGCAAAGATCAATAAAACTAAAAGCTGGTTCTTTGAGAAGATAAACAAAATAGATAAACCACTAGCCAGACTCATCAAGAAAAAAAGGGAGAAGACTCAAATCAATAGAATTAGAAATGAAAAAGGAGAAGTAACAACTGACACTGCAGAAATAAAAAAAATCATGAGAGATTACTACAAGCAACTCTATGCCAATAAAATGGACAATCTGGAAGAAATGGACAAATTCTTAGAAATGCACAACCTGCCAAGACTGAATCAGGAAGAAATAGAAAATATGAACAGACCAATCACAAGCACTGAAATTGAAACTGTGATTAAAAACCTTCCAACAAACAAAAGCCCAGGACCAGATGGCTTCACAGGTGAATTCTATCAAACGTTTAGAGAAGAGCTAACACCTATCCTTCTCAAACTCTTCCAAAATATAGCAGAGGGAGGAACACTCCCAAATTCCTTCTATGAAGCCACCATCACCTTGATACCAAAACCAGACAAGGATGTCACAAAGAAAGAAAACTACAGGCCAATATCACTGATGAACATAGATGCAAAAATCCTCAACAAAATACTAGCAAACAGAATCCAACAGCACATTAAAAGGATCATACACCATGATCAAGTGGGGTTTATTCCAGGAATGCAAGGATTCTTCAATATACGCAAATCTATCAATGTGATAAACCATATTAACAAATTGAAGGAGAAAAACCATATGATCATCTCAATAGATGCAGAGAAAGCTTTCGACAAAATTCAACACCCATTTATGATAAAAACCCTGCAGAAAGTAGGCATAGAGGGAACTTTCCTCAACATAATAAAAGCCATATATGACAAGCCCACAGCAAACATCATCCTCAATGGTGAAAAACTGAAAGCATTTCCACTAAGATCAGGAACAAGACAAGGTTGCCCACTCTCACCACTCTTATTCAACATAGTTTTGGAAGTTTTAGCCACAGCAATCAGAGAAGAAAAGGATATAAAAGGAATCCAAATCGGAAAAGAAGAAGTAAAGCTGTCACTGTTTGCAGATGACATGATACTATACATAGAGAATCCTAAAGATGCTACCAGAAAACTACTAGAGCTAATCAATGAATTTGGTAAAGTAGCAGGATACAAAATTAATGCACAGAAATCTCTGGCATTCCTATATACTAATGATGAAAAATCTGAAAGTGAAATCAAGAAAACACTCCCATTTACCATTGCAACAAAAAGAATAAAATATCTAGGAATAAACCTACCTAAGGATACGAAAGACCTGTATGCAGAAAATTATAAGACACTGATGAAAGAAATTAAAGATGATACAAATAGATGGAGAGATATACCATGTTCTTGGATGGGAAGAATCAACATTGTGAAAATGACTCTACTACCCAAAGCAATCTACAGATTCAATGCAATCCCTATCAAACTACCACTGGCATTTTTCACAGAACTAGAACAAAAAATTTCGCAATTTGTATGGAAACACAAAAGACCCCGAATAGCCAAAGCAATCTTGAGAACGAAAAAAGGAGCTGGAGGAATAAGGCTCCCTGACTTCAGACTATATTACAAAGCAACAGTAATCAAGACAGTATGGTACTGGCACAAAAACAGAAAGATAGATCAGTGGAACAGGATAGAAAGCCCAGAGATAAACCCACGCACATATGGACACCTTATCTTTGATAAAGGAGGCAGGAATGTACAGTGGAGAAAGGACAGCCTCTTCAATAAATGGTGCTGGGAAAACTGGACAGGTACATGTAAAAGTATGAGATTAGATCACTCCCTAACACCATACACAAAAATAAGCTCAAAATGGATTAAAGACCTAAATGTAAGGCCAGAAACTATCAAACTCTTAGAAGAAAACATAGGAAGAACACTCTATGACATAAATCACAGCAAGATCCTTTCTGACCCACCTCCTAGAATAATAGAAATAAAAACAAAAATAAACAAATGGGACCTAATGAAACTTCAAAGCTTTTGCACAGCAAAGGAAACCATAACCAAGACCAAAAGACAACCCTCAGAATGGGAGAAAACATTTGCAAATGAAGCAACTGACAAAGGATTAATCTCCAAAATTTACAAGCAGCTCATGCAGCTCAATAACAAAAAAACAAACAACCCCATCCAAAAATGGGCAGAAGACCTAAATAGACATTTCTCCAAAGAAGATATACAGAATGCCAACAAACACATGAAAGAATGCTCAACATCATTAATCATTAGAGAAATGCAAATCAAAACTACAATGAGATATCATCTCACACCAGTCAGAATGGCCATCATCAAAAAATCTAGAAACAATAAATGCTGGAGAGGGTGTTTAGAAAAGGGGACACTCTTGCACTGCTGGTGGGAATGTGAATTGGTTCAGCCACTGTGGAGAACAGTATGGAGGTTCCTTAAAAAACTACAAATAGAATTACCATATGACCCAGCAATCCCACTACTTGGCATATACCCTGAGAAAACCAAAATTCAAAAAGAGTCATGTACCAAAATGTTCATTGCAGCTCTATTTACAATAGCCAGGACATGGAAACAACCTAAGCGCCCATCATCGGATGAATGGATAAAGAAGATGTGGCACATATACACAATGGAATATTACTCAGCCTTAAAAAGAAATGAAATTGAGCTATTTGTAATGAGATGGATAGACCTAGAGTCTGTCATACAGAGTGAAGTAAGTCAGAAAGAAAAAGACAAATACCGTATGCTAACACATATATATGGAATTTAAGGGAAAAAAATGTCATGAAGAACCTAGGGGTAAGATAGGAATAAAGACGCAGACCTACTGGAGAACGGACTTGAGGGTATGGGGAGGGGGAGGGGTGAGTGTTGACAGGGCGAGAGAGAGTCATGGACATATACACACTAACAAACGTAGTAAGGTAGATAGCTGGGGGGAAGCAGCCGCAAGGCACAGGGATATTAGCTCAGTGCTTTGTGACAGCCTGGAAGGGTGGGATGGGGAGAGTGGGAGGGAGGGAGACGCAAGAGGGAAGACATATGGGAACATGTGTGTATGTATAGCTGATTCACTTTGTTGTAAAGCAGAAACTAACACACCATTGTAGAGCAATTGTGCCCCAATAAAGATGTTTAAAAAAAAAAAAAAAACTTCTTATTTTCGAAATATCAAACAACACAGCCAAAGCTCAAGCGCCTTTCGACCACACCTGATTTCTATTAGCTGCTGTCATCCATTGGCTTTTTCTTCCTTCTCCTCTGCATTTGCATATGTAAATAACTTTCAGAACTACAGCTTCATAACTTGTCTTCTCAGTATGAATTAGATCATGCAGTGAGCTCTCGCTACATCTTTACTGAAGGATGCACGTGTCATTTAGCTCTTCCTAGATCAGCATCTGTATGTAGGTCACACACATTCCCACTCCTCGTGTGTGGTGTCCGTGTAGGCTGAGCGCTCTGTGCAGGCATCCTCCCCCTGCTCAACTTTTAGTTTCATTCTGGTTTTTCACTAAACAAAGCCTTAGTACAGGCCTCCTTGTTTGGGTCACCAGGCTTAGCAAATAAGAATAAGAATACAGCGTACCCAGTTAAGTCTGAAAAAAATTGAAATTTTTTAAAATTTGAAAAAAATGATTCATTGCTTACCTGAAACTCACATTTAAGTGGTGTCCTTCCTGTGTCTCCTCTGGAAATGCTCCGCCTTGTGCACATCTGCGAGTATTTGCATGCCTCACTCCTTTATTTTTAAGGTCTCTATTGTCTGATTTTTTTTAATTAAAAAATTGTGATACAAAACATTTCATATATATACAAAAGTATAGACAGTAACGTAACAAATACCCACATAACCGCCATGCATCTTTCCCAAGTCTTAACGTTTCACCAGGTTTATGTGAGGTTTTTTTTCAATAAAAGAAACAAAACGTTACTGGTGCCTGTGCACCCTCCAGGCCTACGTGTCCTTCCTCGTGCCAGAGTAACCACTGAGTTCGGTATTTATCATTCCTATATGTTCTTTTCTGCTTTTATATAGATGCTATCATATGGAATCCATATCATACCGTACATATTTTCAACTTGGTTTTTTGCTTAGCATTGTTTTTGAGATTTATCATTGGGGATATGTGTGGCTCCCGTTCAGGTGTCTTCAAGGCTGTGTGGAATTCTGTCGCGTGAATATACTGTGATGTATTTATTGACCCTTATGTTGATGAAGATTTGGGTTGTCGCCAATAATTCACTACTATGAACGGTATTGCAAATAATATCCTCATATCGTTATGCTAAGAATTTCTTTTCTAGGGAACAATTTAGGAGCAGAATTGCTGGGTCATTTTCCCCTTACTGAACATAGTAAATGTGTTCTCCAAAGTGGCTTTGCCAGCTTGTGCCCCACTCATTTTGGTCAGATAGTTATGGTTTAGTCAGTGATTTACCGTGAATGATATAAAATTGTCATTTTTAATTTGTATTTTCCTAGAGTGGGTGAACATTTTCTCATATGGCTTCTACATATTCTATATAATTTTTCTTTCCACTTATTTCTTTTTCTCCTTGATTTGCAGGGGTTCTTTATTTATTTTGGATATTAATCCATTGTCAGTTATGCATTTCTCACAGTGTGAGGCTTGTCTCTTCACTATTTGAGTGACCTTTGTAGTATCAAAGTTTTTAATTTTAGGATAGTAAGATTCATCAGTCTTCTCTTTTATGGATTTTCTTATACATGTGTGTTTACTTCTTCAATAATTCCCTCTATTAAAATCATAAAGATAGTTTACATCTTCTTTGAAAAGTTTTAAAGTTTTAAAATTTTGCTTTTCACATTTAATCTTTAATCCACCTAGAATTTGTTTTTATGTGAGGCAGAGCTCTAGTTTAATTTTTTGGTCCACAGCTAGGTATCTGTGTGCTATTGATTGAGTAGTTCATGCCTCGGCCACTGGTGTGTCATCAGCAGCTCTGTCACAGATTGAATGCTCGTGGCTGAGAGGAACCCACCCTCCACCTGGGTGCCAGCCAGCCACGAGGGAACCTCTAGGCCACTGATGCTGCTCTCCATGGGGTCTGTGGAGGTCCAGGGCTGTGTCCTGGCGTGGCTAGCTGCAGGTGGCAGAGGCAGGAGCCTTTGTGACCCAGGTGCTCTCTCCTGACCACCAGGAATGTGGAGGAGATTCCCCTTCGATGCAGCCAAATGCCCTGCCCATGTTTCCTTCCCATTTCCTGTCTCATGGGCCTCACAGTCCCCAGGAACTGATTTCCCTGTGTCTTCCTTTCCCCATCAGCAGATGCAGAAGCAGGGCTCCTGATTTCCAGGGGTGTCTCCAGGACCCTTTGCTTTCTTGCGCCCCGCCCAGCACCAGGAACTGGTCCCTTCTGTGCCTGCGGTTACCACGGCAGCTGCAAGGAGGGTGGAATAAAGAGAGGGCCGTTCCATGCAGCCCCTGATGTGCCCCCTTCACTCCATGTACATCTTTCACACTGTACATTCTTTTACTTGTTCATTCAGCCATCTGGCAGATATCTGATTGTGTCCTACCAGCAAGGCCCTGGGCTATGTCCTCTGAAAAATTTAAGGAGCAGGAGTAATAATAAAGAGCTGACATTTTTGGAGTGTCTATCACGTGCCAGATCTTATGCTAAGAGTTTTTTAAAAAAATACAGCTTTATTGAAATATAATTCACATACCATAAAGTTCGTCCTTTAAAAGTGTATAATTCAGTGGCTTTTCCTGTAGTCAGAGTTGTGTAATCTTCACCACTGTCTAGTTTCAGAATATTTTCATCACCACAAAAAGAAACCTTATACTCGTTAGCAGTCACTCCCCATCTCCCCCTGCCTCCAGCCCCTGGCAACCACCAATCTATTTTCTGTCTCTATGGATTTACCTTTCCTGGACATTTCATATAATTGTGCAGTATCTGGCCCTTTGTGACTGTCTTGTTTCTTAGCATAACGTTGTCAGGGTTCATCCATGTTGTAGCATGTGTCGGTACTTCATTCCCTTTTTATGGCCGAATAGTATTCCATTGCATGGATAGATCACATTTTGTTTCTCTGTTCATCAGTTGATGGACATTTGGGTTGTTTCCACCTTTTGACTCCAAAAATCCAAGTTCTTTCCTCCATCTCATGGTTTTCTCCATATTAGAGAAGGTTTGATGCACGCAGCTGTCAGAAGGGAAGATCCTGGAAGAAGAGAGTTCGCTCCTGGCTAGTGTGGGCAGGGAGGCCTGGCAGGGTGGGACTCTGTCAGCCACCCGCTGAGTGACGAGATGGAGCCACAGGGGCAAAGCCGGGGAGGCAGGAGGTCGCCGGGCAGATTAGGAAAGATGAGCTCAAAGAGGGAGAGCTCAGCCCGTGCTCTGGGACGTGAGTGCAGAGAACAGCCCGGAGGCTGAGGGAGCGGTGGCAGGCTCAGGACAGAGCTGCGCATTCGTTTCTCTTGCTAAGAAATATCAGACATTTCAGCTGAAGACCCCTGGCAGACTTGAGTCTCCCCTCAGGATTCAAAACAGTAAAATGACGCAAATAAATCAGAACCGAAAAGCAAGCATTCCTGGGCTCATCAGCAGATAAGTCAAAAGGCTCTTTTCACTTTATCGTTTTTAGAAGGCATTTGGGCACACCTCCTGTTAGGGATCCAGAAGGCTGTTGTGCCCACACTGGTCTGAATAAGGGTTTAAGGGGCTCCACGGTTGGCCACTGTCTGACCTGGGCCAAGTATGTGTGTTTCAGCAGAGGATGATCTAACACGTCAGGAGCCCTTTGAACGCCGCTCTTGTTTCTAGTGTCTGCCAGATGTTTCCTTTGGAACGTCTGCGGAATGTCCTGGCCCCTTTGATTGCTTTCTGTCTGGCAAGCACATCTTTGAATTGTGGGTGGGCTCTCTTAAAACACCAGGGTGTGAACAGATTGACAAAAACTGGTGGTTAGCTGTCTTTCAAGAGCTACTCTTTGGGCAAGAGTACTTGATACTGACATTGAAGGACCTCTGACAGTTTTAAGGATTTACTGCACAGACCCTCTCCAGGGGGCTTAGCTGGGGAGCTGATTTACAAAGTGTTTCTCAGGTTTAAATCCAGCATATCTTTAGTTCTCATCCCATCAAATGAAGTCTTTTAAATTGTTGTTTTTCTTCTTTTTTAATATTAAATTTTTTTTTAATTTTTGTTTTTCTTAGCTATATAGAGTGAAAAGGTACAAACTTCCAGTTACAAAATAAATAAGTCATGGGATGTAATGAACAGCGTGGTGACTGTAGTTAACGATACTATATCACATATTTGAAAGCTGCTCAGAGACAGTAGGTCTCTAAAGGCCTCATAGCACACACACAAATTCTGTAAGTACGTATGGTAACGGATGTTAACTAGACGTACTGTGGTGATCATTTCATAGTGTATAGAATATTGAATCATTATGTTTTACAACTGAAACTAATGTAATATTGTATGTCAGTTATACCTCAGTAAAAATAAATTAAAAAAAATAACATTAAAGAATACCCATAGGGCTTCCCTGGTGGCGCAGTGGTTGAGAGTCCGCCTGCCGATGCAGGGGACACGGGTTCGTGCCCCGGTCCGGGGAGATCCCACATGCCGTGGAGCGGCTGGGCCCGTGAGCCATGCCGCTGGGCCTGCGCGTCCGGAGCCTGTGCTCCGCAGCGGGAGAGGCCACAGCAGTGAGAGGCCCGCGTACCGCAAAAAAAAAAAAAAAAGAATACCCATAATCTCGACTGTGCAGAACCAAACAGTAGTTAATATTTTGCTTTGTATTTGTCTAGATCCTTTTCTGTATAGATAACTTTTAAAAAACAAAATATGTAAACAAAAAGTAAAAAAATACTTTTTTAAAAAACATCTTTATTCAAGTATAGTTGATTTACAGTGTTGTATTAGTTTCAGGTGTACAGCAAAGTAAATTGGATGGATATATATATATATATATATATATATATATATATCCATTCATTTCCAGATCCTTTTCCCATATAGGTTATTACAGAATATTGAGTAGAGTTCCCTGTGCTACAGTAGGTCCTTGTTAGTTATGTATTATATATACAGTAAGTTTGTATATGTTAATCCCAGTCTCCTAATTTATCACTTCCTCCCACATTTCCCCTTTGGTAAATTTGGTTTTGAGATCTGTGAGTCTGTTTCTGTTTTGTAAATAAATTCATCTGTACCGTTTTTTTAAATTAGATTCTGGGATTGTACTGTAGAAACCATTTTGTAACTTATTCTTTCCCCTGAACTTTCCATGTTAGTAGATACCTGTCCTCAAAGTTGTTTGAAAAGGCTGCTGAGTCTTCTGTTGTAAGGGTGCCCTGTAATCATTAGAAATGTGTCACTTCCTCCCCACTTTTGCCGTTACACTGTCTAGACAGCACCCCTCCCCCGCTACCGGGCTCCAGTCCCGAGCCCCTCTCTCTGCCCCTGTCGCCCATCAGCCTTGCTCCCCCTGCCGTCCTCACAGCACCCCGCCAGCCCCCGGCACAGCTCTGTCTCCAGATCTCATGCCAGCATCTTCCTGTCACCTCCTCAGAGAGACCCCCCCGGTCCCCCACCCGAGTAGCCTCTCCCTCGCCACAGTCACTGTCCCCATTACCCTCTTTTATATAAGATGCTTATTACCTCCTAAAATTATCTTTTATATTTGTTTATTTGTTTGCCTGTTTATTGTGCATCTTCCCCCATCTAGAATGTGACCCCTATGGGGTCAGGGACCGAGTCTGTCTTGTCCAACCCTCTGTCCTCTGCACCTCTTCGGGGTCTGGCGCCCAGAAGCTCAGTATGAGGGAGCAAATGATGATCCACTCTTGTGCACAGAACTGATTATCTCCTCAGACTCTCTGCCCAGAAGTGGAATTCCTTGGTCGCAGAGCATATATATCTTTAAGGCTTTTGATATGCAGCACCAAATGAATGTAATTTAAGGCTGTACCACTTAGTACTCATTTCAGGAGCGATTGGTGTGCCCATTTCCCCCTTAAGTGGATTCTCTCATACGCTTTTTGGTAAAAAGATTCCCCACACACACACTTAATAAATTATGGACATAATTCTATATATAAACACACTTCATCCTTTCTAAGAACTGAATACGTGTTCCATTACATAGACATACCGTAATTTGTTTAGCCAAGATCCTTTTGTTCCTCAATTTCCTCATCTATAAAATCAGGTAGTAACTGATTATTACTTACAGTAACTCATAGGGTTGTTGTGTTAAATGAGTGACTTACACTAACAATTTGAGAATAAAATATTTAGGGCAGGTCCTGGCACATAGAACACACACAGTAAATGTTAGGTGTTGTTATGATCCTTGCAGCATGGAGAATGCAGTGGAATAGACTGCAGAGTAGGGTCATCGATGACGATGGTGCCGCATCTCCCATAAGTCCATGCACCTCTCCATCGAGGTCCTGAGCAAATGAACCCAAGTGTGTTTTCTTCCTAGGTCTGCCTGCTTGGGCACTCCTTGGTCCTTGTGGGACAGCATCCTCTAGTACCTTTTCCTCCACCTCCCCCGGTGTGCGTGAGCTCAGGTATTCCCATGTCCCGCAAGTTAAAGAATGTAATTAGAACACTAGGCCTTGCCTGAATGTACAGGACCTTTTAAAACCATTAGGGCTATTAGCTTAAATTTAAGTCTCACTAAATAAGTCAGTCATTTCAGCGTTACAATTAGTTTGTTTTCTTCTCTTCTTCTGTCATCAGAGCGAAGCTCTCCAGACCCACATGCTTCCAGAAGTGTTCTCAAGCCCTCTCTTCCCTGCAGCATTCAGTCTGAACCTGTGCCATATGCCCCCAGCTGCCTTTCACTGTGGCATTGCTGGTGCTTCTTTAAAGTGGCCTGGGTGGTTCTTTGTGTTTGGGTCCAGGGAGGCCTGCACGTGGCTTCTCAACTGACCCAAAGGCAGGGCCCACGGGTGTCCTGGTTTTGATCTGGGAGGTTGACTGTCCTTCCCTGGGCCGTTGGGGGGGCTCTGTTTGCTGGGTGCTGAGCAGGGAGAGGCAAGGTGCAGGGAGACCCACCTCTGCTCTGACCAGTGAATGACTTTGAGTTTACAGAGCTTCTCCAAGCTTCATCTTCTCACCTGTAAACTGGGTAGTAAATAGTACCCATTCCATTGGGTGGTTGGGAGGATTCACTGAGAAACTGCACATAACCTGCTTCCACCAGAGCCTGGCAAACAGGAAGTACTCGGCAGGAATTCCTGCCCCACCACGTGTCCTCAGACCGGGAGGGTTTCCTACAGTTAACCTCAGGATTTCTTCACACGGGCTTGCCCCATCAGCCAGCTGCAGGTAGCCAGCCCCGCTCCCCGCGGGCCGTCAGGGCTTCCTGAACACGTTTCCCTCTGGGACTGCCGCATGTCGGTGCAGAATTTGACCTCTGAGCTTGAGCCCGAGAAGGAAGGAATTCAGCGGCCTGGGCTGCATGAGGCAGAGGCTGAGCCCGCCCTGGGCAGGCAGCTTGTCCACGTCCCGGCGTTGGTTCTGCAGGACTGGGGGCTGCCACTCGCAGACACCGGCCTCGGGGCTGCTGGCCCTCCTCATTCTCGTGTTAGCTCTGGTGGACACCGGCAGTGGAGAAGGCGCATTCGGCTTTGAACATTGTCACACGTTGGGACACACTACAGAGATGCCTAGAACCGAGGTCATGTGCCTGTAGGAACATCCCTGATGGTCCTCATAGTAATGGTTCCTCTAAAAGGAATGATACCCCCATACTGTCTTCCATGGGACATTTTCCCAGCTCTCTGATTTTTTAAAATTAAAATTTGTTTTTCTTTTTAACAAAGTGATACACGTACAGGTTAAAAAATCAGAGTACTAAAAGGCTTATAAGAAAATATAGCTGCCCCCAGCCATGTCCCTGCCCGCTCTCCATTTTTCACTCCGCAGAGGCAGTTACTTTCAACTCTTTTAGATTTTTTCACTTCTGGTACTTCATCTCCATGTTTCTAAATAATGTGTTTATACTGCTTATTTCTTTTTTTTTTTTTTGCGTTACGCGGGCCTGTCACTGTTCTGGCCTCTCCCGCTGCGGAGCACAGGCTCCGGACGCGCAGGCTTAGCGGCCATGGCTCACGGACCCAGCCGCTCCGTGGCACGTGGGATCTTCCCGGACCGGGGCACGAACCTGTGTCCCCTGCATTGGCAGGCGGACTCTCAACCACTGCGCCACCAGGGAAGCCCTATACTGCTTATCTCTTGATCTACTTATCCTCACGTTTAGTTTTCTCATAATCTCCCCCTATCAGGCAGTATCACAATTTTTGGTAAATCAGTGAGCAGTGTTTACACATATAAACATTGAGTACCACTGAATCAAGTAATGTACCAGACTAGAGTTTCTTTCTTATAACCCTTTCCTTTCCTTGGAATTAGTTCTTGACTTGTTTCTTTCATTTGCTTTATTGTCTAGGTGCCTACTGATTCTTATACAAGAATTTAACATTTTTCTTTAAAATTTTCAAGCTAGTTACTAGCTGTTAGTAACAAGCTAGTTTCAAGCTAGTTACTAGCTGTTTTCAAACAGCTTTACGCCTCTGGTTTTATTTGTAAACGCTCCAGTACGTCCGTCACGTGCCCGTCTGTATCTCTTCCCAGTGCTGGAGTGCAGTCCCATACTCCCTCCTCCCTCAGAGATGGCTGCATCTGTCTTTGTTCCACGACCTTCTCTGCTTTCCCTCCTGTCCAGGCCCTGCCCGGCGGACGTGCCACCGCCGTCCTCTGGCTGTCCTGTGTGGGATCTGTTCCTGGAGCTCAGGGTTTCCTCTTTATTGATTCAGTCCCGAGCCGTGCCGATGCATCCTCCTGTAGGTTCAACGGTGGGCAGGGGATGAATTTAGTAAATTGTTGCACGTCTGCAAAGGTCTTTATCCTGCCTTCATGCTTACTTGATGTTGGTTTAGGTGGAGAATTCCAGAATTCCTCGGAATTTTGAAGAGGTTGTTCTCTTAGTTTCCAGTGTTGCTGGTGAGAAGTCTGATGCATTCAGATTCATCATCCAAACTTCGCTCTGGAAGTTTCAAAGGTGGTTTCTTCATCCCAAATGGGGTGGGATTCTCCATTGCTTTGCTTTGGGGTGGGGCTTTTTTATTCGCTGTGCTAGAACTCTCAGGACCTCTTGAAGGTGGAGGCTCACCTTTTGTTCCTTTTTTTATTTCTCTTTCTGGAAATTTCATTAATTGGATGTTGTATTGATTCTTCAGTTTTCTTAGTTTTTTTCCTCTCTAGTTAACCTCTTCACCTTTGTATTTTACTTTCTGGAAGATTTCCTCAACTTTCTCTTCCAATATATTTTTTGAGCTTGTTATTTTAGCCGTAAGTTTTTTATGTCTAAGCTCTTTACGTTGTCTTCAGTTGTTCCTTTTAAAATGTTTTTCACATTATTCTGTTCTTGTTCGGTGGTTGCGATGTAGTCACTCATCCCTCTGAAGACACTGATGATAGGGTTGGTTGGTTGTTCCTTAGCCTTCACTGTTTCCTCATATTATCTGTACTATTTTCAAGTTCCCGTTTTTCCAATAATTTGAGCCCTGTCTTTCATATTTGAGACTCCCCCCGATGTCTGGTGACCCTTTGTTGTCAGGTAAGAGTGAGGCCCTAGCTCCTGGGGTCGGAGCCCCGCGGTGGGGTAAGGCCTGATGACCTGCGGGCTGCACAGTGGGTGATGCAGCAGGGAGCTGGCCTCTATAACAGAAGGCCACAGAGCCTGTAGGTACTGGTCCTCTCTCTGGAACTCTTTAGTTTCTCCAGAGATGCATCCTTTAATTTCCAGCATTTAGAGCGTACACCTGGCTGCCGAGGTACCAGAAGCAGGAAGGAGGGTGAGCCTGGAGGGGGCCACCATTCAGTCACCATTCACTGTGCATAGTTACCCCCTCCTTTCACTCTGGAGTCTTACTTCCTCCTTCACTTCCTTCCCCATCAGTCTGGTGTTCTGGAGCCCTGAGCCCTACTGGTCCCGTTTCTGCAGAAAATACTTCTGAAACAGGGGTAGGGATCTGGGAGTCTAATGGCTTTGTGTATAGGCCTGTTCCCATCTGCCTGTCTCAGCCCTAAACTCGCACCCACTCACCTCCAGGCCCTCCACCGTCATCCCAGGGGTATCTGGTGGCTCGGGACCCTGGGGCCTCCGTCACCGCCTCCACTCTGCTACACCCCAGACCATCCACTTCCCACACCTCCACACACCCGATGGCATCTCTCTCGTGTTGTACTCCTCTCTTGCACTTTATTTTAGTGGCCCCAATACTTCCTCCACTTTGATTGTCATCTTAGAAGAATATTGGCAGAGAAGAGAGGTAAACCCACGTGTCCGTTCTGTCACTGCCCACCTACTCCTCCGCAGAGGCAGCTCCTGTACCGGAGAAGATGCGAGAAAGAGAGGGGGAGGGTATGAGAGTGTGAGTGGGAGAGTGTATGTGAGTGTGAGTGCGTGAGAGAAGAGTGTGTGTGTGTGTGTGTGTGTGTGTGTGTGTGTGAAGCCCTGTGACAGACACTCTGGGGGCGCTGCAGCCAGCAACAGCATTGGACATATTCTAGTCATTTGGGGAACAGGGCAGGGTACAAATAAGAACTGAAAGAATAAGTGGCCTTATTGTTGAAATGGGGATATGGCCGCAGAGTGGTGATTTTGAAGGGGATACATACACTCAGTTCAAGGGATTAAGTCCTGGGAATTTCATTGTTTAGAATTCTTATTACATCACTCCAGGAGTCGCAGGGTCCTTGGTGTTTCACGCTTTGCTCCAGATTGACCGGCTGATTCTTTCATTCATTCCGTCAGCAAGTTTTGGTGGAGCCCATATGTATCAGGCTTAGCCCATATGTATCAGGCTTAGCCCATATGTATCAGTATGCTTAGTGCAGGGGATAAATGGCCATCAGGCTTCGTCCTCATCCTGGTGAAGCTTTTAGTCCAGTGGCGGGGCAGTAGGGGCAGGTAAACGTTAATCAGGCAGGTACCTGATATGCATCTGAAGACCAGGTCCGGTCCCAGAGATGGGGAAGGAATCCCAGAGGACCGGAGGTTGGAGCGGAGCCCGATGTGACAGTGCAGGGCTTTTCGAATCCTGACGTGGTGTGGTATCACTTTAAATATCTGTTTTGCTATCAGAGCAGACATCCTCATGTTTAATGTAGACCTGTTGACACTGGTTTTGTGGGAGTCCTGAGTGGGCACTGAGGCACGTCTCATGCATTATCCCCTCTGTCCCCGCAGTGCCCACAGGGTAGGGGGCTTGCTTAAGCATTGGGGTGTCAGGTCGGGGTCTGCTGTGCCTAGAGCACTTCTTCCTCCTCCCCCTGCAGCCTCCCATCCTGGGACTCAGGACTGAGCTCACAAGGGCAGAGTTTAGACGTGAAATTCTGCAGGCGCGCCCATGTAGCCACCTGCCACATTTACCTTGTAGCTCATCTAACTTGGGATGGGAAGAGTTTAGGTTAGACAGCACCTTTACATGCCTGGGTTGTAAAGAAGCTTTGGGTACTTCTTATCGCTCCACGGAGGGCAGGGCTGCGAAGGCCCAGGCTGTTACACCAGGGCCACTTCCCTAGTCCGGCTGGGAGCCAGGCGCAGGCCTTCCCACTTCCTGCTTAGCAGTGGAGCCAGCAGCCAGTGTGGATCCGGCCTGCGGGCCCCAGGCTGCAGGCAGCTGCGCTCTGTCCAGATACACACACGAACGCACACACACACACACACACTCCCCTGCCCCCTGTCTTTCTCTCCCTCTTCTCTCTCTCACCCTCACCTCCCTCCACACCTCCCCTTGGCTGGGGTTGGAGGGCGATACACATTTTCACTTCATTGCAAAGGAGTCGTGGCCTCAGGGCAAAGCTGGGCCTTTGGATGTCTGTGTTGAATGTTTCTCAGGAGCGGATTGGAGGACTGTAACTGCCACGATGAGAAGGAGAGAAGGGGGCCTCTGAGGAGGGAGCAGGTCCACTGCCTGCTTTCTCCCTTGGCAGTCCTGCGCCGGCCTCTTTACTACCAAAGTGTCTTCTCATTCAGAAAAGGGAAAATTCTAGCAGTGGGTGAGAGGAGGGAATCATCATTTTCAAACCCTGGAAACAATAGCCTTGATTTAGGGTGCATAACGCCCCTCAGTGGAATTTCCAGTAGCCTGGAAAGCCCTTCTGAACCGCCTGCCTTTTCCGTGGAAGGTTGGACACAGCTCTCTTCCTTCTGAGTCCCAGCCTGTGGTCCCACAGCCTTTGAGTGTTCTGCGGTCTATTTTTAAAAATTTATCAAAAGTAATGCATTTATTATAGAGAAACCACATAGGTTCCCTTATTTCTTTGTTCCTATAGCATCTTTTCACATTTTAATGGTTCTGAAATTAGGATGCATCTTAAAATAGGTTTGTGCATTTTGATACGATATTTCTTTTTTCCTGAAGGAGTGTTCTTTAAATCCATGGGTGATTCCCAAATGACTACATCTTAGAACTGAGGAAATACAATAAAAGTACAGTTTGGGAAACAAAAATCTTTCAAACATGGAACCCATGGGAGAAAACAAAGCAAAAGGGATCCTTGGGAGTGGGAAGTTGGGGCCACTGCTTCCAATTTCATGTTTTCCGAGAAACTTTATGTATGACCGTTTCGGGGGGAGATGCGGACAGGGCCTGATCCTGTTCCGTCGTGTTTCTTTCTGTGAGGGTGACGTACTTGGAGCAGACGTTCCCTGAGATTGTCCCCATACCACTCCTCCTTCAGATTTCAGGTCAAACATATCTGCGTATTTAGAATAAGGACCTTTCTTTTCCCTTTGTTGCACTTGCTAACTTATGATCGTTGGGTTTGAAAGAAGGCATTTTTCTTTTGCCAGTTGGCCTTTGGGCTTTCCAGAGGCCCCTCAGAGAGCGTGGCCGTCGGGGCTCTGGGGACCATCCCAGTGGAGCCACCCCCACCCCCCTGCCCTGCGCATGTGACAGTCCGAGGTCGTGGGCCTCCTGTGCAGTGTGGACACGGGATGGGGCTGCATCAGGGCCATTTTGTGTAAAGAATGGAGGTGCTTTCAGCAGTTTGTGAGAACGGCCTGGAGCTTGTCAGATCGAGGACGGGTTCCCAAAGTCTAAGCCTCAGAAGGACGAGCAGGGAGATGCCCAGAGTGCCCTGGCAGGGGCAGGGGTGGCGGCTGCAGAGCTCACCCCCGAAAGGGCACTGTTACCAGTCTTCTGGGGGGTCCCCCATTGGGGTCCAGCTAGAGTGTGGGAGGTTGATTAATACTCTGACCTGTTAGGCCGCTGAGGGAGGAAGCAGCCCAGGCCCTGATGGTCCGTTAATGAGTATCTTGGAGAGAATGGGGAGAGCGCATCCGGGCCGGCCTCCGTCTCCTCTCCCGTGTCCTTGTGAACGCTTCCCACTAGCCCCAGCCCCGCAGTCCCCTGCACAGGTCCTGTAAGACTCAAATCAAGGCCTGCTTCATCCTTGAATGCTGCTTAGAGGAAAATGTTTGCAGCTGAATACAAGAAGATGGCTCTTTAGACTATAAACAAGCAGCTGAGTCTTTTTTAATTTTCCTATCATGCTACAGTTTCCGACCTTGACTACCACTCACAGAGCTTGTGCCGAGAAGCCAGTGCATCTCCCAGCTCCCCGCCCCCCCCAGCACCCAGCAGAGTCCCAGTGACGGCAGCCCCTGGCCGGCCCGGGTCCCAGACGGAGCAGGAGGCTGTGCCAGGGTCACGGCAGGCGGTGCCCCTTTCAGGTGGCATTTCACGCCCCATTGGACTTTTTTCTGCACCCTGTACTATCCCCGGAGTAAGTGGTAATGAGCAACTTAATTTGCTGACTTCTCCAATCCCTTCTTGGTCCATGACAACAAAATTTGCTCTTTTCTCATTAGAACCACTTTTGTCAGGGTGTCTTTAATCAATGGCTTCCCCAGGGACAGTATTTTTAGAAGTTGTTATTTTTCACACTCTCCCTTTACCCCTCTTGGAAAATCTCTTCCCAGGGCCTCATGAAATGGACTAATGAGATGCCGCACGAGCCCAGGCAGGCGTTAATTGGTGCAGGTACGAAGAAGCTGCTCACACACGCCCTCGGCTGCATCCTGCCTCACCTGCCGTCCTTTTCTCCATCTCTTTGGTGTAGGTTGCACAGACAGCAGATGGTGTGGATGCTGACCTCTGGAAAGACGGCTTATTTAAATCCAAGGTTACCAGATACCTGTGTTTCACAAGATCATTTTCCAAAGAAAATGTAAGTCTTAGTGGTTTTCTGTTTGCTAAGTGAGCACAAGTCATTTACATTCCTGTTTGAAATCTCCTCGTTTTTTGGCTGTGGTTTATTTTCATCACTATGTTAATTTATCTGTGGTTTTAGTGAACGGGATAGAGTCAGCAGCCTGTGCTGTGTTTCATTTATTAACAGTATTATTAACCACATACCCAAGTGTACAGTGAATTCCATTAAAACGTGTTCTCCAAAGGAGACTAGGAGATTTCCCTCACAGCTCTTGTCTGCCTGCCTTTCCTGCAAGTAACAAGTCACAGGGTAGTACGGAGGTAAGTGTCTTCCAGGGGAGCTGGATTTAAAGCTGACCAGCAGATGGGAGCGTAGCTAGAAGGATGCCACGCGGTCACCCCTCCCCCAGACATGGCCCTGTTAACTTTCTCCCCGAGTCTCTCTGCCATATGACATTTCATCGTTTCTGCAGGTAGGTAGCCACCACACAGGCAGATTTCTTTTACTGTGTTGTTTAATACTTAAGCCCATAAATTAGGAAATTTTAAAGACATCTACTAAAGCTCTTCCAACAAAGTATTCTAATGGGTGGCTTAGAAAAAAGAGAAGTGGCTTTCGTGAGTGTCCACCCTGTGTGAGACCTGTCCTGGGCACTCTGCACATATGCCACTTCTGTCCTCAGACAGGCTCTTGAAGTACTAGCTCCTTTCCAACATCAGGGAGTTTTCATGCTTGTCCAAGGCCACCTGTCTTCCCTAACTCCAAGTAGGGAGCAGTCAGATTTTCATTTTTAAGGTGGCATTTTATTTTGGGCCTGAACGCTAAAAAAAAAAAAAAAAAAAAAAAATTGGGTGGGAAATATTTTTATAAATTTTATTATAACAGTAATACATGTTCATGATTTATAAAGAAAAAATCAGGTTCAAACATCCCCATTCAGAAGCATGGAAGGGGAAAGGCAACGGTCTTTCTCCATCACAAACCCCACAGCCCCGTGGTCCTATCACGGTCCTCGTGCGTCCCTGCAGCATTTGCTGGCTGTGGACAGTCACACAGTTCTCTGGCCCGCACCCTCTTCCACCAGCCATTCCTGTTGTTTGTTGGTAAGTGTTTGTTAGGAAAATGATTCCTATCAGACTCAGGGAGAACTCATTGCTTTAATTTTTTCCCACTAATGATGAGAGTAATACATGCTTGCTGTAAAGAACAGAGTTTCTGGTGGAGTAGGGGAAAGTCCTGGCAGGTGAGCCTGCGGTGGGTCTGAGCAGGTCCCTCATGTCACGGTGCAGCCGAGGAGACCCCAGGAACAGGTCTGAAGGCCGGGTTACCCTTCCAGGCATGGGGCTCGTGATCTTAGGGGTAGTGCCCCCTTGGCCCCATCCTTCCCTCCTGCGTCGACATCCACATACAGTTCTCTCTTGTCCCCTTTGTCCCTGGAGCTTACCTAAACCTTTTTTGAAACTAGTCGTATTCTTAGCTTTTGTCACCTCTTTTCTGCCCACTGGCTACCCTTTCTGCAGAAGGTCCGTGTGTTCACTGCCGCTCAGGGCTGTGAGGAACAACTCCTGAGGGTTGAGCATCTTGTTCACACCCTCACTCTGCCTGGTGGTTTCATGTGTTCACTCCTGGTCTCCACTCAGCCTCTCCTACTGAAGAGGAGACCGTAGCCGCAAAGGATAGCTATGATCTCGTTGGTCATTTTTGATTTCTGTTTTTGTTGCATTTCCTTGAAGGCCGTGGGGTGTCGGTACTCTAGGCCAGAAGAGCCCCTG